>NC_067481.1:36506031-36803531 GCF_947179515.1 Apodemus sylvaticus | reverse complement strand
TCCTTAGGCACTATCCACCTTTTGTTTTGAGACAGGGTTTCTCACCCAAAATCTCACCAATATGAGCCACAGGACATGTCCGCCTACCAACCAAGGCACTGACCACGGCAGTTGTATATTTTCACATGGGTTCAGAGACCCTCGCTCTGGTCTTGCAAGCACTTTATAGTTAAACTCTGCCATACACATTTTTACCAGATTATTGTTCCTGTTTTTCTCCTCCTGATGTTAATACTTTCTTAATTTGCATATGTTACCTCCCTTTTGAAATTAATTATGGTCCCCACTGTATTGACTAAAGAGAGTCCAGACATGGTATCTGCTGTGTATTCTGGAAATGGCTGGAGTAAAGCGTATGCAAGAGTCAGTACAATTAAGAAAAGATTTATTTCTTCATCATCACAAGAGAAAGCCTACTCTGCCATCTGGGTTCCCTTCAGCTTCGCTCTTCCTTCCTCTGGTTTAAATGACTCACGATTGGAACCAAAACCGAGGCACTGTGATCCTTCCAGGCCACTGGGGCCATTTCCCCCAGGGAATGCAGAACATTTAATAAGCCTGTCCAGCATCCAATAACAAAAAGAGAGACCCTCGGCAGATCACAATAATGATTTTGTGACTTTATAGAAAGATGAAAGAAAAGACTGACCTTGCATAATAATCACTTGGTTATTCAGAGAACTTAACTGGCATCTCATGAATTTTAATGTGCCATCCATTTTCTCACAACTTCTCCTCACCCTGTTCTGTGAGCCTTCACAGGACCTTATTCTATGTGTTATCTCTTACTTCCCTTCAAGGAGGTAATCATTCCACGTAAGCCAGAAGGCTTTAGGGTGTTGCCTTTTTGGTGGGTTGGCCAGTAAACTGGTCAACCAGTAACTGAGAGCCACCAAGAGGTGCACCTGTAGGTTTTGTGCTTATTTCTGCCTTGATGTATTTTGTTTAATTTTTTTTAAGTTTATTACAAAAATTCCTGGAGCACCCTGTGATCATGAATCTGTGCCTTTTTACAGAAATCACAAGTAGTGTTCATGACAATACAAGACTTTGCTCAGTCTTCTCAAGTTCGGGAGCAGATATGGTCTCTGCCCTTCATTCTTCTTTACTGGGCATAATTCATTCTACAATTCAGCCCTGCGTTATATATAGATAGCATAATCTCAAGATTACATAAATGTCAACGAGATTTTTGGCTACTTACAGGCATGTACTGATTCTCATTTATCTTCGAATTCAATGAAGTATCTTAGTCAAGAATTTGCTTTATATTAGGAGTTATCTTGTGAGTTGGTGTAGTGGTGCACACTTTTAGGCCCAGCATTTTGGAACCAGAGTCAAGTGGATCTCTCAGTTGGAGGCCAGCCTGGTCTACATAGTAAATTCCAGGATATCCAGGGTTACATATTAAGACCCTTTAAAAATAAAATAAAATAAAATAAAATAAAATAAAATAAAATAAAATAAAATAAAGCAAAAACAACTATCTTTTGCAGAAAACAAATGAGCAGCTGTCACAGGCTACAGGTAGATGAAAGGGATTGACTTCAGAGAGGTGGTAGAGGATGTCTTAGGATTTTCCTGCTGTGAACAGATACCATGATCAAGGCAACTTTTATAAGGACAACATTTAATTGGGGCTGGCTTACAGGTTCGGAGGTTCAGTCCATTATCATCAAGGCAGGAGCATGGCATCATCTGAACAGGCATGGTGCAGGAGGAGCTGAGAGTTCTACATCTTCATCTGAAGGCTGCTAGCAGAATGCTGACTTTCAGGCAGCTAGGATCTTAAAGCCTACTCCAACAAGGCCACATTTACTTTAACAGGGTCACATCTTCTAATAGTGCATGCTACTTCCTGGGCAAAGCATATACAAACCAACACACCTACTATAGTTAAATTATGTCTGCCAAATTCTGTATGTGAAAAGATATTTGAAAATGATGTCTGAGAGACAGAACTGTTGTCAGGTGGCTGCACCATAGAGATTCTGCCCTCTTTGACAAATTAGTCCATTCGTGAATTAATGGATTAATTGGTTATTATAGCTTTGTTTTCAGATTTAAAAAAATTACATCTACTAATTTATGTGCATGTGCTAGGGCCTGGGTGTGGAGGTCAGGAGCAACTGTAGGAATCCGTTCTTTCTACATGTGCTTGAGGCTTGTCCTCAGGTGGCCTGGCTTGATATACAGTGCCTTTACCACCGGACCATCACCAGGCTCAGAAATGGCTCTCCTTATTATAGGTTTTAACTTTTTGAGATTATAATGCAATTACGTAATATATTCTCTTTCGTTTCCTATCTTCAGTCCCTTTCTTTCTTTAGGTGTGTGTGTGTGTGTGTGTGTGTGTGTGTGTGTGTGTGTGTGTGTGTGTGTACTTGTATTTCTAAATGTTTACACTCAATCTGCCCAGTTCCTAAGATGGATTGTGGATGTATGTGTTCTCAGGGCTGATGGTTCAGCATTGGATAACCAGTTTGTGTGTTCTTCCCTGGGGATGAGTGTCTCTTCCTACTTCTACCATTCCTTACTTGCCTGTATTTCTTTGTCTAGGGTTGACAGTCTTCCCCTATCCAGTTTAGCTTGTCTATTGGTATCAGCTGTGTTCAGGTGATGTTTAGGCAGACATGTTGGTGAGTCTGTGGGAGTGGTGACTCTGACATTTCTAGGAGACACAATCCCACAATAAGTTCCCTGTTCTTGGGGGGGGGGGGCTCTTTTTATCTCTCCACTCCCATTTTCCAATGATCCCTGAACCTTAGGCACAGGAGTTGTTGTAGTTGTATCAGTGGGGACTGGGCTCCACAATTCTGCATTTTGCAATTGATTGTGTAATGATCTTTGTCTGTAACAAAAAGAAATTTTCTTGATAAGTGGTAAGACCTATACTTATCTGCGTGCAAGGATAAATATTTAGAAAGTAATCAGGGATTTTGCAAGTTTAGTAAAGTAGTGTCTGTGGGTTCTCCACCAAGATCCATGAAGGCACTAGCCCTGAGTGACTATGCTTCCATTGCCTGAGTAGGTCTTAAGGCCAATTATGAGGTTGCTGGTTGCTGCCAAGGTATGCGTGCCACGATTGCCCCTGTGTGCCATGCTGGTCATTGTTGTCGTTGGTCATTGTTGTTGTTCATAGGCATCATAGTAGGTTGATTTGGATGCTTGCATGGTACCTTCTGCTACCATGAAAACCAGTCTGGGCCAGGCAGTGGTGGCACACTCTGTAATTCCAGCACTCTGGGAGGCAGAGGCAGGTAGATTTCTTAGTTTGGGGCCAGCCTGGTCTACAGAGTGAGTTCCAGGACAGCCAGGGCTATACAGAGAAACCCTGTCTCAAAAAAAACAAATCCAAAAAACGAAACAAAAAAGAAAGAAAGAAAGAAAGAAAGAAAGAAAGAAAGAAAGAAAGAAAGAAAGAAAGAAAGAAAGAAAGAAAGAAAGAAAGAAAACCAGTCTGTCTTCAGCCCTCTAGTGTCTTGATCTGAGGTGCCTTCTACCTCCGGGGCAAGCCAGAATAAGAGCTGTAGCTTGTAACATTTAAGGAATCTTTTGGACAACTCTGACCAACAACTCGAAAGAGGGCTTCTCATGCCTGGTTTTGGTGGTTTTGTTAGATATTCTATGACTCTTAGGAGGGAATATGTATCTACAAACTTATATATATTATAGGTATTTTAGGTCTGTTGTTAATAGTATTTCTTATGACTATTCATCCATCCTTACTGTTTCACCCTCCTTCTTCCTTCTCTATCTCCCTCCCTCCCTAGTTAAGCCCCTCCCCCGCTAGTCACTTGTTCCTGTCTTTCTCTTCTCCCTTGATCTGGGCCCTTTTGTTTTGTTTTGTTTTGGTTTGTTTTGGTTTGGTTTGGTTTGGTTTGGTTTGGTTTTTTCAAGACAGGGTTTCTCTGTGTAGCCCTGGCTGTCCTGGAACTCACTCTGTAGACCAGGCTGGCCTCGAACTCAGAAATCTGCCTGCCTCTGCCTCCCAAGTGCTGGGATTAAAGGCTTGTGCCACCACCACCTGGCTGATCTGGGCCCATTTTATTTTATTTTATATTTTATTATTTTAGTTCATGCGTGTGGGCATTTTGTTTGCACATATGTCTGAACACCACATTTGCACAGTGCCTGTGGAGGCCAGAAGACGTTGGACCTCCGCCTGGGGGACTGGAGTTGTGTGGACAGTTGTGAGCTGCCACGTGGCTGCCGGTGGTCTGGGTTCAAACCCAGGTGGTCTGAAGAACAGCCAGCACTCTTAACTAGGCTATCTCCCCAGGCCCAGAGAGAGTTTTGTTATAAGAGCTCTTGTACTCATGGGCTCTTTAGGCTTCTTTGTTCCCTGTCTTTGCTACAATGTCCTTTGTCATGTTACAACAGAACATGAAGTCCTCCACCAGACGACAAGAAAATACTGGTAAATGTAAAACTTGGAGTTCTCAGACATCAGAACTGTGAGCTAAATCTCTCTCTCTCTCTCTCTCTCTCTCTCTCTCTCTCTGTCTGTCTGTCTCTGTCTTTCTCTTTCTTTCTTCCTTCCTTCCTTCCTTCCTTCCTTCCTTCCTTCCTTCCTTCCTTCCTTTCTTTCTGTTTGTTTTTTGAGACAGGGTTTCTCTGCTTAGTCCTGCCTGTCCTGAAACTCACTCTATAGACCAGGCTGGTCTCAACCTCAGAGATCCACCTGCCTCTGCCTCTGCCTCCAGAGTGCATGCACCACCATGCCCAGCTAAACTGCTATTTCTTATAAATTATTCTGTCTTCAGCATTTGGTTACAATAACTAAAACAGACAAAACCATACACTCATTTTTTAAAAACCATTCTAGGTGTGTGATGAAGCTCAGTTGCTAAAAGTTCTTACCTAGGAGACACACAGTTCCAGGTTTGTCCCCTCACCATGTAAGCTGGGGATGGTGGCATATACCTGTGACAGCAGCACTCGGGAGTTGGAGACAGGAGAATCAGAAGTTCAAGGCTATCCTTGGCTTCTTATGGAGTTTGAGGCTAGCCTCAAACCATAGACCATGTTTGTTTGTTTTTTTAATTAAATAAGGAAGTAGGCAGACGTGTAATTCCAGTTCTCATGAGGCCGAAACAGAAATATCATGAGTTCAGTGCCAGTCTCAGCTACACAGTGAGTTTTGAGGCCAGCCTGGCAACATGAGACTGTTTTTCTTTTTTCTTTTTTTTTTAAAGATGCATTTATTTATTATATGTAAGTACACTGAAGTTATCTTCATACACTCCTGAAGAGGGAGTCAGATCTTGTTAAGGATGGTTGTGAGCCACCATGTGGTTGCTGGAATTTGAACTCAGGACCTTTGGAAGAACAGTTGGTGCTCTTAACTGCTGAGCCACCTCTCCAGCCTGAGACTGTTTTTCAAAATCAATAAGAAAAATTATTTTCCATAGCATGAAGTGGGCAACTGGTGTTCTAGACCATTCTTGCAACATCAGGCAAACAAATGAAACACCATTCTACCCTTAGAGAGCATCTGGTGTGAGAAAATGACACAATATGGAAAAACATATTTTAAGTTTAGTGTTGGTAATATTTAGTAACAATAACCAAAAGATGGATTCTTTCTTTTTTTTTTTTAATCTTATCCTTCTTAATTTTTTGGTAGCTCTATTCAGCAATGTTCTTTATAAATTGGGAAAGAGAACGTCCTTTACCCTCACTGACTGAAAGAAAATAATTGAAACTTTTTCATTTTAAAAGCAATTATATCAATTCTAGTCTAATTTTGATGATGTGGTATTTATCAGGCAGCTGCCTTTATTGTAGATGGGGCAGCATTTTTAAAAGAAACTATTCTTGGTGAATACTTTGATCTTCAGAATAGAAAAGCCAATTTGATGATTGAATATTTATCTGATGAATGTGATGAAGCCAGGGCAATTTAGGACAATAGGAAAAAATTATTATGTTTCTCACTTAGCTAGTTCACAAAGCCGACAACGACTCCTATGCATGATAGCCAAACTAAAAACCATAATGAATATAACTTTTTTAAGGGGGAAAATGCTGTAGATTTTATTCAGAATCCATATTTTATTTGAATAGTTATTTTGAAGCAGAGCTAGACCTTATTTAAATGATTGTAATTATTAAAGTTCATTTATTGAGTTAGTTTTGTGTGTGTTAGGTGTGTATGTACCAAAATAAGATGTCCCTATAGAGGTCAGAGGTCAAGTTTCAGGATGTGGTCTTCTTCTACTATGTGACTTTCGAGAATCAAATCAGGTCATCAAGTTTCCTTATCCCCACCCCATTAAGATTAATCTCAGGCCAGAGAGATGGCTCAGCGGTTAAAAGCACTGGCTGCTCTTCCAAAGGTCCTGAGTTCAAATCCCAGAAACCACATAGTGGCTCACAACCATCTGTAATGAGATCTGATGCCCTCTTCTGAGGTAGCTGAAGACAGGAAGAGTGTACTTACATATAATAAACAAATCTTTTTTAAAAAAAAAAGATTAATCTCACTGGTATGCCCAAAGAGAGATTTTTAGTATCAATTTAATGATGAGAGTTAACAGAAAGAGGGATACTCTGGGGAAAGGTAAAACTCATCCGGGTGTAGATGTCAGCTGCTCAAGGGACTGACATATATTCCTTATTATTTGCCATGCTTGCACATGTTCATGCGTGTGTACAGGGGCATGTGGAGGCTAGGCTGGTTTTAGGGGTCTTCTCCAATCAGTCTCCACCTTGTTTTCTAGACAGGGCCTCTCACTGAGCCTGGTGATTGCCCATTCACGAATCTGTTTGGCCCAGGAGCCCCTGGGATCCACCTGTCTCAGCCTCACCAGCACTGGGATTACAGGTGTGTCCCACCACACCTGGCTTTTTATCTGGGTGCCAGGGCTCCAAAGTCAGACACCCATCCTCTCACAGCAGGCACCTTCCTAACGGAGACACTTTCCCCAGCCCCTGTCTGTGTTTGTGTATTGAGACAGAGACCCACTGTGTAGCCTGGACTGGCCTGGAAACGTGCTCTGTAAACTGGATGGCCTCAAACTAGAAAGATTTCTTCTTCTGCCTCTGACTGTTGGGATCAAAGGCACGTGCGGTGATGCCCAGCTACTGGCTTATTATATGCGAGACAGGCTTTTCCTGTGTAGCCCAAGGTAGTCTCCAGCTCCCAATCCTCTCACCTCAGCCTTCCAGATGCTGGGCTTACAGATATGTGCCATCATGACTGCTTTCAAAAGTCAATTAAAATGATAAAATGATGAGGCTCACATTTGGAAATCAAATAATCACTTTAGCACCAACAAGACAGCTTATCCAATATGGGACTTGCTACCAATCCTGATGACCTGAGTTCAATTCCTGGGACCTGTATAGTGAAAGGAGAGAACTTATTTCTGCAAGTTGTTCTCTGACACCCACAAAAGTGCTGTGGCACACCACACACACACACACACACACATACGAATAATAATTTTTAATTGTCTCTCTAAGAGCCAGGTGTGGTTTACATGCTTGTAATTCCTGAATTTGGGAGATTAAGGCAGAGTATTTCAAACTAAAAACCATTGTGGGCTACACGAAGAGAAACCTGTCTCAGAAGCACTATTAGTATACAGTCCCTTGATGATTAGAATAACTTTAACAGAATAGAAAATCTGGTAATAAAAACAGGAAGGGGCGGGTGATCTTCATTGGGTTCACAGTCTGCAAGCCTGACACTCTTCCACAAACGCTACCCATTTCTCTCAGTCCTCACAATAGGCCTTTGAGGAAGCTACTACAACCATCACAGCTGGATAGATAAGAAACTAGTAATGGCAAAACTGAACTCAACTGAACTTCAGAGCAGGGTTTCCTCTGTCTAAGAATCACCCGAATGCAGAACAGAGAGACTTTTCAAACCATCTCTAACCTCTAAAGATATCTGTTAAGTCTCTTGGTATATATATATAATTGAACTCTGGCACCTCACACAAAGAAGAAGTTGCTAGAAGAATGTGATGACCATACAGAATTCACAGGAAGGACCGACCCCCCTCCTACCTGGAATGCTTAGATTCCAAACATCTACTGTTTGCCCCTTGGCTCTGGAAATGAGTTACTATGAGTGAATGTTTAATTAAATCAACTTTGCTCAGCTTGGGTCAGAGAAGACACAGGGATCCCGGATAGCTATCTCAGGATATTGTGTCCAATAGATTAAAGCTTCAGACCTTGGGAGTGAGCAAGGCTTTGGGTTTGGGGGAGGGTTATTTTTTGTTCTTGGGATGGAACTTTGGACCTTGCATATGCTAGGCAAGTACTTTACCAATGAGCTATTTATTCTGTGGCTCAATGTATACATATATAAAATAGGAATAATTATAATCTCTCTCTCTCTCTCTCTCTCTCTCTCTCTCTGTTTTGAAACAGAGGCTCATTGTGAAACTCAGACTGAATTCCAATTCATTTTGAATTCTTCTTGCCATAGGCTTTGAGCCCAATATTCAAGATTGTGGACTTGAACCACCAGTAGTTTAAAATAATTTTTCAAGCAATGCGATGACTCAGCAGGTTAAAGTGCTTTGCCACCAAGCCTGACAGCCTGAGTTTGATCACTGGAACTCACTTGGTGGGAGGAAAGAACTGACTCTGGAAGATTGTTTGACCTCCATGAGCGTGGCGAGTGAGTGTGAGAGCGCGCGCGCGCGCGCGCGCACACACACACACACACATGCTCACACACACACACACACACACACACACACACACACACGAATATACACAAATAAGTGTAATAAAGATTAGAATTTAACTTTACCATGTTTATTTGTTTTTGTTGTTGTTTGAGACAGGGTCTCAGGTATGCCAGGCTGGACCCAAACTTGCTATTGTAGGCAAGGACAATGCCAGTTGAGGTGAAGTGCCCACACATCCCAACGGGAAAGGGTCTGTTTTCAGAGTTGCTTCCTCTGTCGGGGGCCTGGATGAAACCATCGGCTAGGCTGGGTTCCAGCTACCCTGGGTGCTGTTCTGTGGCCTCTCTCAGGGGCAGTGGAAGGAGATGCGCTCAAGTGGTTCCTGCCAAGCTGAGCAGATGGCGCTGTGCTTTGCCAGGGCTGCCAGAAGCTAGAACCCACTGCGGGCTTAGGGCTCTACACAACACTCTGCGCTCTACTCTTAGGAGTCACGAGGGTGGGGTAAAGAGAAGAGCAAGAAAGTGCGCAGGAGGAAAGAGAAGGGCGTTTGGGGAGTGAATGAGGGGGGCCAGTGGAGGAAGGGGGAAGGAAGGAAGGAAAAATGAGAGGCACAGTAGATAATTTTAATGTGTAACTCAAGGAAAAGGTTACAGAGGAGGTTTAAAGCTACTCGCCAGCCCAGCGGTGGTGGTGCACGCCTGTAATCCCAGCACTCTGGGAGGCAGAGGCAGGCGGATTTCTGAGTTTGAGGCCAGCCTGGTCTACAGAGTGAGTTCCAGGACAGCCAGGGCGACACAGAGAAACCCTGTCTCAAGAAAAACCAAATCCAAAAAAAAAAAAAAAAAGCTACTCGCCACCCTACACACACACACACACACACACACACAGTTTTTGAAGGCATGTTTTCACACATCCTAGGCTAACAACTTAACTAGGCAAGCATGAGGATGGCCTTGAACTTATGACCCCTCTGACTTTATTCTCCAAAGTGCTGGGAATGTAGTCATGCCTCATTACAGCCTTTTGGCTATGCTGGGGATGGAACCCAGGGCTTCACGCATGCTAGGCAAGCATTTCACTAATTGAACCACAGCCCCAGCCCTTGGGCTTTCTTTCTAAGGGAATAGTAAAGAAAAGAGTATATCCCCAAGCATTGTGGTTTATAAGATGTAACTCTTGGCATTATAAAGGCATTCTATAAAGCTGCTGGTGGGGGTGGCAGCACAAGCCTTTAGTCCCAGCACTCAAGGCACAGCCAGTCAGATCTCTGTGTTCAAGGCCCGCCTGGTCTACGGTGCGAGTTCCAGGACAGCCAGGGCTACACAGAGAAACCCTGTCTTGAAAAACAAGCCAAGCAAAGTCATCCATGCACGTGGTCAATGACCTTAGCATCTCTGAAACCTCAGCCATTATACAGGTAGTAGTTTGCACAAGAAAGTATTGGAGAAGAGGCAGAGGAAGATAATGAGGCAGTCGAGGCAGCAGAGAAAACCAGGAGGGAGACAACAGCTGGAGGCCTCATCCCATGAACTCGATAGACAGCTAGGTCCATCCATGTAGCTAGAACTGGAAGGATGTTTTTGTGGTTGCTGAATGTCCTTTTCTGTGTCCATGCTGATCGATTACAGAATGATTTTGTTATTGCCTTGTTTCCCCAAGGCAACCAAGTGACCTTGTCTGATGACTGTTGTTACTCTGTGAAAACTGTTTGGGAATGCTCTGAGACCAGTTGTGAGCTGCCAGCTATAGGGTATCAGGGCCATTTTTTTCCTCTTTTCTCTATTTGAGTGTGTTCGTATCGAATGTGTGTAGGCGAGCACATGTGCATGTGAAAGCCAGAGGTTGATATCTCATGTTTTCTCAGTCTCTCATGCTTCATCATTTTGTTGCTGTTTATTTGTTATTACACAGAATCTCATGCAGCTCATACTGGCCTGGACCTTACAGCAGAGCTAAGAATGACCTTGACTTTCTGATCCTGCTTCTCCCTCCTGAGAACTGAGATGACAGGGCTACACCATCCCCGCCATTCTTCAAGGAATGCTTGGGATAGGGCCTGCAGCTTGATGTAAACTAGGCGAGCACTCTACCAACAGCTTGAGTTCCATCACCTTATCTTTTGAAAGAGTTTATTTAGTTGTACTGCACGTGTCTCAGTATCTGTGCACCACGTGTGTGCTGTGCATCTGAAGGCCAGAATGGGGAATCAGATCCCCTGGAACTGGAGTTATGTATGGTTGTGAGCTGCCATGCAGGAATTATACCTGGGTCCTCTGGAAGTACAGCAAGCACTCTTACCCACTGAGCCATCTCTCCAGACCTTGCCTCTTTGTTACGGTTATGCTTTGTTTTTTGAGACAATGAATCACTATGTAGCCTTGGAGAGCCTTGAATTCACTATGTAGGCCAGGCTGACCTCACACTCTCGACCTCACACTTTCAGAGATCTACCCACCTCTGCCTCCTTAGCTGCCACTGTAGTCGTTGAGGCAGGGTCACCAGCCACTAAAGTTTCCAGATCTGCATGCAGGAGTGCCTAGCTTTTACACTTAATGAGCATTTTACCAATAAAACCATCTCCCTACCCCCAGGGCCATCCCCCCCCCTCCACTTTCTCAGTCAGGTCCTCCTCTAGGAATTCTAAAAAACCCAGGTAACAAAGTATAACTAAATATGGAAGAGGAGGCTCTCCCTGTTTCTCTACAGTTGTTGAGCAACTCCTTAAGTTGCTGTTTCAGGAATGCTCTTGGCCTGAAGGCAACACCCTTTCCACAATAGGGGCAGAAGTGAGAGGGAGCTACTGCCCTCCAGTGGCTCCTATGGTAACTACATCAGTGACTGCATAACTCACGCAGAGCCATCAAGAAACACCAGGGTAGAACAGAGCACAGGAAAGTAGATTTGACTAGCAAAAGAGCTAGTAATATTTCAGGTATCACTGCTAATGTGGCCCCATTAGTAAACATCTCTGTAAAGGATGAAAAAATATGGATTACATGAGCTGTAGGTTTTCAATAATTACATATTTCCTTTGTAGCCAGAGAAGGTATAAGCAAAGTGTAATTATTCATATTGCACTAACATGAATCACAAAAGCTAGACACACAGAATAAGTAAACCAGATGTGGTGTGGTACACTTGCAATCCCAGCACTTACGAGGTGGAGGCAGGAGGATAGGGAATTTACAGATAGCCCTGGGTACATGGTGAATTTGAGGCTAACCGGAGCTACAGTGAAACGCTGCCTCAAAAAGCAACCTGGGGCTGGAGGGATTGATTGGTGGTTAAGATCACCTGTCACTTTGTGGAGGACCTAGATTCAGTTCCCAGCACCCACATGGCACTAACAGCCATATGTAACTCCAGTTCCAGGGGATCCGATATTCCCTTAGGTCTCCATAGGCATTGCATCTGTGTAGTGTATGGACATACATGCAGACAAAACACTCATATGTAGAAAATAAAAATAAATTAATCTCTTGGCTGTTTAAAAGACAAGCAATCAAAAATTAGATGAGAGCCGGGTGGTAGTGGCGCATGCCTGTAATCCCAGCACTCTGGGAGGCAGAGGCAGGTGGATTTCTGAGTTCAAAGCCAGCCTGGTCTATACAGTGAGTTCCAAGACAGCCAGGGCTATACAGAGAAACCCTGTCTTGAAAAAAACCAAATCCAAAAAACCAAAAAAAAAAAAAATTAGATGAGGTTACAAAAAATTAATCAAATGTTATATAAGATTTAAAATTTTAAATTTAAATTGTGGGAGGATGCTAAGAAATTGAAACCTATGCCAAAGATAATAGTGCAGCAACGATAATAGTCAAAAAATGGAATTGTACAATATAACATTGATACACTTCCACTCACAAGTGCATATTGACAACAACTGAGGTCAGGGACTTGACTAAATAATTATATCATTTTTGTTGGTAACAACCAAAAAGTAGAAACAGCCCAAATGTCTACTGAGAGATGTATGGGTAAACAAAACTTGTAAATACATAAACAGACATTATTCAAGTTTGTAAAAGAAAAGAAGGGCTTTCTCATCCATGGTGCAACTGGAATGAGTCTCATAGCCAGTCCCGGTCTTGGAGACAGAGAGTAGAATAATCATAGCCAAAGAGGGCAAATGGTTCCTGTTTGCCAGGTACAGAAAATAGATTTGGTTTTGTTGTTTTATTTTGGTTTTTTTCTGAAGACAGAACCTAGGGTTTTCTGCTTGGTAGCAATTGCTGTATCACTGAGCTGAACTCCCAACCAGAAATCCTACTAGCATTCTAGAGCTAGGCAGTTGTGATAGCTTTATGAGTTGTTAATGTTAAATGAATTCATCTTTTTACAAAACCTCATTTGGATACATGGAAACCTCATCTTTGTGTTCTGTTTGTTGTGTAACTTCACACACACACACACAAACGTGCAAGAATGTTTTCCTTTCTTTTATTTTTTACGATTTATTTATTTATTTTATGCATATGAGTACACTGTCACTGTCTTCAGACACACCAGAAGAGGGCATCAGATCCCATTACAGATGATTGTGAGCCACCATGTGATTGCTGGGAATTGAACTCAGGACCTCTGGAAGAGCAGTCTGTGCTCTTAACCTCTGAGCCATCTCTCCAGCCCCTATACAAATGCTTTTCTAGATTACCAGGCTGGCTTTAAACTCACAGAAATCCTCTTGCTTCTGCCTCTGCCTCCTAAGTGCTAGGATTTAGAGCCACCACACTCAGCTCATAACTCAAGGTTTTATTACTTTGCCTTAATTATAGACTAATTATATTTTTATTAATAAAATTATTTTAAACCAATAATAAAGTTTAAAGCATTAAAGGCAATTAGACTGAATGCTTTGAGAGAGAGGGTGTTGAGGCAGGAGGATCTCAAGTTTGAGGCCAGTATAAGATACAGTCTAAGATACCAAGGTCCAGAGCATTCTGAGTTACAAATTGAAACTGACTCTGTGTGTGTGGGGAGGGGAGGGGGTAGTTAGAAGATTTGACTCAGATATATAAGGCCCTGGGTTTGATCCCTAGCACCATGAAAACAAGAAATAATTAGAAAATTCTCAATCATAAAAGTGTGGAGTTACACAACAAAAGGAACACAGGGATAAGTTTTCCATGTGTCCTGTGTTTCACAAAAAGGGAAGTACTTTTACAATAGTTCATTGTATTGAATTTCTGCATATAGAGCCAGACTACAAAATTAGGACTCAACCAAATTAAAGATGAAATGGAAAATATTTGTAAAGGTTTCCTACCTGAAAAAATAGACTTGATGAATATGAGACAAAGAAGGACTGTTTCTGAGCTGGGCAGGGTGGATGTGGCTGAAATCCCAGTACTTGGGAGGGAAGAACAGGACAACAGATGTTTGAGACCAGCCTTGGCTACCTAAGACCTTGTCAACCCCTCAAAGAGTTTTCATTTCTATGCTGATTTATAAAATATGCATGTTATGTGATCTTTTTAGTATTAATATAGAAATAAATTCTGCCATGCCTACAAATGGTAAATAAATAGTATAAATAATATTAAAATAATAAAAACCAAGGTCATCTAAAAAGCATCTCTAAAAGGCTCAGTTTCTTCCTATGGTAGTTTCAGGATCTGTATAATCTACCCCCACTCCTATAGAGTTGTGCTCCAATGGTGTCTTAGCATCCTAAATAGGTCAGTGCTTGTTCTCACCTTGGAGCATGAAGAACCTACTGCAGGGAGATGAAATAACAGCTGAAGTGACACCTCAGCTGTCACCTCCCTCTGGAAAGCATGCCTGACAAACACCTCACCTTTGGTTTCTCAGAACCCG
The DNA here is from genome assembly GCF_947179515.1 of Apodemus sylvaticus. NCBI lineage: Eukaryota > Metazoa > Chordata > Mammalia > Rodentia > Muridae > Apodemus > Apodemus sylvaticus. Next base: position 36,789,057 of record NC_067481.1, on the reverse strand, counting down.
TGGGTGCACAGCTCCGCATCAACAAAAGAAGGGAAAGTCAGATTCCAGCATTTCCATGGGAGCAGATCAGCTTGCTCAAAAGACTGCCCTGTTTGGAAAAGCCTTTAAAGCCCTGCTTTGTACCACAAAGTCACGAGCTGCCTGTCTCTCAATAGCATGCGACCTGCATCTGTTCATTATTCGAGGTCCCAACACAATCCTCATCTCATAGAAGGAAAGAGAATATGCCTGGAAAAGGGAGTGTGCCTGTGTTTATTTCCTATTCAAAGTGTCCCAGCATCAGAAAGCACCTTTCTGACCTCAGCATCCTGTTATTCCAGCTAAGCACACTTCACCTTTGTGAAGTCGCCCTTAACTGTGTTTGTTCCTCTTCCTTAGTGACTTATCACCCACTCTCCGGACGCTGCACCTGACTAAGGGATTAAGGCTGTTTTCTCTGTATGAAGTAAGGCTGTTAAAAATTCCTACTGCACAAGGTTTATTTTTCCCCTGGGGGAGGGGCTATAAAGAGTATATGCAAAGCAGTTAGCACAATGTCTAATATTAGGAAGTGACAAGTGAATGTGTTAAAAATAATGACAGGCCAGTTAGGCACAGTCATTTGCGGAGATGTTATTGCCCCCATGAAGACAGGAATACAAAAGAGGGAGTTTGCAGCGTGATGCTTTGAGTCATCTCTCAGGGTGCACTTGCAGCCTTAAGAACCCATTCTCTGCTGTCACAGTCTGATGATGTCTTGTCCTTCCTGATTCAGCCACTCATCCCTTGTCACCGCACTAACCCACACAGGGAAAGAAGAAAGAAAGAAAAACATAATAAAAGAAGAATCAGCATAGAAATGAAAACTCTGTCCCTATTTGGAAAAGTTTGTCCTTGGAGCTTTTCTCTAAATAGTTGTCTTTTAAGTGCTTAGCATTTTATAATCTTTAAGCACTCTCCTGGCATCTCCTCCTGATAGTTGGTACTAATATGCCAGTACCAAAAACTGTAATCAGTTCTGCCCAGCATGCAGAAAGGAGGAGGACCAAGTGTTCTGGGTTCCGGGCAGGAGGAAATGCAGGGCTGTGAACAAAGGAGAAACACTAACTCAGAAGCCTTGACTGGCTGCCAAGGCTGCTTAGTGATAATCCAGATGGACTTGGGCTCCGACAACTGCTTATCCACCCGCTTCTAACCCTCTTCACTCAGCACATTTTTTTCTCTTGTTAAAGGCCAATCTTCTTGAAAATGGGATCTTTACCTTCTTTAAATCTACAGGCATTCCTGGAAGCTTTCTAGTTAACCTTCGGAGGGGAAGTATCTAGATTGCAACAATGTGGCTTTTCCGAGCCTTGGCATGTGTTCAAATCTCCTCTGGGTAACTGAGAGGACCAAATAGATGCAGGGATGTGTAGCCATTGTAGGTTCACAAAGGAGTGGTGTTCCAGCTATAGAATCTAAACACAGGAAGGAGGTATTATGTAAAAAGACACAAAGTTACTACCTTTGGCAGGGGCAAGGAAAGGAGAGATAAAGTCTCACTCTGTAGCCCAGGCTGGCCTGGAACTTGCTATGTAGGCCAAACTAGCCATCCTCCTGTCTCAGCTTCCAGAGTGTGGTGATTACGCATGTGAGCCACCTTGCACATCTAGCTCTCAGAAGTATTTCAATTTAATATGAAGCAAGGATAGTAGCAACACTGATCCAGACATATGGCCCTTTTCCCAATCCTGAGATGCATTCAAATGCTTTTGGTTGGAAACGTAATCCCCTAGGAACCTTTCAGTTTTTTCTGGTATTTAAAGTTGTGAGACTGTGTGAAATGTGAGACTGAAACATGGTGATAGTTGGGGGGGGAGGGGGAGCTCGCCCAAGCACATGGAACTTGCTATAGCAACGACTTATTTATCTGGAAGAGCCTGCCATCCTGCCGTGTGGTCTGATTTGTGTGAATCTTTCAGATCCTCAAATCACTACATATCTCACACCATCCTGAGTAAAGTGTCAAACATTATCTTATTGCTATCATTGCCTTTAAAATGTATTTTACATTTATTTATTTATTTATTTATTTATTTACACTTACTTTGTGCAGGGGAAGTTGTGCATATGTCATTCTGTGTATGTATGTGTGTGTGTGTGTGTGTGTGTGTGTAGGTCTGAGAACAAGATGGAAAGTCAATCATCTCCTTCAAGAATTGAACTGAAGGCCTCAGCCTTGGAACCAAGTGCCTTACCCCTCAGCCATCACCTTTTATGGATAAGAAATAGTGAGGTTAAACCCTTGCCTAATTTTGAATAAGTCATTCTAAATCCTAGCTGGGCATGGAATGCCCCCTTATAATCTCGGCAGACAAGAGGCTGAGTCAGAAGAATTGAGAGTTCAAGGCCATCTTGTGCTACATTGAGAGGGGAGGGCCTCTCTCAGATTTTTTCCTTAGTATTACAGAATGACTTCCTGTACCCAAATATAAAAGTAAGCTTTCTTTAATATAAAGAAATATTAGGAAATACAATTTTATTTTTCTTGTCTCATGAATTGCTTTTGTTTATTTGTTTGTTTGTTTTTTGAGACAGGTCCTAAGTATGTAGCCCTGGCTGGCCTAGAACTGGCTATATAGACCAAACTGGCCTCAAACTCACAGAGACCTGCCTCTCTCTGCTTTCCAAGTGCTGGGATTAAAAGTGCTTGCCAATCTGGTTGCTGGGAATTGAACTCAGGACCTCTGGAAGAATAGTCATTGCTCTTAACCACTGAGACATCTCTCCAGCCCTAACATGTTACTTTTCAAAGCAGGTCTGAAAAGTTGCTATTCTAACCAAGAAGGAGCGAGAGGTTAAAGAAATAATGTAATATTCCCCAAACAGAAATTTGAGCACATGCCTGTAATCCCAGCCCTCTGGGAGGCAGAGGCAGGCGGATTTCTGAGTCCGAGGCCAGCCTGGTCTACAGAGTGAGTTCCAGGACAGCCGGGGCTATACAGAGAAACCCTGTCTCAAAAAACCAAAAAAAAAAAAAAAAAAAAAAAAAGTGCTTGTCACCTTGCCTGTCTTTCACAGTTTGTTTATTTTTCCCATTCAACAAAGATCTGATGACTACTCATTGAATACTTACATGAACAAGACACTGTTCTAGATCTTAGGGTTACCAACTATTGTACAGCTTACATCAGAATAAGAAGAGACAAGAAAGTAACGAAGGCCAATGGGCAGCATACAAGGGAACGCACACAGCGGGGGGGGGGGGGGGGGGGGAGGGGGCAGTGGCAGGCAGATTTCTGAGTTCGATGCCAGCCTGATCTACAGAGTGAGTTCCAGGACAGCCAGGGCTATACAGAGAAACCCTGTCTCGGAAAGAGAGAGAGAGAGAGAGAGAGAGAGAGAGAGAAAGAGAACACATACTAAAACACCACACTGCCCAGCCCAGGAACAGATTTCCTGCCCTCGTGGTCTTCTCTCTTCAGTCAGCACTTGTTAGGAGGCTGATCACTCCCTAAAGTAATTTCTTCACCTTTGGTGCTAGAGAGAGGTCTCAGTGGACAAGAGGACCTGAGTTGGGCTCCCATCATCTCTCTGTGGTTGTTTTGTTTGTATGATGTTTGGGACAAGGTCTCAGGTAAGCCAGCTGCCTTCTCATTTTGTAACTAAGCATTATCTTGAACTCCTGACCCTCCAGCCTCCATCTCCCAAGCGCTGAGACCACAGGTGCGGTCCAGCACATGCAGCCATCCTTTAATCTTTTACAGACATTGCACCAGATCACCTGCATGCTCCCTGAACTCCAGCTCTTAGCCTGTTTCCTGGAAGGTCAGATTGGCACAGACGGTTACCAGAAATGACTTCCTCCCTCTGTGACTTTAGGCAAATGAATTAAACTTTCCAATCTTAAACTGCCTCTGAGGAAAATGGGGATATAATAACTCTCTTCTGGGGTAATCAGAGGGCTTAAGATTTCTATGAGACAGCCCTATTTATAATTGCCAGAAGCTGGAAAGAACCCAGGTATCCCTCAACAGAAGAGTGGATGCAAAAAATGTGGTATATATACACAATGGAGTACTATTCAGCCATTAGAAACAATGAATTCATGAAATTCTTAGGCAAATGGATGGAGCTAGAGAACATCATACTAAGTGAGGAAACCCAGTCTCAAAAGATCAACCATGGTATGCACTCACTAATAAGTGGATATTAACCTAGAAAACTGGAAAACCCAAAACATAATCCACACATCAAATGAGGTACAAGAAGAAAGGAGGAGTGGCCCCTTGTTCTGGAAAGACTCAGTGAAGCAGTGTAGGGCAAAACCAGAATGGGGAAGTGGGAAGGGGTGGGTGGGAGGACAGGGGGAGGGAAGGGGGCTTCTGGGACTTTTGGGGAGTGGGGGGCTAGAAAAGGGGAAATCATTTGAAATGTAAATAAAAAATATATCGAATAAAAAAAAAGATTTCTATGAGAAACAAGAGCATAAATGTAAAGTGCTTAGCCGGGCAGTGGTGTCGCACGTCTTTAATCCCAGCACTTGGGAGGCAGAGGCAAGCAGATTTCTGAGTTCGAGGCCAGCTTAGTCTACAGAGTGAGTTCCAGGACAGCCAGGGCTACACAGAGAAACCCTGTCTTAAAAAAGCCAAAAAGAAAAAAAAAAAGAAAAGAAAAGAAAAAGAAAAAAGAAAAAAAACTAAAGTGCTTGGTGGACACTTTGATTCATACATTTACATTAAATAACATGAAATAAGCATTTAAGTATTTTATTTTATGTGTATGAACATTTGGCCTACATGCATGTGTACTGCGTGCAGACCTGGTATCCTTGGACTCAGAGGAGGGCATCAGATTTGAAACTGGACTTACTGATGGTTATAAGCCACCATGTGAGTGTTGTGGACCAAATCCAGGTTCTCTGTAAGAGCAGAATGTGCTCTTATTTGATGAATCATATCTCTAGCCCACTTCTTTTTGAGACAGAGTTTCTCTGGGTAGCCCTGGCTGTCCTGGAACTCACTCTATAGGCCAGACGGGCCTTGAACTCAGAAATCCACCTGCCTCTGCCTCCCATGTGCTGGGATTAAAGGTGTGCGCCACCACTGCCCGGCTCTAGCTCACCTCTTGATTCATATTCCTAAAGCAGTGGTTCTCAATTTATGGATTGAAATCGCCCGTGGGAGGCGTCAAACAACCCTTTCACATGGAGTCACCTAAGACCATCAGAAAATAGATCAGAAAGCAGTTATTTACATTATGATTCTTAACAGTAGCAAAATTACAGTTATAAAGTAGCAACAAAATAATTTTATGGTTTGGAGTCACCACATGGGGGACTGTGTTAAAGGGTTGCAGCATTAAGAAGCTTGAGAACCGTAATCCCAGCGCTCTGGGAGGCAGAGGCAGGCAGATTTCTGAGTTCGAGGCCAGCCTGGCCTACAGAGTGAGTTCCAGGACAGCCAGGGCTACACAGAGAAACCCTGTCTTGACGTAAAAAAAAAAAAAAAAAAAGGATAAAATTTCATGAGCTAGGCAATGGTGATGCACGTCTTTAATCTCAGCACTCAGGAGGTAGACAGGTGATCTCTATGAGTTCGAGGCCAGCCCGGTCTGCAGATCCAGTTTTAGGATAGCCAAGGTTACACAGAGAAACCTTGTTTGGAAAAAATAATTTATTGGCTCTGTCTCTTCCTTTATTTCTCTTTGAGAAATGGTCTCTTGTCTCCCCAATTACCATGAACATCTTCATATTTGGCGAGAAAAGTAGAAATAATTATGCCAAACCGAGAAGATTAAAACCAGACTCGAAGCCTGTAAGTAGTTCAGTGTAAAAGAATGTCAATGTGTTTGATACCTGAGATCCACATGGTGAAAAGAAAGAACCAGCTCCTACCAATTGTACTGTGATCTATCTACATGTCTCTCTCTGTCTCTCTCTGTCTCTCTCTCTCTCTCTCTCACACACACACACACACACACTCACACCCTGCCTTCCACTGGCTGCAAACTGTCTATTGTGGGGTTGGGGGTGACTTCAAAAGCCAATCTAAACTAAATTTATGGTCTAAATCATGAGGCTCATGCCCTATTATACTTCAGTGGCAAATTTTCTGACAGCCGCACCTTTTTCTGCATCTGTTGTGTTTAAAATCAATTTTGAAGAAATGTCCTTACTGTAGGTGGATGTTTGTAGATGGTGCATTCTCGCTTGGTGCACTTTATTTAACCTTTTCACCAAACACGCCTCCCTACCTCTACATAAATTAACAAATTCACAACTTTGCAAGCATGCATCCTTTGATGGGGCATGGGGACAAAACTTTTGTTATTAATGCTTCTGCCTGTCTAGTACACTAAAAATGAAGACAACTGGCCAAACCTCCTGACAGTGTCTCTGAAACATCAGTTGGATATAAAAATGTTAAAACACACCTGATGGGGTGGGAGAGATAGTTCAGTGGTTATATCTTATTAATCTTGTGGGGGACCTGACCTCCATTCCAAGCACCCATTTTGGGCAGCTCACAACTGCCTCTACCTCCAGCTACAGGAATATTCAATACCTCTGGTCTCTGTAGACACCTGTACTCGTATGGTAATATATACCCATAATTAGAAATAATAGGAATAAATCTTCTTTTAAAAATAACCTGGCCAGGTGGTGGTGGTGGTGGCAGCGCACGCCTGTAATCCCAGCACTCGGGGAGGCAGAGGCAGGTAGATTTCTGAGTTCGAGGCCAGCCTGGTCTACAGAGTGAGTTCCAGGACAGCCAGGGCTATACAGAGAAACTCTGTCTCCAACCCCCCCACCAAAAAAAAAACCAAAAACAACAACAACAACAACAACAAACTGATTCTGGAGCTGGAGAGATGGCTCAGTGGTTAAGAGCACTGACTGTTCTTCCAAAGGTCCTGAGTTCAAATCGCAGCAACCACATGGTGGCTCATAACCATCTGTAATGAGATCTGACTCCCTCTTCTGGAGTGTCTGAAGTGCACTTACATATAATACTTACATGTCTACATATGTAGACATGTCTACATGTCTACATATAACACTTACCTGTCTACAGTGCACTTACATATAATAAATAAATCTTATTTTAAAAAATAACCTGATTCAAAATAAAATTAGTAAATGCATTGTGCCACCTGTCTAGCTGGGCATGCATGTGTGTCTTGTCTACACATACATACATATATACACTCTTCCCGTCCCCACCTAGTCCCCAAAGTGACGGCACCAGTATGCTGAGTGGTGGCTCTCCGCGCTCCACTTCTCTCCGCAACTGTTTAAAAGCTCTTCTTAGCCCAGTATTTGCTGCCAACATTGCACACTTCCTTCTCGTGCTTAAGAATAAATGTCAAGTCCTTGATCTTTTGTTAAAGATTCATTGCCAGCTCTGGTTTCACAGCAGGAGCCTCCCTCAGGATGGAGCTGGCTCCCAGTCCTGCTAAGAACTAACCTAGCAATGATGGAAAGATAATTGTAATCAGTGTCAGAGAACATATGGGTTTCTCCTGAGCGGCCTGCCCAGTGGGGCTTTCACTGATCCCTTCCATCCACCACCAGCCAGCTGACTCTCGGAGACAAATTCCTCCTCATACCGGAGAAAATGAGAGTCCAAATTTCTCCAACCTCGGAGAGGTCTCTTGGTAAAGCAGTGAGTGCCTTGTGTTTCTTAAGCTTAGTTTCCATAAGATGACCAGCGTGCTTTCTTGTCTCTAGATGGCAAACTACCTTGTTTAGTGCATCCTTTAATCTGGGTGACCCACTAGGGTCAGTGCACACACACAGTGAAAGAAATAAGGCCATTCTAATCTAGGCATACACACACACACACACACACACACACACACACACCATGAAGGCATTGTGTTTTACTGCAGACATATGTTTGCAATGGCTTTATCTCAACCATACGTATCCTGTCTAAAAGGAACAACGCTGTTAATTAAGTGGAAGCCATGGGCACTTGGTAAGCATAAGGTCCCGGGTGATTCAATTAAGATCTCTATCATTACAAATTGGCTCTCCAGGTATTTTTTTTAAACCCTCACTGCCCACTCTCCTTCTCTTGGGATGTATACCAGCTGGCATCTAGGTATTTTAGGACATAATTTTCTGTTCTCAGGAGAATCTCTGAGTACAGGGAAATCAGAGGCAAATTTGAAGTTTTCTCACAGTGACTGTTTCAAACATTTGAAAGCACAGAGCCATTTGCCTCTTTTCTAAACAGTAGAGGGATAAGAATTCACCATCTCTGCATCCTATTATATAGAGTTCTATTATCTCTGAAGCTTAAATAAATCAATAAACACAATAAGCACATTGTGTATTTTCTGGTTATACAATGCAGAGAGTAGACAGATGGGGATACTATAATTAAACAATGTTTCCAATGTCCAGAACATTTTAAGCAGAGAGAAAAATTAATTGAAAACCCAGTTGCTGTTGCGGCTGGGGGGCTCCATTCACAGATCCAGAGCCTAATTAACAGAGACAACCAATTAGGCAGCTGGCGCTGTAGACAGAGGCCCCTCTGCTTCTATGGAAGCATTCGATACAACCAGCTAAGCTTTCAAAGTTAAAAATCTAAGCCAAAGGTTTTTAGAGAGGAGCTGCGCATGGATTCTGCGATTCCTCCCAGCTGTTCTGAGCTGGCCCCAGCTCCCTCTGCTACTCAGAGGCACAGCCAGGTTCCAGGAAGACTTGCATTTCATGTATTTTTCCTCTAGCATATGTCTGTAAAAGCTCCAGGATGACCAATATCCCTGAAATAGACCTGGGTGCAGTTTGGTATTTGTAGAATAAAGTGAGTCAGCTGTGGACGTTCTCACGCAGCAAACTGTTCCGAGAAGGATGAACCCTGGAACAGATTGCAGGACTGTTTTTCCTGCAACTGCTTTGACAGACCTAGAAATCAAATTTCGCCAAGTATTAGCCCCATAAACTTTGTGAGAAATACTACGAATATCATCAGTAAGTTTCATAATGCAATTTAGATGGTGGCTGAATAAGATTTCCATTTTCTTTTTGAGTAGGCAATGCTTATTAATAAGAAAAAAACACTTCACCCACTTGTTCAGGATAAAAGCAGGCTCCAACACCCCCAGGAATTTTGCTTTCAGGTTTATTACTAAGCTGGTTGTTTAGGAACCAAAATCGTGGCAATCGCAAACCTGAAATCCCAACCCTTGGGTGGTAGAGGCAGGAGGGTCATCCTCGGCAGCCACATACTGGGTGAGTTCAAGACCAGCCTGGGCTACATGAGACTCTCTTTCAAAGAAACCAGAATTATTTTTCCCTGGCCCACAGTAGGGGGAAAAATGGTAGTAGCTACAATCTGAACATAAGCTCCCACTCTGATTAGCTGTGAAGTCATGGGGGCAAAACAGCCTTAATCCAAGCTGGGATTGAGAACCTGTGCTCTTCTGTCCCGTGATCAGCCATTCTCTCTCTCTGTGGCTTGGAGTCTGCAAACTGACTTACTGGACTTGGTTCCCTTGCTTGCCATCCATCTGTCATGGAGGGGAATGGAGCGGGCATAGAAGAGTAAAGATGAGATGATACCTGTCCTGGCTCTCTGTCCCCCTCCGGGGCCACGTGCCTGATGGTCTCTTCCCCAGCACTGTGTCTTATTGGACTCTCTCCAGTCATTCCACATACCACATAGCACATCTTCCACATACCACGATTCCCAGCTAGCATCTGAACATCTTGGTTTTCTTAACTCAGTCCATCCCACACTTAATGATCTCCTCATCCAAAGCCTTCATTTGCACCATCAGAGTAGAATCCTAGCCATCAAACCCTGACAGCGAAGAGAGAAGAAACGCCCCTTTCCTGGGAGGGGAGGGCCTTAGCAAAACGGCACGCAGGCTCGCCCACATATGCACAGATACCAATAGTGCTTCATATCTGTCATTCATCCTGAATAAGAAGATCAAATTCCTCCCCGAAAGGAATTCCCTTTCTTAGTTGGGGAGACAGACAAGTATACAAATGCATACTGAAGGTAGCCACATGCTATCTGGAAAAACTTATACAGAAATAAACCAAGGGCCATAGTGGAGTCTAGCTGATGAAGAGGGTAATTTTGGATACGGTTAGTCAGGAAAGGGCTTTTTGAATGGGTGGCATTTAACTGAGACCTCAACGTTGAGAAGAAAATGGCCACCATGCAGTGAGCTGGTAAAATCCTGTATGAGGTCCAGGAAGGGATGGAAAGTGTCAAGTCTAAGAAATGGGCAAAGAGCATTGTGGGAAATGTAGGGCCTCATGGCAACTGTTTGCCTCCAGTTAAAGCTAGGTCAGTTCAAGCCTTGTGAAGAGTGGGGGGAGTTGGTGTGGGGGTGTTAAGATGAGCCTTTGCCCCAGGCACAAAGGAAAGATAAGAAGAGTTTTAAAGAAGACAGTTCCATGATTATTATCCTTTTTATTTATTTTCCCTTTAATCTACTTTTAAAGTTCCATTGGTGTGTGTGTATGTGTGTGTGACATGTATATGAGTATTCCCTAAGAAGCCAGGTAAGGATCTTGGATCACACTGGGGCCTAGAGCTATAGGCACTCAGGTCCTCTGAAAGAGCAGAGATCACTCCTAACCACTTAGCCATCTCTCCAGTCCCTATTTATTCTTTGAAAGGTCACTCCAATAGAACCAAGAGAAGCTTAGAGTAATCCAGCAGCCAGGTGTGAGCTATAGACCTATATTCCCAGCACCAGATGGATACAGACAGAAAGGTCTGAGACTGGGGCCAGCTTAGGCCACAGAGTAAGAATCTGTCTCAGAAAGCCAAAATAAGGCTGGAGAGATGGCTCTGTGGTTAGGAGCACTCGTTCTTGCAGAGGACATGGGATTGATTTCCTCCTTGTCCATAACTCCAGTTCTAGAAGACTCTGACAACCTCTTCTCAGACATACACAAGAGCAAAACACTCATACTAGGAAATAAAATAAGTCATTTAAAAAAAAAAAAAACCTCATAACAAAAAACAGAGGCAGAAGACAACTATGCTAACTATGCTTTCATAGAGAGTGGCGGCCGGGGACTGAAGGAGGACAAAAACAGGCCTGGTCTGGTTTAGGACTTGCTAAGGATTACTGTGGAGAGAGGCAAGGAGAGAACAAGTAGGAACGCCTCCCATTGGCTGGGACCCCGTGGGCCCATTTATGGAGAGGAGGAAGAGGAGGGAGGAAGAGAGATGGGACTATTGCTGAGGTGAACTGGTGCAGCCGAGAGTAAGGCCAAGGAGGCAGATGGCCACAGGAGCCTAAGGCTCCAAGGACAGGTTTCAGCTGGGGACACTAATTTCCAGGCTTCGTGCTCAAACAGGCTTCTCCAGCCAACCTGACTTGATTATAGAGTAACTCGGCCACACTAACCTGAACGCTACCCGAGTTTAGATGTGAAGCCCAGTCCTTAAAACACCTTCCTGTGCTTTGCTTCTTGCCTTTGAAGCGAGATCTGAGGGTGCCCAGTGCCTTGACCGTCTCGACCTTGTCTCCAGACCGCCAATTTCATTATGACTTAATGACACATTTAAATAACAGCCCCTAGAGTCCAGTTTGGCTGACATATAAAAATTGCCCTTATAGGGAGATATGTGCCCATAGTAAGAGAGATGGTTCCAAGGCTTTCTGTTCCGGTTGTCATGGTGACAGCGGCCTGAGCTCTGGAGGTGGTGAGGAGGAGGAGAGAGGAGAGAGAGAGAAAACCCTCTAAACTGTGGGGGTTGTTGGTCTTTGGAAAACAATGAAAGATGCTGTTTACAGGCTGTGTGGAGTAAATGGCCTGCTCACCCTTGGTAGTCGCAAGTATACAATTTGTAAGTGGACAAATTGTTCATTTTAAGGATGTACAAAAGCTTTGTCTGACTCGGGGGCTGGAAGAGCATCACATGACTCTTTCATCCTTTGTGCTCAGTGGATTGCCTGGGGCTCTGGATAATCAAATGAATAACCGAGGTCTCAGAAGGGGAGCGCCTACACTAGTTATTCTGTGTGGGTTCTGAGGTCGAGAGATGATACGTAGATCTTTGGCTCAGTATTCTACTTTACAAATTTATGCATGTACTGTGGTCAGTGCTTACTGAATGACAAGCTGTAAAGGCAGACTAAGGCAGCCACGTCTGGTGATGCACGACTTCGATCCCATTACTCTGAGGCAGAGGCAGGCAGATTTCTGTGAGTTCAAGGCTAGCCTGGTCTGCATAGTGAGATCCTGATAGCAGTGAGGGTTGGGGAATGAGGATGGGGTGGGGGCAGGGTGGGAGGACGCTAGACTAAACCCGAACTCAAGTTTATAATCCCAGTCCTCCAGAGGCTGATCCAAGTAGATGCTGAATCTAAGGCCAGCCAGCCTAGGATACTGAGATGTTACAACAACAACAACAACAACAGCAACAAGTAAACAAATGACAAGAAAACAAATGAAGCTAAGTGTGACTGTGCTCACTGTGATCCAGTCTTGGGAAGGTCAACCTAGGAAGGTAAGGAGTTCAAGGTTATCCTTAGCTATATAATAGGTCTGAGACCCATCTATGCTATGCTACCAAAGATTCTAGTTTAAAACAAATAAAAATACACCCCCAGATAAAAAAACAAAACAAAACAGTGAACCTCAATAAACCAACTAAACAAATCAAAGAAACCCTGACAGGGGCCAGTAGGCTCAGCAGGTAAAACTGCTCATTGCCAAGCCTACAGACTTGAGGTGGATCCCCAGAACCCTCAGGGTAGGAAGGAAATGACTCTTGCACATTGTTCTCTGACCTTCTGTGCACATTGTGGCACGTGTTCATACCCACAAACATCCCCTATAAAATTATAAATTTTAAAAATAAAATACAAAAAGATCAACTTGGAAGTCTTACTCTTTGGGGTTACTGCTAAGATTTTTCTCATGTGTTTGTGTGTACATTTTTCTATGTGTGTGCGCTCATGTGGAGGCCAGAGGGTGTTCTTTATCTTAGTTTTGGTTTTGTTTGAGATGGGGTATCTTTATGTGGGGTCTTTTTCCTTGTTGTCTTAGAACTCTGTATGTAGACCAGGGTGGTCCAGAATCTACAGTGATCCATCTACCTCTGCTTACAGAGTGCTGAGATTAAAGGTAGATTGTTTGTTTGTTTTTGAGACAGGGTCTCTCTCACTTTGTAGATCTGATTGTCCTAGAACTCACTATGTTAACCAGACAAGCCTTGAACTCACAAAAACCTTCCTGTCTCAGTCTCCCAAATGCTTGTTTGTTTTTAGAGATTGAATCTCCTATAGCCCAGGCTAGCCTTAAATTACTCTGCAGATGGGGTTGACCTTGAACTTCTGATCTTCCTGCCCCTAGCTGCTGGAGTTATAATCATGTGCCACAATATTCCAGCTTGAATTAAATTTTTGAAATTAAATATGATCCCTAAGTGGAGATAGGATGAAGGGCTGTAGAAGTTAAGAAAGGAAAATGCTAAAGAACAGAGCCAAAGCTGAGGAAGGGTCTTAGGGGGGGGTCCCAGGGGATCCCACCCCTGTCTCAGGAGCTATGGGCAAGTTAATTGTTGCTGTGGAAAGGAGAAAAATTTTCTTCAGTGATATGGTCACAAGCAAGGAGCCCTAGGCCTATAAACAGTCCCTCACCCAGAACCCTAATTGAGTCCACTGAATCCCTTGGAGAGAGGCAACTGTAATGGAACCCAATGAGTCACACATGAATCAGGAAAATGGAAGAGGGGTTAGGTGAGAAGAGGAGTCAGATCAGCAGGAGAGGAATGGGAGACTACAGTAAAACATACATTCTATTTCTGTGGGGCTAGAGAGAGGGCTTAGCGGTTCAGAATGCTTACTGCTCTTTTAGAAGACCTGGGCTCAGTTCCCAGCACCGAGTCAGGTGACTCATAACTGTCTGTAACTCTAGCTTGAGGGGGATTGGACACTGTCTTTTGGCAACTGCACCCGAATGCAGAGACTCACACACGGACACTCACATATTATATATATTTATCCATTATTATATATAATTAGCATATGCTATTAAAATGGGTTTTAAAAATGTATTTATTGCCAGGCAGTGATGGCGCACACCTTTAATCCCAGCACTTGGGAGGCAGAGGCAGGCAGATTTCTGAGTTCGAGGCTAGCCTGGTTTACAGAGTGAGTTCCAGGACAGCCAGGGCTACACAGAGAAACCCTGTTTCAGAAAAAAAAAAAGGTATTTATTTATATTTTATGAGTATGAGTGTTTTGCCTGTGTGAATGTCTGTGCACCACATGAGTGCCTGGTGTTTACAGAGCTTAGAAGGGAGCAGACCCCTGTGACTGGAGTTCTAGGCCATTGAAAGCCACTGTGAGGGTACTGAGAACGGAAACGAGGTCTTCTGCAAGTTCAGGCCAAGGGCTCTTCACTGATGAGTCACCTCTCTGGCACCTAGTACATGTTTAAAAATTGTCTCATAAGAGAACATAAATGGCCGATGCCTGGTGGCACATAACTTTAAGCCCAGCACTCAAGAGGCTGAGGCAGGCAGACCTCTGGGAGTTTGAGGCCAGCCTGGTTTACACAGTGAGTTCCAAGACAGTGTTATAGAGTGAGCTGCCTCAAAACAGCCAAATGAATGAACAGAAAGAGTATAAACAAAATATCAACCCTAAAAGGCAAGGAGACACAAAGACGTTTAATTTTTCAAGAGGATTTAACATATCTAGTGCTTAGCAAATACTAGAAAAGGAAGATTCCCAATACAGAAGACCCTTGGTTAGTAACAACAGAAAAAGCAGAGCTCTCATCTCAAAAGGCCCAGGGAGCTTTTATTCTGGCCCCTGAACACAGATCCTCAAACTTCTTGTTCCAACCTTGCAGCAATTTCATGAAGTTTGCATAGAAACAGAACAAAGAAAGCCGTCCATCACTGTGCCTTTCACACGCACTGGTGGAAACTCAGCAGGATGGATACAGTGACACAGAGAGACCTGTGCCTTAGGCCTCAGGTTCTGTCTAACTTTCTTAGTCTTTGGACTGGTGAAGCTAGGGGGTCTGTAGTACATTCCAAAAGGATTTACCTAATTGTCTCAGAATTCCCAAGGTGGGGGAATGAGTGGTTTTCAAAAGGTAAGTGGGTTATGGGGTAAAGATAACTGAAGATAAATTGTAATTAGGCTCTGCACTGGCAACATTCCAACCTCTGCACCTACACTTAAATCCTAATCAGTCACTCAGCCTTTGTAGAATGCTCAGCTTAAGGTGTGGCTGCGTTCTAGTAAGTTCAGTTCACAGTAGCCTACCTAAAATATCTAGTCTAGGGGCAGCAGCAAGGGTCAGTGAGCAAAGGGGCTTTCCGTGGGACACACAAGGTTACGAACTCTACATGTGTTATGACAGATGCACACGCATGCATGCCTGAGTGCATGTGCATGTACATGTACACACACACACACACATCATACTTAGGTTATTTATTTATTTATTATTTTTTTGGTTTCTTGGACTTGGTTTTTTTGAGATAGGGTTTCTCTGTATAGCCCTGGCTGTCCTGGAACTCACTCTGTAGACCAGGCTGGCCTCAAACTCAGAAATCAGCCTGCCTCTGCCTCCCAGAGTGCTGGGATTACAGGCTTGCGCCACCACCGCCTGGTGGCTGGTTCAGTGGTGGAGCACTGAAGGGAGTTGGGACTTTTCAGAATCCATAGTTGAGGCAGCAAGCAGACTAGAGCCAGGGCATGCTGGACAAGCTTGTAGCAAGGTTGTGGTTGAGCCATTCCATAAACAGACCGGCCATAAAAGATAAGGGGCATGCCTGGGAAAACTCCAATGGGTCATACACTATCTGGACTGGAGTCTCCTGTCTCCTGTCCTTGGATGCAGTTTAAAATGACCTTCCTGCTAACAAAAATAAACTGCCCTCCTACATTGCTGACAGCCCGATCTGCACGTATGCCAAAAAACCCACCTTCCGTGCCAGAATCCCCCGCCAATGTTTGAATCAGCAAATCATGTGTAACCGCGCCAAACCCCCCTGACAACCCTCCTGACTTTTCCTATATAAACCCCTAACTTTTGGGCCTCAGGGTCGACTCCTCTGTCTCCTGTGTGAGATACGTGTCGATCCAGAGCTCTGATAATAAACTACCTCATGCATTTGCATCAAGTCGGTCTCTCATGTTTCCTTGGGTGTACGCTATCCCGAGAATGAAGTGGGGGTCTCCCCAAAAGGAGGTCCTACAGCACCTTCTCAGGGTGTGTCATGCCCGGAGTTCAATTCCCAGAAAACAAATTAATTAATAATACCCAGAAATGTAATAATTAAATACACAAGATATCACATACTTCCCTATTTTACTCTTATTCCAATCATATTGCTTCCTATTTCAAAACACCAGCACCATCTCCAATGGGGACACCAGCTCCCCCTTGACCAAAGGCCAGGAAGGAACTCAGGAAAGGTGGCCCATCAATGTAAGCTTATACAAAGGAACACCAGTAAGAACCAGCCTTCAACAAGGAGAGTGGAAAAAACGGTTTCCTGTTTTAAACATCGCCAGTTGGAGCTACAAGACGGAACTTGTTATTTCAGCCTGACTGCATCCTGGGATCTTCTCGTGCTATATACAGTGGGAAGTTATTCCTGCATATGAGCTGATTATTGATGGATTGAAGGGTTCTGAGGGTGCCAGCAATGAGGAGAAAATGGCCGTGGATCTTTACCACACGCTGCTTGTTTCATAAATTGTCAGGGTTGTGGAAAGCTAATGGAACCCAGCCAGGGACTGACAGGTAGCACCTGGAGGAGGGAGCACGCTCAGGGACAACTTCCTGGAAGGAAAGCCTGCCTTCTTTCAAGTTTTTCCTTGTGGAGTCCTGAAGAACTTGCTGTGGTCACGGTTCTGAATAATACACAGTAAAACAGAGCTCACAGACCTGTTTTGATTAACCTGGTATGATTAAAAAAAACAAAACTCGTTATTCTTGATTAACTCAGTCATCAGATTGGCCAACTATTTGTTGTTAACTTGACTCCTAAATTTCTGGGGGTTTTTTTTTGGGGTGGGGGGGGCAGGTTGGTTTTTTTGGATTTGGTTTTTTCGAGACAGGGTTTCTCTGTGTAGCCCTGGCTGTCCTGGAACTCTCTCTGTAGACCAAGCTGGCCTCGAACTCAGAAATCTGCCTGCCTCTGCCTCCCAGAGGGCTGGGATTACAGGCGTGTGCCCAAATTTCTGTTTGGGGAATATTAGATTATTTCTTTAACCTCTCGCTCCTTCTTGGTTAGAATAGCAACTTTTCAGACCTACTTTGAAAAGTAAAATGTTAGGGCTGGAGAGATGTCTCAGTGGTTAAGAACAATGACTATTCTTCCAGAGGTCCTGAGTTCAATTCCCAGCAACCAGATGATGGCTCACAACCATCTGTAATGAGATCTCTATGCCCTTTTCTGGTCTGTCTAAAGAGGCTGACAGTGTACTCACATACATAAAATAAATAAATCTTTAAAAACAAAGTAAAATGTTCTCTGAACAGCCTATTTCAGGCTGGGGAATTCCTTAAGTGGGTCTGAAATCTCTTTTGAAGAGCTACATTGTATCATCTTCCCAAAGCAAAAGTAACTCTAAGGGGCCAAGGAGCCATGAGGGAGTGGCGGTGTGGTAGACAGTGTTTATACCATTCAGCATTTAACAGCCTTCCCTAATAAAAGAATACACCCAATGTCATTTTGAGGAAGTCTTTCTTTTCTTCCTTCAATCTATGCTTTTTAATTTTTATTATTAAAATTTGTCATAAAAGCAATGCATTTTATCATAGCATTTATATTCATTTGTATCATTGGGATCAATGCAAAAATCAATGCATTTGATTATATGTGTTTCATTGGACTCAACCTATGCATTTTACTTAGTCATGTGTTTTGTGTATATTTGTGTGTGTGTGCACTCCTGTACTGTGGTGTGTAAATGGAGGTCAGAAGGCAACTTTTAGAAGTTCTTTCCTTCTACTGTGTGGGACCTTGGAACCAAACTACGGTAGTTAGTTGGCAATAAGCTCCTATACCCACGGAACCATTTCGCTGGCTCAGAAAGTTTACGTTTTGTTTGCCTTCCCAGCTTCTTTCTGCAGATATAATCAAATACAAATCTATTTCTCCTCCTTTTGCTAGACAAAGGATAGTATGCATTGCTATGTTCCACACATGTTTTTTACTTTTTTAAAAAAAGATTTATTTATCTAAATAGAGAAACCCTGTCTGAGACATCAACAAAACAAAACAAAAACAAAACAAAACAATAAAAACAAGATGTCTTTATTTTATTCTATGTGTGTACGTATTTTGCCTCCTTATATGTATGTATGTGTGTGCATCACGTACATGCCTAGTGCCCTTACAGGTCAGAAAGCATTGGATCATTGTGAGTCACCACGTGGATCGGAGAACCAAGCGGGTCCTCTGCAAGAACAGTAAGTGTCCCTACCATCTTAGCCTGCTCTCCAGCCCCCAGTTGAACAAGCCTTTTATTTCTTCAGTCTACGTTATTCTAAGAGTACCCTTGCTTCAAATTTACTATAGAGCTAAGACTAGTCCTTCTGTCTTCACCTCTGAAGTAATCAGATTATAGGTGTGAAACACTCCACGGAGGTCCTTGGGCAAACATATCTAATCAAAATGATTTGCTGACCAGATGTAAGAGCTCATGCTTTTAATCCCAGCACTCAAGAGGCAGAGGCAGGAAGATCTCTGTGAGTTCAAGGCCAGCCTGGTTACAGAGTGAGTTCCAGGGCAGCCAGAGCTACGTAGTGATTGTGTGTGTGTGTGTGTGTTGGTGGGAGATATATATATATATATACATCCAAAATAATACACAGGCCTGCATGCCCTTAAAGCCAAAAAACTCTGCTGAGGCCTGACAGCTTCTGAGCTCTGACTTGGTGCCACTGGACAATTTGCCAGAAGCAACATAAAAGAAAAGAATATTTTAAAACTGAACCTACGCACAGTGGCTTTTCTAACATATTTCTAAAATTTTTTATTTTTTACATCCAACATTTATTATGAGAGAAAATGTCTAAAACTATGAATTTCAGTGAAACAATGAGTTGAGGAGTCAAGGCACCAGAGGCGCATTTAACACAACGCCGCAGTTATTAATCCTACTCAGGATTTGGTGCATGGATGGGCCAAAGCTAGAACTTGACTGGTTCTGCCTCCTGTGTTGAGGTGAATGAAGGAACCAGGCAGAATCCTGTGGCTTGTCCACCCTTTCCCCAAACCCAGAAGCACACCAGCACCTGCAGATGGTAACAGTTCACCCGGGTACATTAGGGTTCTTAGCTGCACTTCATGGGAAAAAAACTATTTCAAGAAAAGACTATTATTGCCAGTTCTCTTGTGCTTTTACAAAATCACAGTACAAAACTACACGAACAGACCCAGTCAGTGGAGGTTCCTGCTTTTTCTGGATTGGTTAGATTTCAAATAAGTTACATAAATTATATTTTCTGGCTTTTTAAAAAATGTGTGTGTAAAGCTCTGGGGAGAAGTGTTTTTGTCTTTCTATCATCTGTCTATCTATCTATCTATCTTTCTATCTATTATTTGTCTGTCTGTCTATCACCTATCTGTCTGTCTGTCTTTCATCTCTCATCTATCTGTCCGTCTATCTATCTTCCATCATCTCTCATCTATCTATGTCTCATTTATCTAACATCTATCTCTCATCTTTCTGTCTGTCTGTCTATCTATCTATCTATCTATCTATCTATCTATCTATCTATCCTGTGTATGAGACAAAGAGAATGCTCTCTCTCATAAACATGCATGAGCCAAAGGTCAACACTGAATGTCTTTTCCTATTGTTCTCCATCTTAATTTTTGAGACAGGCTCTGTCACTGAACCTGGAGCTCATAGACTGACTAAGTGGGCTGGCTAGGGAACCCCTGGGATTCCCTGTCTCCCTCGCTTCAGCACTAGGGCTCTAGGCACAAGCCGCCACGCCAGGCTTTCTATGTGGGCCGGGGATCAGCTCAAATCCCCATGCTTGCACAGCAAGCACTGGCCCCCTGAGCCGTCTCCTCAGCCCTCACATTTCATGCAATTATGAAGGAAATTAAGGCAGTCTCTTCTTCCATCCTTTAATAAAATCAGTATTTAGGTGCCCATGAGTACCCTTGGGAGGCTGAGGCAGGAGAATCATTGTGAGTGATCAAAGCCAGACTGAGCTATATAATAAGATCTGTCAAAAAAGAAAAAAGCAAGCAAGCAAGCAGCTGGAGAGATGGCTCAATGGTTAAGAGCACTGGCTACTCTTCCAGAGAATCTGGGTTCAGTTCCCAGCACCCACAAACCAGATCACAACTGTTCGTAACTCCAGTCCAGGTCCAAGGTGAATGCAGGCAAAAATGCTAATGTACATAAAATAATTATTTTTAAGTGAAAAAATGTATTTTGTTAAAAGTTTTTTCCTTAGAAATTAGTATTCTTGCTTACCTTTCTTTCAAACTTTAAAACTGAAATGGCCAAGGGGCTGGAGAGATGGCTCAATGGTTAAGAGCACTGACTGGTCTTGAAGAGGACCCTAAATCTGCTTCCAGCACTCATGATTGGGCAGCTCCAAACTATCTGCAACTTGAGTCTCAGGGGACCCAATACTTTCTTCTGAACTCTATGGGCACCTCTAGTCACATATGTTCTATTCATGCAATATACACATACACATATAATACACATATACATATACACATAATTAAAAATAAATATTTTTAAAAAATCAATGGGCAAGCATATACCTGCAATCTCAGCTCTTCGGAGACTGAGGCAGGAAGATCATGAGTTCAAGGACAGCCTGGGCTGCAATGTGAGACTCTTTTCACACCCTGCCCCACTCCAAATATGGATATAATTCATATTAGAGAGTTCCAGGAGTCACGAGAAAAACATTTTAGGCAAATATAATTGCCACCTATGTTTTACCAGCTACAATCTCCCTGAGGGGGAAAAACAAAAAATTCAAGGCAAAAATTTTCTGGGAGTGGGAATGGGATATAGCAATGTATTATAGGGGTCTAGCAGTGGTGGAGCACACCTTTAATCCAGCACTTGAGAGGTAGATGCAGTCAGATCTCTGTGAGTTCAAGGCCAGTCTTGTCTTCATAGTGAGTTCTAGGACAATAAGAAAATAAATACTCTATTTTTTATTTTATTAAAATATTAAGTATTTTTTGCTTGAAGGTGAGATTACTCAGAGAGTAAATTTTCATGTTTCCAAAGGTCTAGTGACCTGGGTTTGAGAGAGGTGGGAGAATAGAATTGACTCAAGAAAGCGGTCCTCTGGCCTCAACATGCATACTGTGTAATGCGTGGCCTCTCCATATGCCTCCTATAGCCACACACCGAATGATGATGATGATGATAATAATAATAATAATAGTAATAGTAATAGTAATGATAATGGTAATAGTAATAGTAATGATAGCTGGGCAGTGGTGGCACACGCCTTTAATCCTAGCACTTGGGAGGCAGAAGCAGGTGGATTTCTAAGTTTGAGGCCAGCCTGGTCTACAGAGTGAGTTCCAGAACAGACAGGGCTCCACAGAGAAACCCTGTCTCAAAAAACCAAAAAAAAAAAAAACCAAAAAAAACTAATAGTAATAGTACTAATAATAACAACAATACTAAAACAATAGTAATAATAATAGTAGTTTTTAAAAATATATATTATAACCAAGTTTGGCAGCTCATGCCTGTAATCCTGGCACCCAGCTCTGGAGAGTCTGAGGCAGAAGGATAATGACAAATTCAAGTTTATAGCCTGGGCTACACTGCAAAATCATCTCAACAATAGGAAGAAAAAGGAAGAAGAAAAAAGGAAAAAGAAAAATGTACTGTAATTTCCCAACAGAACAGCCTTAGTCATTAAGTGTTTAATATCATTTCTCTTGTTCTGAAAAGTGAGACATGGCCTTCTGTGCTGGCAGTGCTGTGAACACATTTCCATATGCGGGGCACTTAGGAAACGGTTATTATACATGCTTTATTCTGAATATGTGTGGTTTTAGTTAGAGTGGACGCCTTACACTATTGCCGAATTTCAATGCCTTTTGTTTGGAGTGCAGTAAAGCAATCAGAGGGCACAGATCATGCCGCCAAAGCTTTTGTTCTAGCAAGGTACGTTTTCCAACTAATTCACCATTCAACTTGGTCCAGTCATAAATGTGTAGACTCAGATGTAATTGAGCTCATGGATTAGCTGTTCTGTAATAAGCATGGACACAGTGGAAGTCAATAAGTTATACGGAAGCATGGGCTAATTTTCACCCCGGGGCAGGCACCATGGCTACACTAACAGTCTCACAGTCAGCTCTTTCCTTTTAAGCTTCTATTTCTTCCCTAACACACCATGTGTGAAGAAGAAAGAGAAAAAAAGAGCATTTTTGGCACAATCTCTCATCCAGTGGGATCTGATTACTCACATACATTTCTGACATTTACAAAACCTACACTGTCCTCCAAAGGTAGTAGGGCGTGGATTAGGTTATAGAATGCAAACTACAGAAAAGACAGTGGTTTACAGTGTAGACAGACTGGGAAATGCAGCCAAGGAATAATGGAGACAGACCTAGTCTGTGGCTTCTGAGAATGTCACAAACACATGTCCTCCAAGGACAGCCACCAATGAAAAATGTTAATAAAATGTTTAAAAAATTGTTTTGAGACTCACTATGTAGCTTTGGCTTACCTGGAACTCACTATGTAGCACTGGGTGGCTTTGAACTCATAGTAATCCTCCTGCTTCAGTCTCCAGGGGGCTGGTATCGTAGGCATACGCTACCATGCCTAGCAGTGAGGAAATTTAAAAACAAATGCAATTATATATTTTTTCTTCTGCGTTTCTTCCGTCCTTACCATTAAACACTCTATTATGGAGTTTCCGCCCCACCATTCCTTTGCCCATTGCAGACCTTTGAGTCATTCCTATTCCTTACTAATGCAATTGACAATGGGGCAGTTATAAATACCAAATTGCTCTTCACAGAATCAGCTGCTTCGTAATAACTTACTGTCACCATTAAATTCCAGCTCACTTCCTTCATGCAAATGCCTTTATGGGATGATTCAGTTTTCTTTCACGGCTTCTTGGAACTACTAATCAATCATAATTCTGAAAAATAGTGCCAGGGCTTCAGCCTTGCCTCTGGCCACTGTAAGGGGCGTTTCGGTCCCTGTTTGTGCCCTTACTGCATTAGTGGCCAGCTTGTTCTTGTTGAAAATAAGGTTTAACCAACTTACCAAGGAGGGATTACACTTAATTCAGGCCAGGTTTTTAGTCACAATAGTATTTTAACCATTTTATAATTGCAGTAACCCACATGTTGCTTTCAATTATCTGTGACTCCAACTCCCGAATTGGTTCTGGCACCAGGCATGTATGTGTGCATACATACATGTGGACAAAACACTCACTCACGTGGATAAAAGATAAAACTAAATCTTTTTTTAAAAGTTACATGTATTTTAAAAATAAATACATACATTATGCCCTCTTCAGAGAGAAGGAATAGCTGTGTTAAGCTCAAAGTGATGTGGAATTTTCTTTGTCCTGGACTCATTTACTTCCAAGAGAACTCTTTGTTCTCCCCTCCTGACAAACACAAAGGCACCATGATCAGTATACCATAGAATTCTGTCCAAAAAGCCAGTATTGAGTGGCCTTTTAAATTTTGTTTACATTGTTTTGTTTTGTTTCAAGACAGGGTTTCTCTGTGTAGCCCTGACTGCCTTGATTCTTGCTTTGAAGACCAGGCTGAGCTCAAACTCAGAGATCTGCCTGCCTCTACCTCCTGATTCCTGGGAGGTCTTCCTTCCTTCCTTCCTTCCTTCCTTCCTTCCTTCCTTCCTTCCTTCCTTCCTTCCTTCCTTCCTTCCTTCCTTTTTTCTTTCTTCTTCCCTTCCTTTCTTTTTTTTCTTTTTCTTTCTTTCAGCATATGTGTAAGAGAATGTCCTGAAAAGAACAACTTAGAAAAAACCAAATTCATATGTTGTGAGGTTCATAAACACCCATCCATCCCAAGGAACTAAATGTTTCTCAGCTGGAGTCTCATAGTCCAAAGAGAGTGAGCGATATGCACTCCTAGCACCTTTGGGAAGCCAAAGGCACAGAAGGACCATTTCCTCTTCCTGTGCCTGTCTCTCAGCCCTCACCCTGTTTCCCTTAGACAGAATGGCCAGGCCACCTTCAGCACACTTCCCAAGGAGAAGCATTTCAAACACACCTTGCCTTGGCGGCTTTGGGTGGACTGCCAGGGTAAAGTAAAGGCTGTTGTCAAAAGTCTGCGTTTTCTTCATAGTCAGTCCTCGCCCTGCCTCTAAAGCATGCTTGGTTAAGGATGCTAAATCAAGACAGATTCCTTTCACCAAAAATAAAGTAAAATAAAATAAAAAAGTCTGGGAGAAGGTCCGGCAATGCTTTTTATAATAATTCAAACTGAAAGCAAATGAATGTTCCATTAAAAAAAAAAAAAGTACCACACACAACTCTATGTCTCATTTGTTTATTTTTCAAGTTATTGCCAAGAAAAGACAGTTCTTTATAGAAACTCTGTTTGGAATGAGTTCTTAGGATGAAGGAAAATGAGCTAAGGATTTGTTTTAAGAGGGACAACGTTACTGAACCAAGAAGGGGCAGAGTCTGAGCAAGCTCAGTCACTGAGCTAAGGTCTGGAGATAGTTGAAGATGTGTGTGCATTTTGTTTTATTTTATTTTTCAAGGTTCATGCTTTGTTTATTTTTGTGCTCTCAAGCCTAATTATTACTTGTTTGTGTGCATGCACACAATGGTATGGAAAGTGTGACTGCATTTGCATGTACATGTGTGTATGTGGCATTTGCATGTGCGTGTGCGTGTGCGTGTGCGTGTGTGTGTGTGTGTGTGTGTGTGTGTTGCACCCTCAGGAGGCAGAGTAAGCCCCAAACACTACCTCATCTACAACATGTCACTCTTACCCTCCCTGGATAGCAAGGGTCATCTGTCCTTCTATTTCCTTCCTTCTTCCAGTGACACATGGCTTCCACGCTTAAACTGTTTCACTGTCCTCTGCCCTGCTCTTTCTTAGTCTTTACTACCCAAAACTGCTGGGTTTGCCAACGCCACTCTGTGCATGTCCCGGGCAAGCACACTTTGTAAGGCAGCTCTTGGGTCTTTCGTCTAACCCACCACAGGCACTCTGTCTCCTTGCTGGTCTGGTCTCATTGCTTCTTAATTTCTCTTCTGCTATTCAGCCTGTTCTCAAACTTCAAAGCCAAGAACATATCCAACCACAATGAACAGGAAAGCAGCCAAAGAAAATGCCCGTTTCCTATTCTCATGTTTGGGAAGAAATATATAATGTGGGCCTGCCTCTGAGTTATCTCACTGTACAGTTTGTGAGAGAGATTCCTGGCTCTGCCTCTGTCTGGGTGATCTTGGGCAAGTTACTTAACCAGATGTCTGAAATGCTTTCTGGAACAAGGCAAAATCATAAATAAATAAATAAATGACCTTGCCCAGACTTCATTTCCCAATTATAGAGGCACTGTGGGCTAGATTAAAAGCACAGACTCTAGCCTGAAATAGATGTGGGTGGAGTCCTGGACTTCCGCTGACTCGTTCTGCGACTTTAATTTCCTCATTGGTGCTATAGAAATGAAACAACATCGACATCAGGAGACTACGACCTGCAAGGACTGAGCTAACACAAAGAGGGCTCTAGAACACGCTGACCATTACTACCCACCATGCCCCTATTTTCAGTAACATAACAACAATTAAGATCTTAGAAGGTGGGTTACAAAACGAGATGCCAATTTATGATAATAGTTCACATTAAAATAACTCTAAGTAAATTTAAGCCTTATTACTACATTTTGTTTTGATTTTTCCTTTTAAGGACTAAATCATGTGTGGCATGAGCTGGCTAAACTTGCAGCACAGCTGACATTAACTGACATGAACTCCTGATGCCCCCCTACCTCTGTCTCTAGACTTCAGAGATTACTGCCATCAATAACAGAAGTGAAAATACACTCATATGCAAATGTTCTCATTTGTTTAAGAACAATTCAGGAAGGAGTGGAAGGAAAATCTCAGGCAACCAAGATGACTTCGAGTTGAGGCTGACCTTGAGCTCCTGAGCTCTTGCCTCTGGCTCCCACATAATGGAATTACTAAGGGGTGCCGCGATCTTATGTGGCACTGAGGATCGAACCAAGGATGCATGCACACTAGGAAGGCATTTTACCAACTGAGCTACATCCCTACATTCAATATATTCATTTTTGTTGAAGCAATGTGCTGTTGAACTAGCTAGCATTTAATACCTAGTTCCACAATGAACAGAATTCAATATTGTTTTTGCAGTACAGAATTCAATAATATATATAGAGATAACAGTTTTACTGAATCAAATGGCCTTCTTCTTTAGACCCAATGAGAAGTAAGGATTGGGTATAAATCTCAATGGTAGGGCACTTGCCCAGCATGTGGAAGGTCGATCTCCAACAGCAAAGGGTCAAATGCATGAGGTGTCCCACTGTTGGGAGAAAGGGCAGTTGGACTGTTGTACAGCCCCTTCTGCTGATGTCATACCTAAATTTGGATCCTGACAAGTACTTCTAAGGGGTAAAAGAACAGTTCCCTATATCTGCCCACGCTGGCACCTAGCAATAATGCTTAGTTCAGATATTTGTTGAAAAATTAATAAAGGGCTGCAGAGATGGCTCAGTGGGTAAAAATGCTTGCCACATAAGCCTAATGACCTGAGATTGAAGCCAGAGGAAGAAACCCAGAACCCAAGGCAGAAAGAGAGAGCCCCTCCCAAAAGTTGTCCTCTGACCACAGGCATGAGGCTCCACTCCCAGTACCCACGGGCCCCACACAACTGTCTGTAGCACCAGTTCCAAGGGAGATTGTATGTTCTTCAGGCCCTCAGACACACATGCAGTGTATGGGCATGTAGTCAGAACACTCATACACATAAAATAAAAATAAATAAATCTCTAAAAATATTTTTTTTTTAATTACAGGAAATAGTTGCTGTTTGGGGCCCGGATAGGTGGCCCATACAGTGCCTGCTGGCCAAGCATGAGGACCTGAGTTTGATCCCTAGAACCCGGATAAAGCCAGATGTGGTAACACACATCTGTACTCCCAGCGCTTCCTCTGAGGAGGTGGGAAAATCCATGCAGAAATGACCCAGGCAGCATTTGGCCTGCTGTTAAATTAAAGCTCACCTTCAGCACTAACCTTTTTTGGCCTATGAGCTGACAGTAACTTTGTGCTGCCTCAAACAAGCAGGGCCAACATCTTGTTTTTCTCTTCTTAGTGTATGTTCATTTTATAATCTCTTCCCCAACTATAAGCATGAGTTCAACCTCAGCTCTCTCCTGGATTCTTCCTATCAACAGCACTGATAGCACTGGAGCGCTCTTGCTATCACAGAATAGGGGTTTGGGAGCTCTGGAATCCAGCAGGTCTGGTTTTGTTCCTGGAGGACCACCTGAGAGAGGGTTAGAGAGGTGGGGGGGCAAATGTTCTTTGCACCCAGATTTCTTTATTTATTTATAAAAGAGTATGTATCTCATAGGTACAGGGATGAAAAGGGATCATCTTTTTACACAGAGTAAATCTTCCAAATGAATGTGTTTTTACCAAAAAGCAGGCAGGCCTGCAGCCAGAAGCATCTACACTAGCCCTTATCTGGAGAGATTAAACAGAGCTGAGTTCCTGAGCTGGTGAACCAGGATTCATATTTACAGAATGCTTCTTGGAACTGGCTGATGCGAGCGCTGTGGATATAAGGAAAAGACATGTTCCTTGGCAACCAAAGGCCTCAGATTACAGCAAGAAGCAGGGGATGAAGGAACGGTAGAAGAGAGACTATGTTCAATGGACTGACTGAACGGGGGTGGGGAGGGAGGTGCCGCCATTCTTCATGTGGCAACAAATATTTCATTAAGAGCATTTAAAGAAGGTTGCAAGGACTAGAGAGATGGCTTGGTGATTAAGAATGCAGTGGCTCAGTTCCAGGACAGCCAGGGCTAAACAGAGAAACCCTGTCTCGAAAAAAGCAAAAACAAACAAACAAGAGAATACAGTGGATCCTCTTTCAGAGGAACCTGGGTTCAATTCCCACCATCCATATGGCAGCTACAATTCCATTTCCGGGGTACCTGACACCTTCTTCCGGCTTCCACAGGCACCGTGCAGTCACAAGATGCACACACTTCCAGACAGACAAAACACCCATACACATTATACAAAATAAAGTAATAATATATCTGAAATTTAAAGAAGGCTACAGCAGCCAAGAGTGGAGCCCAGTGGCAGAACATTTGCTTAACGCCAAAAATTTATGGGATTTGATTCCCAGTACCACAAAAGAAAAAGAGAAATGCATATAAACAGACTGCATACTCTTCCCTGTGTGTCACAAAGTAATTCTTTTGTCTAGAGGCTGCCCCTCCCCAGCAACAGGAATTGCTACCCGCTGTGGGGTTGGTTCCTGGTGAATCTTCCACTAGATAAGACCTGCTTAGTTTAACGTAGGTTATCTCAGATGTCTCCTGAGCCCATTCCAAACTAGACTGACACGAGGTCTGGCTGGGGAAGGCGAGGAATGCTCCCAAAGGAGCCTGACCTTTGCCCTGGCTATTCTTCAGAGATCTCCAGGTTCCTGAAAGTCCTGCTTAGATAGCAATGTTTTTGTTTGCCCAGGGGCTTTGGCCATTGGAAAAGCTAACGTGAGATTTAGGACCTGGACTTTGGGTCACAATGTTATCAGTGGCGACCTTTAGAAGGACCCAGAGACTAAAAGCCACGTGGGCATCATGTGGTCAAACCCCATTAAAAACTAAGCAGGATATAGGATGAGCTTCCCTGTGCCAGCGTGGCAACACTGTGTGGATATCATCAGGCCTCGTGGGCAGGGCTCCAGGGCTCCGGGGCTCCAGGGCTCTGGGGCTCCAGGGTTCCAGGGCTCCAGGGTTCCGGGGCTCCAGGGGAAAGTTTGACCAGAAGCTTCATATGACACCTACTGAACTCTACCTGTGTATCCCTTTCCTTGGCTGATTCTGATTTGTACAGTTCTCTCTGATAAATTATCTCCATCAATATAAAAGCTTGGGGCTAGTCAGATCGCTCAGTGGTTAGAGCACTGGCTGCTGTTGTAGAGGATGAAGGTTCAGTCCCTAGCACCCACGCAGTGGCTCACAACCATCCATAACTGCAGTTTTAAAGGATCCAACTGGGCAGCGTACAGACATTCATGCAAACACTCATACACAGAAAATAAATAAATCTTAACTGTGCGCACATCTCCTGCTGTCTGTGAGTCATCTGTGGGAACCTCTATATCTGTAGCCGGCTGAAACAAGGGTGGTCTGAGAACCTACCAACTTGGCAATGGCGTCTAAGCCGAAGTCAGACTTAGGATGATATCTGTCCCTCCTTCTGAATAGTTAGATAACACAGCACCATGGCTGCACACTGGGGAGCTGCCACACTGGAAGGGCAATGTTGTAGGAACTGGAAGTCCTTCTAAGTGAGTTTCAGCCCCCACGTAATTGTTTAGACCTTGCTACGGCCTCTCTCCCACACAAACAACCACATAACCCGCACTTCAGATCGACACCTCTTGTCTGCAAGTGTCAGAGACCCATCCTGACCTTCATTGCTAAGACTAAGTGAATACTGGCCCAGTGACCTGTGACTGGGCATACTCACCCAGGCAAAAAACAATGGCGGAAAGCCGGATGGAGGGCTTCACACTGCCTTAACTTTCTAGGAACAGACATGGCTCTAGAGAGGCTCTCTGCTCTGTTTCTGAGCTCTAATCACTGAGTCTCTGGTTTGCACCCCAGTATCCCATTCTGCTCACTGGGTCCACATTACTTACTTTCACTGTGACTGGGGTGGGGGTGGGGGTGGGGGTGCATGGTTTGTTATTTGCTTAAACCTAGGGCCTCCTAGGAAAGGCACCTTGCTGCCTGCTTAGAGGTAACCATGGAAACTGGCTGCCTTTATCAGATTAACTAAAGGCAAGTTGGTAACAATCCTGAATGTCGACAAAGAGAACGCTGAGAACAAAGATTTTGGGAGCCATGCTAAGTGACTTCCATGCTCCAGGCTTGGGGTTGATTGGCACCCAGCTCCATTCGGAAACCCCTTTCTCAGATCATGCGCTTCCCGGGCAGGCGCAGTCCTCGTTGTATATGGAACGAACCCGGCTTCACTATCCTCTGGTTTCCAGGGAGCTCCCTGCTTACCCGAGAGCGCTAAAGATGAGCTTTTTATTGAAAAGCTTCCCACAACTTCAGCCTCTCTGAGACTAGGGTTAGGAAACCAGGACTCATTGGCCAGATGCAACGCGGTACAGGGTACTTTGTTAGAGAAAAGGGATGTGTTAGTCAGTGAGGCCACCGCCCAAAATACCATGAGCTGACTGGCTTCAATAGCAGGAATAGCGGGGAATCCAAAAGTCTGAAATCAAAGCGACAGCTGGGTGGGTCTCTTTTGAGGGCTTAGAGGTTCTGCCTGCCTCCCCCTCGCTTCCTTCCGGTGTGGCTTTCCAGCTGTGGCACCCCCTGGCATGTGGACCCACCGGCCTTTTCTCTGCCTTCCTCCTCACATGACATTCTTTGTGTGTTTCTGAATTTCACTGGTGGTTTTAAATTAAATTTTATTTAATCGTTCTGTGTGCACGAGTGTCTTGCCTGCTTGCATGTCTGTGGACCATGTATATCCCTGGTCCCCTCAGAGGCCAGAAGATATCACTGCATCTTCTGGAGCTGGAGTTATGAACAATTGTGAGCTGCCATGTGGGTGGTGGGAATTGAACTCAGGTCCTCTAGAAAAGTAGCCAGTGCTCTTAACCACTGAGCAACCTTCTGGTTTTCTTTTATCAGTACTGAGAGCAGGGCCACCTTCATGATGCCTGAACTAATTCCATCTATTCCAACAGCTATATTACCAAATCAGGACATATACTGGGTTGCTAGGGCTTAGGAATGTTACATGTGATCTGGAAAGAGTGGCCTTCTAGCCCTAGGAGGGAGTATGACAGAGAAAGCCCACCCCCATGACACCTGTCCCCTTATTTATTTTGAGACAGGATCTTGCTATGTAACCCAGGCTGGCTTACAATTCACCAGTCTTCTACCTTTGGTTTCTGACTGCTGGGATTTCAGGTATATGCCACCATTCCTGGCCTAGCTTGATTCTTAAATATGGAGCCTTCTTGAATTTCTCCCCACTGCACTCCCTCACAGGGAGCTCTTGATATTCTGGGCTGCGCCTCTTTTCCCAGCGTGAAGCTTACCCACTTACATGGTCCCCATCGGCAATGTATTTCCATCTTTAGCTCCCACCCCCTCCCAGACTGCAGGCCCCCACTTTTTAAAAGCTGCTACACTACTGTGACTTGAACCCAGGGCTTGATATACACTGGACAAGTGCTCAGACGCTGAGTTACATCCCCAGCCTTCTGTGTCCCTGTTCTAACAAATTGTTCTGCAAGCCTGAGCAGACAGACAGTCTCCACGCAGACGTGCTCTCCTTGGAACAGGCTTTGCCTCGCCGCGTGGAGCTAGTCTGGGCGTTTGTCTTGCTGTACGCTAACCTTTGTAGGTAGTGGGGTGTGCCGCCGTGCTCCGTCCTCGGGGAAACCAGTGGTGTTGGAAGCTCACAGAGGTGGGGCCAAGAAACCTGCTCTTAGATCCAGGCAGGCAAAGTTCAGAGCTCCGTGCAGGAATGCTGCCCAAGGACTCAGGTAAGCAGAGTTACAGTGCGACCTGGTGGAGGTAAGGGGGGTTACTCTTGCCTCTTTCTTTCCTGAAGAGGCTGAATATTAATTACCACATGAAAGCCTACGGGTGAGTCCAACCCCAGAGAAATGGGGACTGTCTGGGTGGTTAGGAACCTGGAATTTGCCCTCTAAGCCTCAATTTCTGTACCTATAAAATGAAACATATAAGAAGGTTTATCTGGAAACATTTTTGAGAGCGCTGAAGGAATACTAACATACGGCCTTAGCCTCGTTCTCGGTACAAACAATGCATTGGTTTCTTTCTCCCCATGAGGGCTGCTTTTGGTGGATGCCATCTTTTACTGTTTCCACAAACAAACAGATAAAAAATTAGGTAAACTGTGGGAAAATGATAGAGTCGGATATGATGATATGATATGATGGCATATGCCTGTGATCCCAGCAGAAGAATCAGGAGTTCAAGGCCAGCCCCAGCTGCATAGTAAGTGTGAGGGCAGCCCCTCTCCAAACATAAAGGGGCACAGCACAGTTGGGGAGGTGGTTCAGTTTGGTAAAGTAATTTGCTCAATAATCATGAGGATCTGAGTTTGGATCCCTAGCACCCACTCAAAAAGTCACTCGTGGTAGCACCTGTCTGTAATCTGGGGAAGAAGACACAGAAGGATCCTTGGAGTTCATTGGCCAGCGAGTCTTACTGGATGGGTGAGGTGTGGGTTCAGGAAGAGACACAGTCTCAAAAAATAAAGTGGAGGGGGTTGGAGAGATGGCTCAATGGTTAAGAACACTGGCTGTGTTTCCCAAAGGTGTGCCTGATTCAACTCCCAGCACCTCCTGCCATCTGTAACTGCAGTCCCAGGGGATCCAGTGCCCTCTTTTGGCCATATACACGGGAACTACATATACATGGTGTAGAGACATGAAATTCAAAAAAAAAAAAAACATTCCAAAAAACTACACACAGAAAATAAAATTGGGGGTAGGGGGAAGGAACCGTGAAGAATGAACCTTTAGCCTATATATTCATTGTGTGCTTGCTCACACACGTAACTCCTCACACACAGGAGGGAGGACTGCTTTGGGCTGTTTCTACACAATAGAATGCTTGGCTTCTGACTGTTGATCCGTGACAGGAGTTGTCAATTTGCCGTCCACCCTGAGGTTTCCAGAAGCAATCCTGGCATGCATACATATCTTTTCTTTCCTCCACAAAGAAAGGGGGCATCTGTGCATCTCTGAGATTTTAACACCAGGCTAGAACTGTGTCCTCTGAGTGCTAACAATTATCCTACACACTTCCTAAGTTAGCTCAAAAATACCGACACTTAAGAACAGGTCAGGAGCACCTGATCGCTTTGAAGAGATAATTTCCTTAGATGAGACATGAAGCAAAGGAGTCGTCATTATGCACAGCCCCTCCTGCCCCTTAGAAGCCAAAGTATGATTTAATGTATTTTAGAAACCAAAGTTCAAAATGTGAGTCTCCTGTGCAGAGAAAATCAATCTGTCAGAAGGTACTTAGGGAGGGCGCAGCAGATCCACTGACAACATCCGAGGAGCAAGTCCTTGACCTTCTTTTCTGTTTGCCTGACAATGTCATTCAAACTCTGGCTTGCAATAGAAGATGCTTCCTCTCCATGGCTGTGCCCTTGCCGAGTCCCGGAGACTCTGAGCCCAGGCCTGTACTGGCTACTGGAGAGTCCGCCACCACTTAGAATACTAACACATCTCAGAGGAAGTAGCCATCTCTGAACTCCCGCAGCAGTTTTCTCTCTGTGCCTTACTCTGGGTCCCTTTTCTTATTGTTAGGCTATTTGTTATTTATTGAGGTGCCAGGGAGTGAACCTACAACCTCATACATACTACACAAGTGCTCTGCCGCTGAGTTATATTCCCAGCTGGGACACCTGTCCCTGCCACCCCACTTTTTTTTAATGGAAGGACTTCTATTCTGTCAGGTCATCAAGGGCTGGCTGCTAGGTGAGTCTTAGCCTTCTAAAAAGCGAGTCCCCTCAGCTGGGCATGGTGGTATAGGCCTTTTAATCCCAGCACTTGGGAGGCAGAGATAGGCAGATCTTTGTGAGTTGGAGGCTAGCCTGATCTACAGACTGGGTCCAGGACAAAGCAAGGGCTGTTTCACAGAGAAGTTCTATCCCCCAAAACAGAAAGCAAATAAACAAAAAAAAAAACAAACAAAAGGGAGGTCTCTCCATCATGGAAAGGGGGCTGGAGGCAGAAAGATTGACGTGAGATTGCTGTCCTCCTGCCGCCGTGACTGGGGAGCCAGCATGACAAGCACCACTATGCCTCTTGGATGCAGTGCAAGGCTCAACTGAGGACTTCATCCATGCTAGGCAAACACGTCACCAACGGAGCCACACCCCAACCCAAACGGCTACTTTTTAAAAATCAAAATGTCCAGCAGATATTCTGTGAGCTCAAGGCTAGCCTGACCTATAAGCAAGTTCCAGAACAGTCAAATGTATGCCGTGAGACTGTTAAATAAAAAAAGTCAAAATGCCAAGGGGTCTTTACTCTCCCCTTACTTAGTAGCATGCCTGCTTTCTCTCTTTTATTTTCTAGTAATACATATTTCCAACACTTAAGTGGATCTAGGTCCAATAGCGCTCGCTTGCAAGCCCGGCGCTGGAGAGGCTGGAGAAGGAGACTCAGGAGTGAGGCCAGCTTCAGTTATAGATCAAGACCTTGCTGAGCTGGCAAAGGCTTGGGAGGTAAAGAAGGCAAGGAGGAATTTATACGAGGTTTTGAAGGAATCAAAGGCAAAGGGAAGGGAAAAGAAGTAATTATAATTAAAAAATAATTTTAGAAAATTAAAAGGAAATGAAGGAAAAGAAAAGAAGGGAAAAAAAGATAGAGATGTAGCTCAGGGATACAGTGTTTGCCCAGCATGCATAAGGCCTGGGTTCAATCTCCAGGACTGGAAATAAATACAATAAATTAAAAAATACTTCAGTGCCTTTCCAGTATAGCAGCAAATACATCTTTAATCTGGTGCATAAAACATACTATTTCTGACTACATCATTTTATTTTTATTTATGCGTTCGTGCATGTGTGTGCGCATGCTAATACCCTCAAAGGCCAGAAGAGGGCACTGGATCCCTTAGAACTGGAATTGCAGATGTGCTGTGAGACACTGTGAGGATGCTGGATGAGAACTCCAGCCCTAGGAGAAATAGAGATTGCAGGCAAAAGGTACTTTATACATGGTTCTGTGCCAGAAGCAGCACAATT
Organism: Apodemus sylvaticus; assembly: GCF_947179515.1. Taxonomy (NCBI): domain Eukaryota; kingdom Metazoa; phylum Chordata; class Mammalia; order Rodentia; family Muridae; genus Apodemus; species Apodemus sylvaticus. Next base: position 36,754,076 of record NC_067481.1, on the reverse strand, counting down.
TACTGTGAGGATGGAAACACGCCAGTTTTACAAGACATTTCAGGTTCTGTTTTGCTATTTATGATTTCTTTATTTTTAGGTTCTGTTTCTAGGGTGGCATCCTGACTAAGGGCAGATGAATTATTCATGTTCTAGCTCTTGATTGTTTGTTTGAGACAAGGTTATGCTTAGCACCTAGACTGGCCTGGAACTCAGTACTTCAAAGAGTCTGGTCTCAAACTCCCAGCAATCCTCCTGCCAAGTGCTGGGTTGACAGGCATGGATCACTACGCCTGACTTGTCTCTTTTCTCTTCTTTTTTTTCTTACCCCTTCCCTTCCCATTCCTTCCCTTCCCTTCTCCTCTCTTCTTTTCTTTTCTGCAGGGTTTTCCTATATATCCCATGCCAACTGTGAACTCACTATGTCCACACAGGTTACATCATGCCTGGCCCATAGGATCCCACTTAATCTTTACAGAAAGCTTTGTGACCCCTGGGGTCATGTTAAAACCCTCAAACTTTAGAAAGATTAAGGAATTGCCCGACCCCCACCTGGCAAGCATATGTAGCAATTCCAGGCCTCTGAGGATGTTGAGAGTTTGCATTGAGGCTTACTCTTACCTGGTGGTGAAGGTTCAGCACACCACGTGACAGTGGCTTAAAAAGAGGCAGCTGTAGTCTTCCAGGGCAGTAGTACCTCTTGCTGCTTGGGCCTAGAACCCAGATTGAACAAAGGTGCTGACAAGACCTCTTTAATTATGGATGTCAATGTGACTGTTAACAAAGACACTTAAAAAAGGCAAAGTAGACTTCTTACACGGTGGAAAAGAACAGGATCCACCCAGATTCACCAGAGACTCCTATTTCCCGTTAACAGCAGGACTGACACAGGATCCCAAGGTGATGGGTTTTTCTCTGAGTACAAATGAGTCAGATGCTGTCAGGGAAGTTGAAGGAAGGCACTTGTGTCTTCCTAGCAGCTTCCTGGGGAGCAGCTCCCTGCAGATGGGGAGGGCAGCCTTGTCTGCCTGCCTGAGCTCCCCGAGGCTTCTCTATCCGCTAATGCAATGCCTGGCACATAAGGAGCTGGGGTGTACCCATGCCAATGGTCAAGGTTCCGTTCTCGAGGCAGTGGGGTTGGCAGAAGAAGTCAGGCTTGGGGAGCATGTGCTGTGCAGTGCAGAGGAACTGAGCTAAGGACTGGGCATGCAGAGGCGGGGTCAGGAGGACTGCCACGTAGCACGGAGTGCAAAGTGGGTGGCTTGGTGGGAGAATGCCTGTACGTGTTCAAAAGGTATCAAGAATTTTAAAGTTGGGGCTGAGTGGGTGGGAATTGTAGTCTAGGATGGGCGTGGCCCTAGGTCTGAGACACTGCATAAACCAGGCCTGGTGGCACCGTGCTTTTAATCCCCCGAATCTGGAGGTGGAGGCAGAAGGAGCAGAAGTTCAAAGTCATCCTTAGCTACTTTTTGGCAAAGGATCTTTTGTGACAGCATAGGTTGTTCGCCATTAAGGCCGGTCCTGAGAGACTTAAAACTTTACTGCCACCTTAGCTCAGTGGGAAGGACAGACAAGCACACAACGATTATTGGGATAAATAATGTGGGAAGGAAGGGAAGACTGTAGGTGGTAGGCGGACACTCACTACGCAGTCTTAGACTCTCTCTGAAGCCCAGGATGGCCTTGAACTCAGGTGGATCTCCTGCCTCAGCTTCCAGAGTGCCAGGACTGCATGTGCTAGTTTTGATGTTCACATTTTGCGCAGACATATGTTCACATGTTTTTCTGTCCCTCTCCTTTATTTTTTCCTTTAGGCATCTACCAAGAGTGTGATTCATTGTTTATGTTGTAACTCAGAGCCTGAGAGATAGCTCAGTGGCTAACAGTGCTCAATGATCTTGCAGAGGACTCGAGTTCGATTCCCAGCACCCCCACTTTGGACAGCTCACAACCGGTAACTCCAAGTCCAGAGGATCTGACGCTTTCTGAGCTACCATGAACTGTCACAATTTTCCCTCCAGACATCCTGCATTGTCATCCAGCACCAACAGTCGCATTCAAAACTCAAATTGTGTTAAACGTAGCAAGTCAGAGCTCGAAGACTTGAAAGGCCTTTAATATAATCTACATGCCACAAAATATGACAGACTAGGAGAACATGAAACTCTAAAATACAGGCTGCTGTCAGGTATTTTTAAATACCTTTCGGGTAATCTGTCAGCACAGTTTGTTTGCTACATACTCCCGGGGAAGTCTGTTGACAGGCCCTTTGATTTTATAAGAAGTTTCCTTGTCGAGTGTTTGCTTGTAACCTTGTGTTGATGTATTATTATAGTGCATCTTCCTAAGAAGGCCAAGGGGCTTTGAGCTTCATACGTTATTACGTTTATAACAAGGTTCCATTTCTTTATTTCTTCTTGGTGCTGGGGATAGAACCCAAATCCTCAAGCAAGGCATGATCTTTATTACTGGGTCACAACCCAGCTGGAGATTTGAAACAACTCTAACCCTTCGGAGTCACAGAGAAAGACGTGGACGTTAATACAGATTTGACTGCTAGATGCCCTGCGTTTTCATACCCTAAGTGGTTGATGGAAAGTGAGATTAGGAGAAAACTCTAAGTAGCTCAGATAGAGCTCACTGTCCCATGGGAGAGAGAGTAGAAAGTTCTGGGCCAGTTTCAGCTGCATAGTGAGTTCAAGGCCAGCCTGTAATACCCTGTCTCAAAAAACAAAAACAAAAGCAAAAATTATGTGACGGTGACATTACCTCCACAGAGACCATAGCTTTCCTTAAAGAATAAGAAACCTAAATGAAGTTAGGTGGTAGTGTGCACATTTAACCCCTGCAAAGGGGGAAAGAACTGTTCCACATTTCCAGTTTGAGCCTAGCCTGGTCTACCTAGCAGTAGCCTAGAAAGAAAGAAAGAAAGAAAGAAAGAAAGAAAGAAAGAAAGAAAGAAAGAAAAAAGAAAGAAAGAAAGAAATGGAAATGGAAAGGGAAAGGGAAAGGGAAAGGGAAAGGGAAAGGAAAGGAAAGGAAAGGAAAGGAAAGGAAAGGAAGGGAGAGCCAGGCGGTGGTGGCACACGCCTGTAATCCCAGCACTCTGGGAGGCAGAGGCAGGCAGATTTCTGAGTTGAGGCCAGCCTGGTCTACAGAGTGAGTTCCAGGACAGCCAGGGCTATACAGAGAAACCCTGTCTCAAAGAAACCACAAAAAAAAAAAAAAAAAAAAAAAAAAAAAAAAAAAAAAAAAAAGATGGCTATAAGATTCTCATCGGTACCTAACAACCAGGATCTTCCTAATGCTTCATAAAAGTAATGTCTGAAAGGCCTGGAGAGATGGCTCAGTAGGTATGTGTACCTGCTGTGTGTACCGACGAACCTGAGTTCAGTTCTCAGGGTCTGTCTACCTTGGGCAGCTCACAATTGTCTATAACTCTAGTTTCAAAGGATCCAATGCCCTCTTCTGGCCTCCATGGGTACCTACATGAATTGGTGCACTATATGCACTCAGACACACACATAATAAATGAATAAATAAATCTTTTTTAAGGGGGGAGGAAAAATTATAGTTAACAGGTTTAATTTAAAAAATAAAAATGAAATTAAAACTAAAAAAAACCCAAAATGCTGCTCTATTTTACTCTCTTTAGATTATGTTTTTGAAGGCCAAGTAGCAAGTCCAGGAGGCTTCAGGAACAAACAGGTGTGCTAAGGTCCTGTTGTCTCTCAGTGGCTGTCTCTAATCCCATCAGAACAGAGAGGTAGGTTACTCCTCCCTTGGTGACCCTCCCATCTGCCACAATTCTTCCTCACTTATCCTTAATAAACCCTAACAAATGTACATTTGCTTTGCTCAGAAAGAGAGAGAGAGAGAGAGAGAGAGAGAGAGATTACATTAGTCAACAAGCTCTCTTAAATCTTCTTCTAGGTCAGGATTTGCCAAGCTTTGTCCTGTAAGCCAAATTTAGATTGTTGCCTGCCAAGGAAAGGGTTTAGAGACCCCAGCCACACCCTTTGGCGTTTGCAGTGCCTAAAGTTGCTTTGCTGTCTGAGTAAATGGTGGACCAGGTAGGACCAGGACCGTATGGCCCTAAAAGTCTGGAACAGAACCTGGACTCCAGAGAAAAAAATGGGCTTGTCTTTTTTTATTTCTTCTTCTTCTTCGTTTTTTGTTTTTGTTTTTCGAGACAGGGTTTCTCTGTGTAGCTCCAGCTGTCCTGGAACTCACTCTGTAGACCAGGCTGGCCTCGAACTCAGAAATCTGCCTGCCTCTTCCTCCCAAGTGCAGGAATTAAAGGCATGTGCCACCACCGCCCAGTGGGCTTGTCTTTACTTAGAATGTACTCCAAGCTCAGTCAATGGGTTCCTTTTCGCTGTCACTAAGAATTACCTATCGTCTAGTGTGTGCTCAGCAAGTTCTCTAACACAGAATTATATCCTCGGACTTCTTTGATATCAAAGATGTCACTATGTTGCCCAGACAGGCCTCAAACTTGATATCCTCCTGCGTCAGCCTTCTGAAGAGCTAGGGTTACAGGCCTATATCACCGGGTCCAGCCAATAACTGCTTCTGAAGTTAGTGGATGAATACATTCAATGTTTTCTAGCAATGTGTGACATATTAACAAAGTAGCTCTCTGTAGACTTCTAGGTCTGACCATCCTTGCTACTACATCTGAGCCAAAGCACTTTCACACATTCGTTCCCCTGTTATCTAGCATTTGCTTGCTGAAGACCACATGCCTTGGAAGGGTCTTGTCAGTGTGTCATGATCCCAGAACACAAATAACCCTCGATCCAAGTTTGCAGAGTCGGCCTTGGAGCTAAATATGCCTCGCTGACATGTTTTATTTGGCCCATGGAATGCTGCTTTTATTTTATTTTATTTTTTTAAAGCAGCATTAGCTGCCAACACTTCAAAAGAAAGAGACTTCACAGAAGAGTCCAGACTCCCAACTCTTTAAAAACAGAAAGCTCCGGCAGTGCAGGTGCACCATTTCATTAAACTCATAACCACCATGGCTCAGCAGCCGTAGAGGTGCATGTTCTCTCCTTCACCACAGCATCTACAACTCCTTACATCCCTATCCTTACTGTTCCTAGGCAGGCATCCTACACGCCTAGCCCTTCTGGAGCCATGTGTACTTAGGATCCTGTACAGTGGTAGGGTGCCATTTGGTACCGAGGCCCCTAACCCAAAGACCTAGCTGGTAACGCTACTGTTTGCTTTCTTTCCTACTTGAAAACAGATGTGTAGCTGGGTGGTGGCGGCGCACGCCTGTAATCCCAGCACTTGAGAGGCAGAGGCAGGCAGATTTCTGAGTTTGAGGCCAGCCTGGTCTACAGAGTGAGCGCCAGGACAGCCAGGGCTACACAGAGAAACCCTGTCTCGGAAAAAAAAGAAAAAAGAAAAGAAAGAAAAAGAAAACAGATGTGCACACAAATATAGTGGCACATTCCTGTAATCTCAGCAGCTGGGAGCCGAGGCAGGAGAATCTCTGTGAGTTCCAGGCCAGCCTGGTTTACATAGTGGAGTTCCAGAGCTACATAGTGAGGCCTTGTCGAGAAGGAGGAGGAGGAGGTGGTGGTGGTGGTGGTGGTGGTGGTGGTGGAGGAGGAGGAGGAGGAGGAGGAGGAAGAGACGTCAAGGCACATAGGCTTGATTGCGCTGTGTGAGACCCTGTCTCAAATAAACACATCATTATTTAAAAGGATAGAACTAGGAAGGCTGGCGGCGCTATCTGACTGGCACCTGCTCTGTCCCTTTTCTAACGAGCCTCCCTTCCCATCAGCTCCGTCCGCCCACCTCATCGCCAGGCTGTTATTTCCCTTAAATCTAGGGTACCTTCTTCCCCAGCTCCCCCGCTTCCTTCCTCTCCCAGTAAACAAGCACGCTGGTCCCTCATTGCCTTCAGAGTTTTACCGTTAGTCACGGCGGGGAAACAGACAGGAAATAACAAAGAGGACATTGCGAAGTTTAAGAAGACTCGCCAGTCTTAGTCACAGCCCTGGCTGGGTGAAGGAGCGCACCTGAAGAGCGCTCCTCCCTTTGCGAGCCTCTCAAGCTGGTGGGATGGGCAGAGGGGCTGTAAGGTGCAGCTGGGAAAGCAGCCGCGGGAGAAGCCCTGCCTTGATCGGGAGCAGCCGTTAGGTGGCGGCACAGGGCACATCTTTCCGGGTCTTTTCCACAACAGATGGGCCAAAATGAGGCACCGAATTTTCTAGGAAGGGATAACCTAGTGCCATATCAGGGCAGGCATTTGGGCTGAGACCAGCGAAACAGTGAGTCAGCCAAGACTCCCCGTGACACTGTGCTGTGCGGCAGCCACTGGGGCACACGTGTGTCTGCTTCCTCTGGTAGAAGATTCTACAGCAGACCTTAGGCCCGAAAGAATATTTCCACCCTAACATCTAGATTTTCACTTTTATTTTAATGGGATCCCCCCCCCCTCTAGTTTTGATTTTGTTTTTTAAAGATAGCATCTCATGTAGCCCAGACTGGCCCCAGACTCCCTGTGTGATCAGGAATGACCTTAAATCTCATTGCATCTGCCTCCAAGTGCTTCGATCAAATGAATACCACCCAACACCTTGATCATCAGAAGCCATCAGAGCCCAGATATTGGCCCAACCTCCTGTTGGTTCTGTGCTAGGAACCCATTCCAATGTGGGTATGGCTTCACTAGTGCCAGCTGAGTATCTGTCTGTCCTCTGCTTTCAAAGTATTTATGGAAGTCTACTTGGTATAACTAGAGTACTACTAACTTGAGCCAGGCATGGTGGCAAAGGTCTAGAATCATCACTAGGGAGGTGGAAGTAGGAAGCTAGAAATTCAAGGCCAGCCTCATCTACATAACACTTAGAAGACCATCATTGGCTATACAGCAAGTTTGAGGTCAGCCTGGGCTACATGATACCCTGGGGTAGGGAGTTAGAGGAACTAATTTGATTTTTCCTAGTTTCTAGTGTGAGACCAGGGGAGAATCTTTGCATATGGCAGAGCAGGGCCTTATGGGACACGGGTAAAGAAAAGCAAGCTTTCTTTCTGCCCCCAGCTACCTAATCTGCTTGGGAAGAAAAGTGGGAGCCTATAGCCGGGACAGCGGGGCTCTGCAATCTCAGCACTCCATGCGGGATGGAATGCAAGCCTTTTTAGGGAACTAGCTGGTACAATCGTGGCTCTTATCAAGAGTGGCCCAGCATTGCCGGGCTGAGCGATGCACACCCAGAATAACTCACCAGCCCTCTCAAATTACATTAGTAAAACCAAATGTATTCCTAGAATTTAAACACAGCCTCAAACGACTGCCCTGTAACCAAACCACGCTCTCAGGCTTCAGCTAATTTAAGGGACAGGTCAGTGATCAAAGCAGAGAAAGACCTTATTATAAGGTAGCATTGGCCTGAAGGCTCTGGCTTCAGAAGGGGAATTTTCCTAGAAAACAACTACCAATCAAAGCTGACTGGTTTAAAAAATAAATAAAAGCAATCCCAGGAACTCCCAGCAGGCAGGCTGAGACTACTAAGGCCCAGAAGCAGCATCAGTTCTCACTCAATGGACATGAAACCACACGGTACGGGCATGCCTCAAAGGAAGGGAGCCTCTGCTGAGAGGACCTAGTTGGAGCCTCAGGGTGGTACACACTTATAATCCCAGCACTTGGGAGGCTGAGGCAGGAGGGTAATGAGTTTGAGGACCAGCCTGGGCTACATAGAGACTTCAAGCAAACCTAGGCTATAAGCAAGACTCTATCTCCAAAAAGTGAAACAACATCTTTACTGGTTTATTGTAAGGCAGGGCACTGGATCTAATAAGACCTTGTGAGATGCAGGCAGACAGGAAGATCTGGAGTTCCTTGGCTATATATCTAGTTTAAGGACAATCTGGACTATACGTGACCGTTTCTTAGACTTCCCAGGAGAAAAGACCACCAATAACAGAACATCACACTTCCTTTGCTAAAACAGTCCTTAACTCAAGGAGTATAGATTCTAGAACACACACCAAACATGCAGAAAAATGACATTAAGAAATACCACATTGGGAAAAGAATAAACATGCAAAACAAAACAAAATAAAAAAGAAATACCACATTAGGGCCAGTGAACCAGCTCAACAAGTTGTCCTCAGACTTCCACAGGCACATACACCTCCACCATCTTACACACACACATACACACACACAGTATGTTTTTTTTTTTGAGACAGGGTTTCTCTGTATAGCCCTGGCTGTCCTGGAACTCACTCTGTAGACCAGGCTGGCCTCGAACTCAGAAATCCACCTGCCTCTGCCTCCCAGAGTGCTGGGATTACAGGCGTGCGCCACCACTGCCCTACATAGTATGTACTATGTGCGCTACACAGTATGTTTTTGAGACAGGGTCTCTGTGGAGCTCTAGCTGGCCTGGAACTCACTATGTAGACTAGGCTGGCCCATCAAACTCACAAAAATCCTCCCTCCTCTGCCTCCAGAGTGCTAGGATTAAAGGAATTAATTAAAGCATTAATTATTTCCTTATTAATTAATATTAAAAGGTAATGCACCATCATGACCTGAAGTGTAATTTTTTTCATTAAAAAAAAAAAAAAAGGAAAGGAATGTATCATTGAAGCCACACGTGGTGGCACCTATACTCCAGGGTCTGAGGTAATTGTTACAACTATGAATTTAGCATGGGCTGCATAGTGAGATTTGTATTTAAAAATAAGAGAGAGAGAGAGAGAGAGAGAGAGAGAGAGAGAGAGAGAGAGAGACTGTTCTACTGGATAAATACAAAGGGATAAATAAACCAGGCCTGATATCTGTATCTTGGGCCTGTAATCCTGGATGCCCAGAGGCTGAAGAGAGATCTCAAGTTCAAGAACTGCCTGTGCCAAATGCAAGCTCAAGTAGCCTGCGCACCTCAGCAAGACCCTGTCTCAGAACAGAGTGTTTAGATAAAGAGAACAATGAAAGGGCGGTGGGCGGGGGAATCATTCCAGAATCAGCTTCCTGCTTGTTGGCGCACTGTAGCCACTCAAGATGTTAGCAGTGGAGGGCGGCAGGAAGGACACATGAGCCTCGCCATCCGTTGCTTTTTCTCTGCTTTCTAAGGGAGTTCAGAGTATGGCTTCCCTCTTGTTCAATTATGAGGCCTCCGTTTCCATTTCCAGGATTTTAAAAAAGAAGAAAAGAAACAAGAATGATCCCAGCCACGGGAGCTCTAGAATAAGCCCATAGCACGCGCTAAGGGGCACGGGAACCCGCAGGGGAGGAGGGCATCCATTCCAAGTGGATGGCGGATGGCGTGGCATCAGTCTGGAAGGCGGCAAGATGTGAATTCCAGGCAATTGCCTACAAATGTGCTAATATTCCACAAATGTTCCCAGGCTTTCCTGAACCCTTCCTGTCACCTGCTGCCTACTCATAAACCTACCCATGGAGCCAAAGCTTCTGGCTAGACACCGCATCTCCTGGAGATTCATCAGATGTGTACACCCACGCGCAAACTGCCGTGTCTTTAGCTTCATCCAGACAGGCCCTGGATGGCCTGGTGACCCCTTCCCACCCTGTGTACTTAGCTGTTTTGTGGTTCTTTTTATGATTTCCTTTGGGAACGTGGTAAATGGAAGCTCTTTCTCTACGTATTCGTCTATCCAAATCCATGGAGCCTCTCAAAGAGAAGGGACAAATCTCTGCAAAAGTCCTCAAGCAGATCCCATAAATGACCAGGCCAGCAGTGAGATCATCCCTGAGGACCAGGCCTGAATGTGAGAATGGGGACCTTGGTCTTGTTTCCCTATTTTTGGTCTAGATTTTTTCCCCCAAGGTGACATTGATTCCATGAGAGATGAAATCCCGAGTTTTAGCTCCTGCTTTCCAGAATGAGCCGGTGCAGTTGTTACCTTCTCTTCAGAGGAAATCTGACAACCTAGAGTTCTCCTAGAAATGAAACAGTCGCGAAGAAATGTAGAGTGCCAGCGGGCAGTGTGGGCACCTTGACCTTTAACCCTAGCACAGCAACCGGATCTCTGAGTTCGAGGCCAGCCTGGTCTACAAAGTGAGTTCCAGGACAGCCAGGGCTACACAGAGAACCTTGTCTCAAAAAGGAAAAAGAAAAAGAAAGGAAAGAAGGAAGGGAAGGAGGGAGAGAGGGAGGGAGGGAGAGAAAGAGAGCACCAGAGTGCCCCCAATGGATGGCTGAGGGAAAGTATGAAAGTATGCAAGAGGATAGAATATGCCAGAAGCCAGGGTTCAGAGAAAGCTATCAACATTTGTGGGAGATAATACTCTTACATAACTAATTCTCTATAACACACACACACACACACACACACACACACACACATATATATATATATATATATAGAGAGAGAGAGAGAGAGAGAGAGATGTACTTTCTTCTCATCCCCACACACATGTAGTGCAGTCCGTGTGTGCAGACATGTGTGTGGGCGGGGCGAGGCATTGATGTTACACGGATAGATGGCTTCCTCAAACACTCTCTATTTTCTAAGTCAGGGTCTCTTGCTGAACTAGGAGCTGGCTGATTCGGTTAGCCCGGCCAGCAAGCCCCAGCAAGCCCCAGCGAGCCTCAGGATTCTCCTCTCTGCCTCCACCTCCCAGCACTGTGATTACAGGCACCGGGTTTCACATGGGCATTGGGAGAGCCTACCTCGGGGGCTCAAACTTGCATAGCACGCACTTTACTGAGCGCTCCCAGCCCCCCAGGGCTTTCCAGTGGGTCACACAGAAGCCCAGCTGCCTCTCCCTTTGGATGAGCCCTGCCCTTCTGCGAAATGGCTGAAACCAGGGTGGGGCGAGTTTGGAGACTTCTGGGCCCTGTCTGCCCTGGGCTTTGGGGATGCATATGTTTCTGCCCAGCAACACTGGCAGGGAGGCGGGCCTCACTGGCCCAGGGCAGCCAACTGTGCTTCTCTGTCAGAGCCTATCAGCAAACTGCCTGTCACCAGCTTCCCAGCACACTGTGGGGAGGGAAAAAAAAGGTCCCTATATTCACAAAGATAATTTGGGTGGATAGGAATAGCATGAGGGCAAGAAAGGGGTATCAGCATCAATTATTGAACTTCACAAATGAATATTTTGTTTTTTTGTTTGTTTTTTATTTGTTTGTTTGTTTTGTTTTTTGGTTTTTCTAGACAGGGTTTATCTGTGTAACCCTGGCTGTCCTGGAACTCACTCTGTAGACCAGGCTGGCCTCGAACTCAGAAATCCACCTGCCTCTGCCTCCCAAGCTCTGGGATTAAAGGTGTGCGCCACCACTGTCCTGCACAAATGAATATTTTGTCTCCAGTTCTGGTTCTGAGGCCCTTCCTTTAGGAAAGAGACCCTAAATGATAAAGATAGTTGCTCCCAACAACAGAAAATTTGTCTTTCTTAATGAAAGTCATCTAGAGACTTGCTAGATTAAAGAAGACTCCAAGGTGAACATCCCTAGCTGGGCTTCCATGTTTATTTGGCATTTTAGATACTAATGTGTATAAGCTGGGGGAGGGGGGGAACTCTGTGGCTGTCAAGAATGCTGGTTGTAAGAGGAGTCTTTTTCTTTTTCTTTCTCTTCTGTATGTAGCTCAGGTTGGCCTAGAACTCTTGGCCTCCCATCCTCTACCTCCTGAGGGCTGGAGTTTCACTTGTGAGCCACCATGCCCAGCAAACAGTTGTTCTTAAAGAACTCAGAGTGGTGACGCAGGTCAATATTCCCAGCGTTCAAGAGTCTGAGGTAGGACAATTGACAGGAGTTCAAAGTCATCCTGGGCTAATAGAGGGAGGCCCCGACTTACCCCTAACCCCAAGTGATCCTTCAGCTAGGGATGGTACTGTAGATGTCCCGGCTACTTAGGTGATCCAGGTGGTAGGATTCCTTTGGCCCATGAGGCTTTTAGATCTGGTTGTCCAACATATTAGGACTCTATTTCAAGAACGGAGGGTGGGTTGGGACTCTTTTTACACCTGTACAGTAGCAGCATTATCCTTAATAGGCAAAAGGTAGAAGCAAACTCAAACATTGGGATGAATGATAAAGTACACTGGGTGCAGGCTGTAGAATATCATTCAGCTTTAGAAAGGAGAGAGATTCTGCTACAATATGGATGAGAAGAAATGAATGCAACGAAAGAAAAAACTGCAACTCCTGGAGGCCAGCTGTGACTACACTGAAGTGTAAACCTAAGGGTTCTTCGCAGAGCCGGCGGGATGGTGTTTTGCTGGGGCAAATGCCTGAAGGAACGTTTTGTTAAACACAGGTGTGAAAGGCTAAGGGAGACACGAGGAGGAATGAGTTCGGCTGAAGCAGACACAGGAGAGAGGATGAAACACGTGAAAGGACGCGTGATGGAGGATTCTTTGTTAATGACACACATGTGTTGGTCCGCCATAGAGAGAAACACACCAAAAAGCTTCTGGTGCTGTACGTCAGTGTGGTGCCACTTCTGAGGATTGGGGCTGATTGGATGCCTGTGCTGAGGCAAGGCACGTGGAGGACACGTGATGTTTGGAGGGCATAAATAGGACTCAACAGAGTGATGGGGACAGAGCGTGGCTTGCTGGTACAGTTAACTGTGCAGTGCTTGTGGGTCTTGGGTCTTCGCTGATCTTTGCTCCCCTGAGAGAGGCATAGCTGAGAACTTCTCCTGGGGTTGCTGTTGGTCCCTACTGCTGACTTGAACCTAGCTGAGGCCTGGCTGCCTCTGCTAGGTCATGTCACCACTGTCGCTAACCCGACTCTACCGAACTGGACTGCTGGTGTATATCTGTGAAGTGTTTGGGAATGGATTGAGTTGCCCCTGCCTGCTAACCTGCAAACTGAACTGCTGATTTCCAGACAACACAGATGGGAATTGCTCCAAAGAACCTTTCCAAACAGGTCCCCTTCCCCTGTATCCTTTCTTTTCCACTACCTCTGGTGGGTGGTGGCTATAGGCATTTAAGAACCATCATTAAAAATAAGGTTTAAGCCGGGCAATGGTGGCGCACGCCTGTAATCCCAGCAATCTGGGAGGCAGAGACAGGTGGATCTCTGAGTTCGAGGCCAGCCTGGTCTACAGAGTGAGTTCCAGAACAGCCAGTGCTATACAGAGAAAGCCTGTCTCGGAAAAAACCAAATCCAAAAAAACAAAACAAAACAAAAAAGGTTTGAAATTGAAGTTATACTATACAGTGAGCTGGCGGATAGACTCAATTGCAGGAAAACCCTGCCAAAACCAGATCCAGCGAAGGGCAGTGGTGCTGCTGCAGACATGGCTGAAGGGCTGAGAGCATGTATTGCTCCCCCAGAGGATCTGAGTTTGGACTCCAGCACCCACACCAGGCTGGTCACAGTCACTTGTAACTTAAGCTTCAGGAATCTAACACTCTCTTCCGGACTCCTGGCCCCCACAAAATCCATAGCCTAAAAATAAGTATAATGGACTAGGCATAATGGTGCACACCTTTAATCCCAGCTCTTGGAAGTGGGGGCAGAGGCAAGAGGAACTCTGTGAATTCAATGCCAGCTGGGTCTATATACTGAATTCTAGGATATAAACAGACCCTGTCTCAAAAAAACAAAACAAAACAAACAGAAAACAGGTAGGAGGGTGGCAGTACAGGCCTGTTGTAATCCCAGCTACTCTGTGAGGCAGAGGCAAGAAGGGTCATAAGATCAAGGCCCATTTGGGCTACAGAGTGCAGCCTCATCGGGGAACTGGCTGTGCAGACAGAAATCCTCAGGCCCACCTGGCTAACCTGGGCAGCTTCATGAGACCCTGTCTCAAGATAAAAATATCTAAAAGGGTTGGGGCTGTAACTAAGTGGCAAAGTACTTGCCTAGCATGTAGAAGGCCTTGGATCCAATCCCTGGTATTGATTTAAATATATATATATATTTTTTTTAAAGCTAAAAAAAAAGGTAGAGTTTACTTTGGGTCATAAATTTGTGCTCATAGAGGCTGACAAAGGGATCTTATGTCTGTCAGCCACACAATACAATGTGCAGGTTACAATACTAAAGCTCCCTAGCCAGGCAGTTTCCTGTCTTGTAGATTGGAGCTTTTCAAGCCCAATGTGCATGTCTTAAAAACACAGACTCTGATGTGGGAGATTGAGGGTGGGGCTGAGAATTTCTGTCTGCACAGCCAGTTGCCCGATGAAGCTGAGTCTGCTCATGCAGGGGCCCCATTGTTAGTACTGTGTCTAGACCTCACTCTGCAAACAAGAACCCTGTTCACCCCTTGTGGGTCCCAGCTCCCTTTAAAATCAGAACACAGGCAGCATCGGGGTGAGAGAAGGATCTCTGGGTGATATGGATTATTTCTGGAATCCTCTTGCTTTGTTTCTTATTGTCACCAAAGCTCAGGCTGCAAGCTGGCATGGGGGCTCACACCTGTATTCCCAGGAGTTGGGAATGCTAAGCTTCAGGCCAGCCCGAGCTACATTATAAGACCCTGGCTTAAAAACCTAAAGCTTAGAGATGTAGCTGAGCAGTAGAGTCCTGGCCTTGATAGCAGCCCAAGCCCCACGGTCTCATCCCCATCATGGGTGGGAATCAGGTGTTGGGGATCTGCAAGGCTTGCCTTTCCTCCGCACCAAAGCATGAACAAGCCACCAATAAAACCCTGCCTTTATCCTCTCTAGGCCTGAGCCAGATCGGCTGTGATTTGAAAATGTAAACAGAAAGGAAGGAACACGGGTCAGGATGAAGTAAGAGAGGGAGAAAAGATGGAAAAATGTGTACACGACTTAATCTTTATTTTATATGTATAAGTGTTTTACCTGTATATGTGTCTGTGAATTACCTGTGTGCAGTGTTCATGGAGGCCAGAGAGGGCTTCAGATCCCTTGGAGCTGGAGTTACAGATGGTTGTGAGCCTCTGTGAAGGGACTGGGAAGAGAACCTGCATCCTTTGGAAGAGCAGCAAATACTCTTAACCATTGAGTCATCTCTCCAGCCCCATAAAATTAAGATGTATATATAAACAACAAAGGAGCAGCACAGCCAGATGGCCTGCTGGGTAAAGGCCACTAAGCCTGAAAATAGATCCCTGGAACCCATGTGGTAGGAAAGACATGCCCCCCCCCCAAGTTGTTCTCTGACCTCCACACTTGTGACATTTGAGCCCCAGCCCCTACCTCTCTCCTTCTCTCCCTCCCTTCCTTCCTCTCTTACTGAGAATTGAACCTAGAGAATTGTGAATGTCAGGTAAGTACCGCCCAGCTACACCCCAGGAAGATCAAACTCTAGAAGAGGGTCAACAAAGCCAGCTGATGTCCACCTCTCCCCTTCGTCTCCTGCCTCCTCCTCTTTGTACCCTGTTCAGCCACACTGGATTCTGTGTTTTGTTTTTACAGTTGTTCTCCCTTGACTTTGAACCTTCATCCTCCAGTAAACCACCTTGAAGACAGTGGTTCTTTTTGTTTGTTTAGTTGGTTGGTTTGCTTTGAGGTGTTTGTTGGTTTGTTTGTTTGATTGTTTTTTTTTTTCCAAACATGTCTCTCTGTATAGTCCTGACCATCCTGGAATTCTTATATAGACCAGGCTGGCCTTGAGTTCACAGAGATCCACCTGATTCTGCCTCATGAATGCTGAAGTTAAGAGTGTATGCCTCCATATCTGGCCTTGGAGAAAGAGGGTGAGATAGGATCTTGGTAGTAGGGTGTATTAAATGCTGGCTTGAGTTTTCTACTTAAGTTCCCAGATGACAGACACGCAACCTCTATATGTACAATAAGCCTTGAACAGCGCAAGAGCTGGGCAGATACTACTCTGCATGTTGTTAGAATCGACTTTCCTATCAACCCTGAGTTGTGACTTACTATGTTCATCTGGACTGCTCTTAACTCCAGTTGGGCAGCCCCCGGGGCCATGCTCTCTTGACTCTAACTCATGGTGGCTTCTCCTTCCCCCTCCTCCATTCTTCTTCTCCCTCATGGCTCTCCTCAGACCTCAGGCCTGTGAAGCCTAAACCCCACTGTGTGTCTTCTGCCCAGCTATTGGCATCTTTATTTACCAATCAGAAATAACTTGAGGGAAGGGTCATTCAGTGTCTTCTTGGGAGCCCAATATTAGCATTAAAATACAGGCAGCATTAGGCCAACCCACTGCAGGTCTCCCATATTCCCAGCTGCCTTGAATTTGCTGTGTAATGGGCAACCTTGAACTCCTGATCTTTCCGACTCCACTTCCCAAGTGCTGAGATCTATAGGCATGCACCATCAATCCCTGCCTCCTCTAGAAAGATTTCCAATCATGCTACAACCATGTTTCCTGCTTCTGCACTGGGCCGTCTTCCCTCTTCAGCTGGAGGCTGCGCTTACCCCATTGACAGTCCCTGTTTAGATCCGCTGGACAATGAGCTCCTTGAGAGATGAGATGGCGCCTTTTGTCCCTGGCGTTCTCTAGGCCGTTCCAGATGCTCAAACAATGTTGAAAGGATGAGCAAATGCAAGGGGTCCGAAAGCTGCGTGACATTTGAAGGCTGCTTGGTTCCTAGAACGCTGAAGATGGCCTCAGAATGACTTTTCTAAATGTCAAACAAATTACATCAATTTCTGTGTTCCAGCAACTTCTATTGAGCTCTCCAATTCCAACAAACTACATTTGCACAGTATCCACACTCAATAGTATTTAATATGTCCTCCTGAAGGACTTAGTGCAAAGAAATACACAGGGCAGTGGCACCAGGTTTTTAATTGAATTTGAAGATTATGCATGTGCGAGCACACACCCACGCGCGCGCGCGCATACACACACACACCACATCACACATACATACCACGTACACACACACACCACACCACACCACATACACACCACACACACACATACTATACCACACCACACCACATACACACCACACCACATACACACACCACATCACATACACAAACACACACTACACCACACACACACACCACATACACACCATACACACACACACACACACACCACACACACACACACCACACCACATATACACACACCACACACACACCACACCACATATACACACACCACACACATATACCACACACACACACACACCTTCTTTGAGACTGGATTTCTTTAGCCCAGGCTAGAACCCTCTAGGTAGAAGTGGATTTTTCATTTCCCCAGCCTGCATCTTCTGAGTTTCTGAGTACCAGGATTACAGGAACGCCACCATGCCTGGCATATGCAGTATGGTGGTTGGACCCCAAGGCTTCATGCATTTGAGGCCACCATCTACCAGCTGTCTCTTTTCTTTCATGGAGACATGTCACAAACACTATTCGGGAATTCTCTCTCAGTAGCTCTGACCTAATGACTGTTTCTTCTTCTTACTGTGACTTGATTATCTCCTGGCCCTTCCTGTTCTTCTCTGGAACCATCTTTTTACTCCCTTTACTAACCCCGCCCCCACCCCTGGTAGCTGCTGGCCTTGACCAGGCTATGGTGTTAGAGTCCCGTCCGATCCCTCTGAGGGACGCTTCTAGAATGGATTCTTCAACTCTGCCTACACTGTACCATGTGAGTGCATAGATGTGGCGCCTACCCATCCCTAGATCAAGCTCTACTTTTCATCTTTAACTCTAAAGCCAGCATTTTAAAAAGGTTTTGGGCTGAAGAGATGGCTCAGCGGTTAAGAGCACCTGACTGTTCTTCCACAGGTCCTGAGTTCAATTCCCAACAACCACATGGCTCACAACCATCTGTAATGAGCTCTGACGCCCTCTTCTGGTGCTGTCTGAAGACAGCTACAGTGTACTTATATACAATAAATAAATAAATCTTTGAAAATAAATAAATACATACATAAATAAATACATATATAAATAAATACATAAATAAATGTATGTATGTTTTGGCCTAGTGTAGTGGCAAACATCTTTAATCCCAGCACTTGTAAGACACAGGTGAGCAGATCTCTGTGGGTTCCAGGCCACCCTGGTCTATATAACATGTTCCAGGCCAACTACATTGAGGACAGACCAAATATTTTTTATTTTAAAATTAATTAGGTGTATTTTTTTATTTTTGGATTTGGTTTTTTCGAGACAGGGTTTCTCTGTATAGCCCTGGCTGTCCTGGAACTCACTCTGTAGACCAGACTGGCCTCAAACTCAGAAATCTGCCTGCCTCTGCCTCCCAGAGTGCTGGGATTACAGGCGTGTGCCACTACCGCCCGGCTAGGTGAGCATCTCCAATAGGAGGAGGAGATATAAATATTTATGTAGTGCCTTCAGAGGCCTGAAGCTGGGGTTACAGCTGGTTAAAAGCTGTCTTGTGTAGATGCTGGGAGCAGAATTCTGGTCCTCTACAACAGGAGTATGCATTTATAACCACTGAGCGCTCTCTAGCTCCAAAATGAAGAATTCATTAACTATAAAGCCCATCCTGTCCTGTCTCAGGCTTTCCAGTGCTGAGATGATTGGCAGGGACTATCAGGGCTCGCTTTTCCATTATTAACTCTCTTTGCTCACATCACCGACCACCAGGGGCTCGCCGTGCTGACCGGATCCTCTACGCTTGAACTCATCCAGTGGGTTCTTTTTCAGTCCCGGTTGTTGGAGATCATCTGTCCTGGGTTAGTGAAATAGCATTCCCCATGACTTAAAACTCACTTACCTTTACAGATTCCAGCACACCCCAGAGCCTTACACACCAAGCTACTTAACCACAACCCTCCAACACAGATTGGCTCCTCTTTCAGAGGCTTTCCACTTTCCCTGCAAACTCAGTTATAGAACCCTCTTCCAGGTCACTTTATGAAGACTTCATCTTGTAGCTCTCTGGGCGTGTCCCTGTTAAAGCACCTGGCATGCTGTGGGCAGTGTGTGTGTGTGTGTGTGGTGTGTGTGTGCCTCCTTTCTGTTTGCTCTGAGCTCCTGGCATATAGAAGCTCACTCCCTCTGCCTTGTGTCTGGCCTTGGCTTCAGGTTAAGTGAGCCTTCTATCATGATTCAATGAGTGAATGACCAAATAAGTAAATGAATCAATCATTAACTATGATACAAGCCAGTATAAGAGCAACACAAAAAGTATAGATAGGCTACTGCCTATCTAATTAGATAGGCAGATAGTATAGTTATCTGATTAGATAGATAGTATTTCGGCCCGAGGGCTGGGTCACATGTATGTAAAAGACTTTC
This sequence comes from Apodemus sylvaticus, assembly GCF_947179515.1. Lineage (NCBI taxonomy): Eukaryota > Metazoa > Chordata > Mammalia > Rodentia > Muridae > Apodemus > Apodemus sylvaticus. The sequence goes on along the minus strand of NC_067481.1, from coordinate 36,734,986 downwards.
TATGACTGATTGGATACTACTTGCTTAAGGCTAAGTTCAAGGTCATTTCTCAAGCACAGCTCTTCCTGCCTAGAAAAGAAGCCAGTTCTGCCTTTGTCCTACTGGAGTCCAGGCCTGCCCTGACTGTACTATGTATCCTGGGCAGGTCGCAAACACCACAGGCACTCTCTTAGCCTCCTGCTGCTGTTACATACCATCTTGTGCTACTGCAGCCAGCTTGCATATAGGTTTTAATTAATTAATTAATTTTTAAAAAGATTTATTTTATGTGAGTACACTGTAGCTGTCTTCAGACAGACCAGAAGAAGGCGTCAGATCTCATTATGGATGGTTGTGAGCCACCATGTGGTTGCTGGGATTTGAACTCAGGACCTCCGGAAGAGCAGTCAGTGCTCTTAACCACTGAGCCATCTCTCCAGCCTGACTAATTTTTACTTATTCACTTCATATCCTTCCCACTGCCTCCTTCCAGTCACCCCTCCCACAATCCCATCCCTCCTCCCTTTCTCCTTTGAATGTATGTGTGGGCTGCCCTGGTATCACCCCACCCACCCACCCACCCTGGGACTCCAAGTCTCTATGAGGTTAGGCACTTCCTCACCCATGAGGCCAGACAAGCCCAGCTAGAAGAACATAGCCCATGTACAGGATATGTTCCCCCATTGTTCAGGACCCACATGAAGACCAAACTGCACATGTGCTACATATGTGTCAGGAGGCCTAGGTCCAGCCTGTTGGGTTGGTGGTTTAGTTGGTGGTTCCGTCTCTAAGAGCCCCAAGGGACCAGGTGAGTTGACTCTGTTGGTCTCCCTGTGCAGTTGTCATTCCCTTTGGGGCCCACAATCCTTCCTCCTGTGCTTCCATAAGAGTCCCCAAGCTCCAGTCACTGTTTGGTTGTAGCTGTCTATCTGTGTCTCATCAGCTCCTGGGAGGAGCCTCTCAGAAGACAACATGCTCCTGTCTGTATGGTTCAGAAGTCTGGTGGAGATGTGACAGGAGAATGAAAGTCCCCTGGGATAGCAGGCTGCCCAGGGCAGCTTGTCTTGGCCCAGAGGACTCAGAGGACTGGGAAGCGCATGCAATTGCTTATAAAAAGTTATCTATTGGTAAATATTTATTTAATTTCCTTTTGGATTTTTTTTCCTAAGACAAGTTTCTTCCTTTAGCCCTGGCTGTCTTGGAACTCATTTGTAGACGAGGCTCGCTTCAAATTCACAATGATCCATTTGCTTCTGCCTCCCAAGTGCTGGGGCTGAAGGCAGGCCCACTTGTAGGAGGGTTGGGGATATTACGCTCTGCAGGCAAGCCTGAAGACCTGGGTGGTGTCCCCAGCTCCGCATGCGTCTGGCATGGCAGCATCTATTCGTGATCCCAGAGCCCAGAGGTTGAGGTCAGAAGAATCCTAAACTCAAGGTCACCCTCAGATACACAGCAAGCTTGAGGTTAGCCTGGCCTATGTGATCTCTTCATAAACAGATTACGTGTCCGTCCCTGTACCTTTATCTTAAAGGGGAGGGGTGGTTGTGTGTGGAAACTCAAGCTTTTCATAGATCGAGAAGATATCATCACTCAGCTATGTACCCCCAATCCCATCCCTCTTCCCTTTCTCCTTTGAGTGTATGTGTGGGCTGCCCTGGTATCACCCCACCCACCCTGGGACTCCAAGTCTCTATGAGGTTAGGCACTTCCTCACCCATGAGGCCACTATGTTGTAGTGGTTTACATAAAATGTTCCTAAAAATGTTTGTTGGCCAGCGCTGGGGAGCCAGAGGCAGAGGGAGATGGATCCCTGGAGAAAGAAGGGATTTCACAGGCATCGTGGACAGTTCTGAGCTGCTAGGCACTTTCTCACAGCTCCTGTGGACCAGCCGTGGTGATTAGCAGGCGTTCTCCCTTGACGCTGTGCGCTTGGCTGCTCCCTGGGGTTTCAGTTCACTGGAGCTATATCTTGTTCACAGATCTTCTGAACTTAGAACACTGAGAGCCAGTGGATCTTCATGGCTCATAGCTCATATAGTGCTGATCCGCCCGAGTGGGGTTAATGGTTAGCTCCTAAAACCACCGACTCTGCGTCCTAGAATCAGATAGAAATAACAACCTGTGCTAATAGGTGGCCTAAGTGAGGTGACTTGCACATTTCTCTTTATGGATAGCACCTCAGTGATTGTCCCAGTCTCTCTTGGGCACATGTTATCTTCCTACTTAAAAAAAAAAAAAAAAACAAAAAACAAAAATCAAACAAAAAAACTGAAGAAAGTTGGGCATGCTGGCACACACCTGTGATCTCTGTACTGGGAGGGAGAGGCAGGAGAATTTTCAGGTTAAGATGATCCTGGGTTACAGAACAAGTTTGAGGCTAACCTGGGCGACACAAGCACCTATTTCAAAATCCCAGGAGACTAAAGATGTAGTTACATTGGTAGACTGTTTCCCTAGCATGCACATGGCCCTGGGTCTGCTACATAAATCCAGCATGGTGATTCACTCAGGAGGAGTAGGAGGGACAGAAGAGAAAGATCATGTTCAAATTCACAGTAAATTTGAGCCCGACCTATTCTACATGAGACTTGGTGACAAGACCACACCCCCCAAAAAAAACCAAAAAAAAAAAACCTTTAAAACCAGCTTTCTCTGTGTAGCCTCAACTGGCCTGGAACTCTCTATGTAGACCAAGCTGGCTTCAAAAGGTGCTTTCCACCATAGCCAGTGTGTGTGTGTGTGTGTGTGTATATATATATATATATATATATATATATATGTATAGTGTATAATATTTAATATTATGTATTTGTTTAATCAGAGTGAAGGCAGAGTTTGGCAGGATCACAGAACAGGAGAATATAACCCAAGGACAACTCCTAAGGGAACAGATCAAGAAACAATGTCTAGGGATAGAGAGATCTCTTTACTCAGTAAAGAGCTTGCCCAGTAAGCACTAGGTCCTGAGCCTAGTCCCCAGAATCTATGTAAAACTGGTGAGGGTGGTGCTACACACTTGGAAGCCCAGGGTAGCTTAAAAGGTACAGGCCAGGGTTTCAAAGGAGGTGGGAAGAAGCCAAGAGGTTGTGGTACCTGCCTTGAATCCCAGCACTCAAGAGACAAAGGCAGGCAGGTCTGGGTTTGAGGCCAGCCTGGTCTACAGAGTAAGTTCCAGGACAGCCAGGGCTACACAGAGAAACCCACAGAAAAACAAAACAAAGGGTAGGAAGAGTTTCTTAAAATGACATCCAAGGTTGTCCTGTGTTCAAATGAGTGTGGGAACACACATACAAATATACCCATGCATATAAAACAAAACAGAGCAAGTCTGTCAATTTGAACAGTGTTCAGAGGGGCTGCTCTGAATAACACATGCACAAAATTTGGAATGCAAATGTCTGGCTTCCCAGGCTTGTACCCAACACACCACACCTCAGAGTAAGACATCTGTTTTATTTTCTTCTTTTGTTTTTCAAGACAGAGTTTCTCTGTATGGCCCTGGCTGTCTTGGAGCTCACTCTATAGATCAGGCTGGCTTTGAACTCAGAAATCCGCCTGCTAGCCAGGCGGTGGTGGCACACGCCTGTAATCCCAGCACTCTGCAAGGCAGAGGCAGGTGGATTTCTGAGTTCGAGGCCAGCCTGGTCTACAGAGTGAGTTCCAGGACAGCCAGGACTATACAGAGAAACCCTGTCTCCAAAAAACCAAAATCCAAAAAACCAAGAAAGAAAGAAAGAAAGAAAGAAAGAAAGAAAGAAAGAAAGAAAGAAAGAAAGAAAGAAAGAAAGAAAGAAAGAAAGAAAGAAAGAAAGAAAGAAAGAAGAAAAGAAAAGAAAAGAAAAGAAAAGAAAAGAAAAGAAAGAAGGAAATCTGCCTACTTCTGCTTTCCAAGTGCTGGGATTAAAGGCATGTACCACCACTGGGGAATGGGGGTGGGGGTGGGGAGTAAAATATCTGACCAGGGCATTCCACACACCAGAAAAAAAAAAAAAAAAGTCCTGCTACTGAGTTGTGCCCCAGCTTGCTATTTTCAACTTCTTATTTTGCATCAGGGTCTCACTACACTGCCCTAGGCTGCCTTTAACCCAGGCAGGCTTTGAACCTATCATCCTCCTAACTCAGCTCCTGAGTAGCTAGAACCACAGAGTACAAGTCTAGGCCCATGAGCAGGGTAAAGGCTGTGTGCTTGCTAATCACCATGTGTGGATTTTACAGTCAGGAATGTTTACTTAGAGAACTCTAATTGTATTTTTTTTTTCTTTTTCTTCTGTCATAGACAGCAGCTGCTTATTGTATTACTTACTGTCTTATTGTTATGATAAACACCGTGACCAAAAGCAACTTGGGGAGGAAAGGGTTTATCTTATACTTCCAGATCACACTCCACCACGGAGGGCTGGAGGGGGACAGGAAAGTGGAGGTCATGGAGGGGTGCTGCTTACCAGCCAGCCTAGGGCTGGCACCACACACAGTGACCTGGGCCCTCCCCATCAAACAAAAGTCAAGACAGTATCCCACATATTTGCTTACAGGCCAATCTTTTTTTTTTTTTAAGATTTATTTATTTTATGTATATGAGTACACTATTGCTTTCTTCAGATACACCAGAAGAGGGTATCAGACCCCATTACAGATGGTTGTGAGCCACCGTGTTGTTGCTGGGAATTGAACTCAGGACCTCTGGAAGAGCCGCTGAGCTATCTCTCCAGCCCCTATAAACCAATTTTATGGTGGCATTTTCTCATTTAAGAATCCCTCTTTTCCCCCCCCCTACCCCCATAGGAAGAAAAACAATATCAATCAACCAGATCCCCCTAGAGTTTCCAGGGACTAAGCCACCAACCAAAGAGTACACATGGAGGGATCCATGGCTCCAGCTGCTTATGTAGCAGAAGATGGCCTTATCAATGGGAGGGGAAGCCCTTGGTCCTATGGAGGCTCAATGCTAGGGTGGGTAAGGCAGGAGTGGGTGGGTGGGTAGGAGAGCACCCTCATAGAGGCAGGGGGAAGGGGCAGGGGAGGCAGGTTGTGGAGGGGACAAGAAGGGGGACATTTGAAATGTAAAATAACCAATAAAAAAGTTTGTGTCAAGTTGACAGCAGAGTTGTCCCTTCTGCCTTCCAGAGAGACGTCCACATCGCTGAGCCTTGTGGAAAGGCCCCAAGTTCTCCTCGGTGTTCACAGTAACCTAATGAAATCTAGAATCACCCAAGAGACAGGCTTCTGACTATGAGGGGGGAGGGGGATCTTGATAAGTTCATTGATGTGGAAAGAGCTATATTAACTGTGGGTGGAGCCATTTTCTGGTCAGAGCTCCCCAGATGTTACAGAATGGTGAGACTACACTGAGCAGCGCCCTCCAGTCACCCTCTGAATGTGGATGTCACGTGACCACCTGCTTCAGGCTCCTGGCTTGGACTCCCCACCAGCATGGACTGTATCATGAATTCTTGAGCTTTTATTTAAAACTTTGTATATAGGTGTTTTGCCTACATTTATGTCTGTGTATCACCTGTATGCCTGGAGCCTCTGGAGGCCAGAAGAGGGTATTGAGTCCTTGCAAGTGGGGTTATGGATGGTTGTGAGCCACCATATGGGTGTTGGGCACGAAACCCAGGTCCTTTTGAAGAACAGCCACTACCATTGCTATTAACCTCTGAGCCACCTCTCCATCTCTCGGTGTTATATCACAGCAACAGGAGAAGAAACTAAGGCAGAGGACTAACTCTAACATTATTTTTGTTGCTACTTCATGACTGTAATTTTGCTACTGTTCTGAATCATAATGCAAATATCTGATATGCAGACTGGTCTTAGGCGACCCACAGGCTGAAAACCACTGATCTAATCAGAGTAGAGCTCAGGAGTGTGAAGAGCCGGCTAGGACTTGGGCTCTTCACTGCCTGGTAAATGGTCCATTTACAATCTGCTGCAGCCAAAGAGTGGAAGCACCAAGCTTCCGGGAGAGAGGGGGAGTTATGTCATAGGGTGGCTAAAGAATGAGTCCAACCCAGAGAGAGCAGAGCCAAGGAATAGATGTGTGTCATCTGAATCCTGGGTCCAATTGTTTCCAGATCTCCAATGAGCCAATACATGTTTGAAATCACTTTATTCATTTGTAACATTAAACATTGTAATTGAGACATATTAGTTAGACTCTAAAGTGTGGTGGCACTGAGTGTCTCTCGCCACCATCCACGCAGTCCTGGGCATTGGGTTTGGTCACTGTTGATGCATTTTGTTTGGGAAAAACACCTGTTACCTCTGTCTGCTCACTGGACAGCTAAAGAACCTGGAGTTCTCTAGAAAAGTAATTAGGAGCTAGAAGAAACTTAGCAGAAAGTTCCCCAGTAAATCTGTTGGGGTCTTTGTGGAAGCCTAAAAATAGCAGGCTTTTCCTTTCCCTGGGAGTTTCAAGTGGAGTCAGAAAGCTGTAGTTAAGTTAAATGAGAAGTCAAAATAATCTTCAGTGCAGATAAATGGATGGAGAGAATGTGAGGCTAATACTGTCAAAAAATTGAGCTTCCCAGGACTCAGCCAGACCAACTCGGCCACTTAGAGAGAACCCTGGGTCACACTGGGAGCCTGTATCTCACCGGGCAGAATGGTTTGCACACAGGAAAACGGGAGAAAGGGATGCTATGAGGTCGGCTTCCTCCTCCCTACCTGTCAGTCATGCCAAACTCCTCCTCCTCAGGGAGGGGTGAGGAGGCAGAAGCCAGGATGTCTCTGTGCCACAGATCTGTCATCCAAGCTCCTTGGGAAGCTGAGTCAAGAGCATCAGGAGTTTTAAGACCATCCTTGGCTACATAATTAGTTCAAGGCCAGCCTGGGCTACAATAGACCTTGTCGTAAAGGAAAATTAAACAAAATAGAAAGTGTCAGCAGGGCAGGGCAGGGCCTGGTACAAAAAAAAATACTATCACCCAACTCCAGAGCCTGAGGCAAGTTGAAAGTCATCTGGGCTACAGAATGAGTTCAAGACCAGCCTGGACAAAATTAATGCAACCTTGTTTCAAAAAAGAGCAGAAGAGGGAAGGAGAATGGGGAGGGTAAGGCAGAGGAGAGGAGGAAATTAGAAGTGAGAGGATGTATTGTCCTGTTGCTTATTAGGTGAGATTCACTCAATGATTCTGCTGTTTTGCTTACAGCCAAAAGGGATCTTCTTCAAAGCCATGGAATTTTAATCTAAACTATCTATCTCCAGAAAAAGCTCATATACCATGGCAATGCCCTTCTTCCACAGGGATTAGTGCTCTTAGCTTAGAAATAATTTTTTAAAAATGTAGTTGGGGATATAGCTCAGCTCAGTGGTAGAGACTGTGGTTCAACCGAATGATCTGAATTTATTTTCTGGGATCTTGCAGTAAAAGCTCCCACAAGTTGTCCTCTGACTGCTACACACATATGTGTCTTAGTAGGCTTGAAGACATGAGGGTACACAGACAGACAGACACACAGACACACAGACACACACAGACACACACACACACACACACACACACACAAATAAAACTTTTGGGAGCCCAGGCACAGTAGTGGCACAATTTTGATCCCAGCTCTCAGGAGGCAGAGGCAGGTGGATCTCTGTGAGTTCCAGGCCAGCCAAGGCTACATAGTGAGACTGTTTGAAAACACACACACACACACACACACACACACACAAATAACTTTTTTTTATTTAAGCAGAATTCAGAAGAAACTAGAATTCATGAAAAAAATTACATAACCAGGGCACTAGGTGGTAAAAGTCCTTGTGCCCACTCACCACGCCCATCAAAGGCATCTCGAGAGCACACGCTTCCCACGCCAACTGTCAATGTCTTTCTGGATTACCTCAGAGCAGCACAGCGAGCATGTGAGTCACTGGGAGAGCAGAACCAAAGCTTAACGAAAGCTGACAGGAGACGGTGCATCAGGATGGATTCTGGGAAATTCATGCACAGCAGTCAGCTGCAGGTTCCACTTTCTATGGTGTCAACGCTGGGGCACAAGCATGGTTCACAACAGACGGTTAGCCTGGCAGCTCGCCTGGCTGCCACGCGCTTTTGGTTTCCCTGATAGGCACTTTCCCCTGCTCCTGTTTTCTAGGGTTTTACCTCGTGGTTTTGTTTTGTTTTGAGAGAGGGATTTATGAAGTTCAGGCTAGCCTCAAACTCACAAGGAAGCTAAGGGTGAGTTTGAATTCCTGATAGCCCTGCCTCCACCTCCTTCCTGAGTGCTGGGTTAACAGGCATGTGGTTTCTGCTGTGCTGGGGGCTCAAACATAAGATGAGCGAGCTTGATAGTCAGGTAGACTACTGACTGAGCCTCACCCTCTGATGCCATTCACCCCACCCACCCCCACCCACCCACCCCCACCCCGCACCCCAGTCTTTTGCAGTACTGGGGATTCAACCCAGGGGGTTACCACAAGCTAGTCACTCTCTTGCAGAGTTACATCTCCACAGGACTACCTTTTGTTTAACTGTTGCTCTTTTCCCTTTTGCTTGGGTTTGAGACACCATATATCCCTGGCTGGCCTGGAACTTGTTATGTAGAACAGGCTGACCACCATGCCTAACCTAGTTTTGTTTTTAATTTCCATTTGTGTGTGTGTGTGTGTGTGTGTGTGTGTGCATGCCACAGCCTGTGAAAGCCAGAAGAGGGAGTCAGATCTCCTAGAATTGGAGTTTCAGGCTGTTGGGAGCTGCCCTAACATAGGTGCTGGGAACCAAACTCCAGACTTCTTGAAGAGCAGCAAAGGCTTTTAACTCAGAGACATTTCTCTAATCCCTGGCTTTGGCTTTTGAGAGTCTCACTCTACACAGGGCGGTGGTGGTGCATGCCTGTAATCCCAGCACTCTGGGAGGCAGAGGCAGGCAGATCTCTGAGTTCGAGGCCAGCCTGGTCTACAGAGTAAGTTCCAGGACAGCCAGGGCTACACAGAGAAACCCTGTCTCGAAAAAACCAAATCCAAAAAAACAAAAAAACAAAAACAAAACAAAAAAAAGAGTCTCACTCTAGACTGAGCTGGACATCACTATTTGGATTCTGGTGCCCAGTCCTAGGAGAACCCAGGCCATCAGGGGAAATCTAGGACACAGCAGGTTGAAAGAGACAATATGTTCTCAGCCTCTCTTCTCAACGGTAAAACCATCCTCTCATCCATCTCCTGCCCCATTTGTACCATCCAGAGCTCTCCAATGCCACTTTAGCTATCAATACTTGGCAGTGAGTTTTGCATTAAACAGATGCCCAGAAACCTCGTCCTCCAAAAGAGCTGACTGGGATTGTTACTCAACTGCCTACCTGCCCTCGAATTCTTTTTCATGCCTCCTACAAAACCATCTTCCAGAAGTTGAAACTGGAACCATTTCACCTAGATGTGCAGTTCTGAGCATACATAGAGTATTTGAGAAATGCTCGGGTTGATGTGTAGAGGAAGCCGGGAAGCCAATGCAGCACCAGGAAGGTGCTGGTAGCCAATTGTGGTGGTGCACACTAGTATTTTCAGCATCTGGGAGTTGGAGGCAGGAGGATACGGAGGCCGAGGACAGCTGCCAGAGTTTCAGTTAGCAATGAGGTATGTTGGTAATAACAATGATAATATTCCAAAATAAATTTTTGAAAATGAAGTTGTTGCTTTGTTCATAATGAACAAGAGTGAGCTTTCCGGCTGAGTCATAACTCCTTCCTTATTGTGGAGGAAAAGCCCCAGGGACAGCATTGGGTAACAAACATGGCTACAGGGAAAAGCAACGGAAGCCTAACCAAGAGGTGGAAGAGAAGCAATCAGGGATCGCCAGCTCTGGTGAAGCCAGTTCCGCCTTTCCTGGTTTTCATGAACAGGGTGCCCTCTGGGAGGCCAAACTTGCCTTTCACCCACTCCTTTGGCAGACATAAGCTGTGGATTTTTGGTTAGCTCTTTGTGCTCTCTGCCAACTGGGGACATGGAGGAAGCTGTCCCCGTCTCTGTGGCCTCAGAGTGACACTATCACAGAAAGCTGTAGGCCTCTATTCTCTGGAGAACTATGTGGCTTTGATTTCTAGAGCCCTTCTACATTTGAAGTGAACACTTGCTTTCTTGCTTTCCTCAGCCCCTGATCTCGTGGCTGTGAGGCAAAATCAGGAAGAACGGTGAAGCCACCCAGGAGAAGGTGCTTGCTTGGCTGTACAAGAGGGAGTGAGGGTCCCGGCCTGAGCTCTGGGAGCCTCAGAGTGCACAAGGCTTTGTGGACCTGCCATTTCCCTCGTGATCCTGCCTGTACACCTTTAAATCAGCATCAGCACCTGTCATGTGGCCTGGTGTTTATGGCCGAGATAATGGAGTCATGGTGATGTCTCTGTGTTTGTACACTGACCCCATGGTCCAAGAATCATCACCTGGTCCATGGTAAACTCTGTCCTGTCTTTATCTGTGCAAAAATACCAGACACTTCTGCCTTAAAGAGGTTGACCTGGTTGTCAGCTGCTGGAGAGGGAAACACAGCCAGAGCTGCTGTTTACACCCCAAACTGTGAGTTGGGTAAAAATAGTGCTACCCGCCTGGTCCAGCTTCAAACCCCCGGCTTCAAACTGCAGAAAGAGGATATTTTGGGAAGAGAAGATTTTCTTTTCCACCCACAGATCTGAAAATGGTCACTTCTCCGGAACAAGAGAGACAATCCCACACAGAGGTGAAACATACCCCTTTGTATGGCCTCCCTAGGAGATTGCCCCAAGAACTAGTCTGGCAATGTCCTCCTCTGATAGCCAGGGCTATCCCCAGCCCAGACCTGTGGGTGACCTTGTTCAAGGTACAGTGTGAATTAATCAGCTTTGATCACAGTGAGAGAAGGCAGCCAGCTAGGCCAGATTGAAGCCTCCAAGCTCCTGTTGACTGACTGGTTCTGTGCTGAGGCCATTTGCCTTTCAAAAACAAGGGGTTGGGGAGATCTGCTCTCCATTTCTCTCAGACTCTTTACAAGCATGGTACGGGCTATAAGAGATGAACATGTTCCCTTAAGCAGGGTCTGGTATCATCTGAAGGCTGTGGGCCTGTACTCAGAGTCATGGAATCTCTTTCAGGCTCAAAATTTGACCCGTATGACTCCTAGAGATGTTTTTCTTCCCCCTGTGCTAGGAATTTTTAAAATTTTATCATTTTTATGTGTATGAGTGTTTGCCTGCATGTTTCTGTGTACTATGTGCATGCCTGGTATCCACTGGCGACAGAAGAGGGCATCAGACCCTCCCTCACCCCCGAAACTGGATGTATTAATGGCTGTGAGCAACCCTGTCAATTGTAAGGATGCTGCAGACTGAACCCATGTCCTCTGGAAAAGCAGACAGCACTCTGAACCACTGAGCCATCTCTCCAGGCCCCTGCACTGGGATTTTAACACAGATTAAGAAACAAAAAGTTATTCTACAAACACATCTAAGCAGGTGGAGAGATGGCTCAGCAGTTAGGAGCACTGACTACTCTTCCAGAGGTCCTGAATTCAATTCCCAGCAACCACAGGGTGGCTCACAACCAGGTGTAATGAGTTCTGACGCCCTCTTCTGGTGTGTCGGAAGACAGTTACAGCATACTCTTATACATAAAATAAATAAATCTTTAAAAGCACATCTAAGCACACAATAATGGGACCTGGGTAACTCTAAAGAGGCAGATACATGTAGATATCTGCTTAAGATAGGGTCTCATGTAGCCCAGGCTGGCCTCCAACTCACTATGTATCTGAAGGTGACCTTGAACTTCTGCTCCTCCAGCTTCTGCCTCCCAAGTGCAGGGCTTATGGGCTGGTGCCGCCATGTCAGTCCCTGGTAGATTATTCTTATCCCATTAAGATGTATTAGAAAGCTGCAGGAAAAGAAAGAAAGGAAGAAAGGAAGAAAGGAAGAAAGGAAAAAAAGAAAGAAAGAAAGAAAGAAAGAAAGAAAGAAAGAAAGAAAGAAAGAAAGAAAGAAAGAAAGAAAGAAAGAAAGGAAGGAAGGAAGGAAGGAAGGAAGGAAGGAAGGAAGAGAGAAAGAAAAGAAAAGAAAGAAAAAGAAAGAAAGAAAGCCTGCACTAGACAAGCTGAATTAGCCGAGGTGCAGGCCTGTAATGTTAGCCACTGTCGTCGAGGCTGCGGTAATACCACGGCAGGCTTGAGACCCGCTTGGGCAGCAGAGTGGGTCAAGGTTGGCCTGAGCAACTTAGGGAAAGTGGGTCAATAAATGAATAAACAAACAAACAAATAAGTAAGTGAGCAGAAGGAGGCTGGGACGCAACTAGGCAGTAGAGTACTTTCTGAGCATGCACATAAACCCTGCAAGCCCCCAGGTTACCCAGGGCTGGAACCCAGTGAATTTTTATTTAATCAACATTTGCAGGAGAAGAGATCTACACACACACACACACACACACACCTGCATCCATGGCCTCAGGGTGAGTATGTAGTAGCAACAAGTCAGAGACAACAGCTGTCTGGATGGGAGATTTACAGACGGCAGGGATAAGCCCTAAGTCCAGAGGCTGCTGGCTGTGGCCTGGCTTCTCTCCCTGGGTGTCATTTTATATCTTTGTCACTAAGTCACAGCACCACTTACCTCTCAGGGGAGAGGGTGTTGATACCACTTGTTGTGTCTGGTGAGAACGTTCTCCCCGAGGCAGTACTCAGACTTTGAGTTATTGTCTGAACATGGCCTGGAAAACAGGCTCTAGAAACCATTTCAAGTCTCCCGTGATCCTCTGGGCATGATTTAGGTACATGCTTCCGAGTGCTTGGTAATATTGACGTGACTGAGACCTGTGGAAGTGCAGTACATTACACAAGTTACAGAGGATACCTTGTTCCCACACTTTAAGGTCCCCAGTGGCCCCCAACCTTTCCACTTCCACCTATCTCTAAAAGTCACATCCCTAAGCCTTGTCACCAAGCCAGAAACAGAATCACCCTGCTCAGATGTCTCAGCCTCTGGGGAGTGCTGACCAGCTAAAGGGCTGGGTCAGCACTGGCTGCGTGACCAAAAGAGGCCAGAGAAATGGAGCCCCTTTCCAAGTCCCATCTGGCCCATGACAGAGAGAGGAGCTGGTGCTGAGTCACAGCAACTCCAGCTGTTTGTGCACAGGGCTCGGAGACTCCCTGGGGCCAGGCTGAGACAACTGAAAGGTCCTTTGTTCAGGACTGCTCCAGGTTTTCTGTTTCCCAAATTGAGAAATCCAGATAGTGCTGACGATTGCCCGGGAGGGAAATGAGCTCAGGTCCGTCCCAGGCACTGACCTCTTGCAGAGGATTGTAGGCCAAGGTGGCCCGGCTCTGCTCGCCAGCCTAAGTCAGCTTCCTTCTGACTCAGCTTTCTTCACCTCCCTATTAATAGCCACCGCTTTGGCTGACTCCACTCAGTATGATTACGGTTTAATAATACATCTCAAGCGGAGAAGCAGGGCCCTTCCTGAGCTGGGTTGCCAGGGCCCTGCAGAGAGCACAGGCTGCAGTTCTGACTACACGGGGAGGCTGGGGCTGAGTCTTCCCAGTCTGGTGCAGAGCTTGGGAGACTAAAAGGACAATGCACTGCTATGGGGTACTTTCTACCCTGTGGATCTGATCTTGGTTTGGAGTAGGAGATAGGCATGCGACTCGTCATCCTACTCTGAGGGATTCCCTGGAAAAGCATGGCTGCTGGCATATCTGCCATGCAGACTCCTCAGCCACTCTGGATGGCTAGTCCTAGGCCAAACTGGAGTCAGTCTCTACTAAGGTCATCCTTTCTTAGCCTCTGCAGTAATAAGGTGACCTACTTACAGGAGCTCTGATGATCTGGATGGGCTGGGCTGGGCTGGGGTACTTTGGTCACACTGAACTCCACCAGAAAACAGGTTTTTTTTTTTTTTTCTTTTATGCTTTATCCTCATCTGGTTTCTTTCCAGTAAAATCAGGCAGGCTGAAAAATGGAGATATGATGGAGATATGATCCAATGTTTAAGAACACACACACACACACACCCTGGAACAATGGCTCAGTAGTTAAGAACACTAACTGCTCTTCCAAAGGTCCTGAGTTCAATTCCCAGCAACCACAAGGTGGCTTACAACCATCTGTAATGGGATCTGATGCCTTCTTCTGGTGTGTCTGAAGACAGCTACAGTTTACTCACATAAATAAAATAAATAAATCTTAAAAAAAAAAAAAAGAACACACACCCTACATGTATGCATGCATACATGCTCATACGGACTGGCACACACAGAACAGGTAAGCTAAGGGCTTCCACTGATCCCAACACAGAATGCTCCTCTGTTCTCAAGGTTTTCTTTTGAAGAAGCAGGTCAACCAGGCCTAGGGGAAACACTCCTATCTGGAAGGCCAAAGGAGAAACAAAATATCAGGATGATTCTTCCAACCTGCTCAGAGATCTGCCCAGCCAACCCCCCCCCCCCCGCACTCACCCCCCCCCCCCATTGCATGATCATACTAATGATCTCTTTCATGCAGTACCAGTTGGCTCTTCTCATCAAACTCCTGTCACCTGTCCAGGAGGGGGCTGAGAGACTGTTCCTACTCCCGCTCAGCTCACTTCCTTCTTGCTTGCCAAAAGCTAGCTTATGCTTGTGGGCCAGAGATCTTGGCAGGGCAAAGCAGGGCAAAACAGGGCAAGCCCCAGCACGACCTGCCCCTAACCCCTGTGTGCGGCCGCTAGTCTGGCACTGACTAGGGCAAGAGCGGGAGGGGAGAGACTGATTCCAGCTTGACTCAGGCTCCTTTTCATAAAAGCAGCCCATGCTGGGTACGGTGGACTACAACTTGAAACCCAGCCCGTAACGAGGCAGAGGCAGGCGGAGCTCTTTGAGTGAGAAGTCAGCGTGAAGTATAGAGGGAGTTCCAGGCCAGCAAGGGATGTATATAGACTATCGAAAAGGACAGCTTAGACTTCCCCTCCCTGCTTCATAGGCAAAAAAGGCCTTGACACCTCATAGAGAACGGCCCATATTTCCTTTCTGCACCTGTCCCCTGTGTCAATCCTAGCCTGGATCCTAGCAAGCAAATGGTGACCTACACACTGGAATTCATTTGCATGCCACAAAGACTGCCCACGAGAGAACAGCACTCCAGCACGTGTTCGATCAAGAAAGGATTAGTCACTCAAACTTTTGTTTAACCATTCTAACAGATAGTATTCTTGCTTTGTTTTGAGCAGGGATCTCTTTATGTAATCCTGGCTGGCCTGGGACCCTTTATGGAGATCAGGTTGGCTTCAAACTCAAAAGGAGTCACCTGCCTCTGTCTCCCCAAGTGCTGGGATTAAAGGTGTGAGTCACTATGGCCAACACCTGTTCCAGGCTTTTAACACATGAAGGCCTAAGGGAACTCATGATGCGTGTCTGGCAATGAAACGCTTTTGTTATTGAGATAGAGTCTCACTGTGCAGCCTAGGCTGGCCCAGAATGTCTGTGTAGCCTAGGCTGTCCTCAAACTCACAAATCTCCTGCTTTTAGTTTCTCAGGTGCTGAAATTATAACCATGAGGCACTGCACCTGGCTTTGGAGCAGACTATTTAACCTTGATATAACGACTAAGGCTCCTGCTGCTAATAATACACATTTCCCATCCCAGCCATTCCAGGTCTTAAGTACTTAAGAACCTAGGATTTCCATAGCAATTGCACATAAAGGTCTTTTTTTTACTCTCAGTTAAAAGTCCCTGAGCCTGATGGTGGTGGCTTCTCTGAAACAAAAGCTCCAAGAAGAGTGAGTGTAAGAGACCTCAGTCAGGGGTGCTTAGAAATACATTCTGGGAGATGGAAGGGGCTGTAAACCCTTTCTTCCTTGTCTCAGATGTGAAGCATCTGTTTCTCTTCCCTTTTGGCCCTCAGTGCCAGGGCCTTTCTAGTACCTTGACCCCCTTGCCAGCCTCGTTGGTTCTGACCCCCAGTATTCTCTTTCCTCTTGGAAGACATTGTCCTCCCTGGCAGACCCCAGAGAAGCTCTTTATGGTTTAGCATCTTTCAAAACCCCTTCCCGCAGGGACCCCACAGTCCTGCCCTGGAGTGTCTAGGAGCCAAACAGCTCTGAGCTTCAGTAGATAAAACTCACCATTCCTGCTGGGCCAGCTAATTAGAGTCACTTCTCTATAACTCTTTATCTTGGGGGATTGTTTTCCTAAATTAGCATTAGCCTGCTAATGGATATTAGGCTACCTACACCTGAGTTAAGGATTTGGATATTTAGTCTGCCATAAGACAACAACAACAACAAAAACCAACCAACCAAACAAACAAACAAAAAACCAGCTTCAACATCAGGACCACACAGACCTCCGGCTGAACCTCATACCCCGCCCCACCTCTGTCAGTTTTGTGGGCTTGGACATAGTGTGCATCTTCTTTGGGCTTCAACTTCTTTGCATGCAAGACGAGGAGGAGGATAGTTACTTGCTCTGCTGAGTCTTGTAAGAAACAGCTGAGAGGTTTGAAAGATGGCCGGTTAAATAATCTGCTCCAAAGCCAGGTGCAGTGCCTCATGTTTATAATCCCAACACCTGGGAAACTAAAAGCTAAGTAGGAGAGTTGTGAATTTGAGGACAGCCTGGGCTGTAAAGACGCTGTGGGCCAGCCTAGGCTGCACAGTGAGACCCTGTCTCAATAACTGGCCTTTTACTGCCAGACATGGGTTACCTACACCCTCAAAGGAAGAGCCTGTCCGAATGGTCTCCACCCTATGGCTGTAAGACCCACAGGAGCCAGAAGTTGTTAATGCAATGGAACAGATGTACAAACTGCCCAAGAGAAGCCAGACTCCCTCAGAGACCGGTATGACCCAGAAGAACTCACATGGTGTTGTGCAGTGTAAGTACATTTGTGACTGGCAATAAAATCTAGAGAATGTCAAAGTACAAAAGGGCTTGCTCCTGGACCTCCTGAGCTGTTCCCCCCACTCAGTGGGGAAAGCAGTTGCCTTCTGCGTATCTGGAGAGGAACAGAATGGATAATGATGCTGAATTCTATTTGATTCAGACAGAGAACCAAATTGGCTCCTTTGCTGTAAGGCTCCAAGGCAGTGGTGCATGCCTTTAATCCCAGGCAGAGAGGCAGGCTGACCTCTGAGTTTGAGCACAACTAGGGCTACACAAACAAACAAACAAACAAACAAAAGACTCTCCCTCTCAGTATCCTTCCCCACCCCAGTTAGGAAAGAGAGCACGTGTGAGGAGATAAGTTAAAAACTTGGACAAGGTGACCCTGCACCTTTAGTTCTAGCACTGGGGGGGCAGAGGTAGGCAGAGCTCTGAGAATTTGAGTTCTGCCAGATCTGCATAGAGTTGGAGGCTAGGCTCGCTCTGTCTCAAAAACAAACAGAAAGAATGAAAGGCGAATACTTCAGGAACCACGAAATGACATGGCTCCCACAATTCCAGCTTAGCGAGGCTCCATGTTCTAGCTACCAGTCAGACTGAAGTACTGGTTGATTGGCACCCTTTCCAGTACAGCAGGCAGCCATCAGCAGCACTGCCCTAGTGGAACCATGCCCATTGTAGCACTGTACAGAGTCAGTCTATCAAATTATGGACCACCTACTATGTGCAAGGTACATGGGGCATAGAGGTAACCAAACAGAGGCATCATTCTGTAAGCCATTTAGAAAGAGAAAGGGAATGGGGGGGAAGGGAAGAGAGGGTGAGAGAAGAGAAAGGAGGGGAGGAGGAAGAAGGGGAGAAAAGGGAAAGAAAGAAAGAACTAGAGGTTGGTGAGAGAAAGAAAATAAACCCAGGTGAATAGATTGAAGCGTGGAGTGACCACAAAATGTCTCCTGAAGGATTGGACATCAGGGTCCAGTTGTGAAAGACCACCCTCTGCATCAAAGACCTCTGTGCAAAGTCCCCAGGCAAGCTGGGTGTGTTGAAGACAGACAGACTCAAGTCTGCTTGGTTGTGTGTTGCGGGGTCTGATTTTGGTTTGGTTCAGAGCATCTAAGGTCTTGAGGTCTTGAGGAGCTCGGTTCTGATGCAAATCACAAAGGAGTGATGGGCTGAGCTCTTGTTTATGCTCTGAAAAGATCACATCAGAACTGTTGGGAATGTCCCAGAAGGAACCTGACAGGAAGTGGGGAAACTGGCTGGTTAAACCACTACAGCTCAGGCTAGAGAAGGGGGTGGGTGCATGTCTAGCATGCATAGGACCTTTGGTGTTCCCACCCCAGCACTGGAAAGAAACAAAACCACAGAAAGCCTAAAGGGCAGGGCTAGGGGTAAAGCTCAGCTGGTTGGAGATGGCGGAAGCTGCCCGTTTCTGCAATTTGTGGGTCTTGCAAATGAGTCAGATGTGAGTGAGGGCCGAGTGACAGAAAGAAACGACAGAAGATGTCACCAGACACCAAACCTAGAAAGTCTTGGAGGGCGCTGCTGCCCTGATGAGCTGGGGTTGTTGGTGGACACCACCTACACATGTATCTCTTCCTATAGAGAACCCAGCACATTCACAACTATCAGTTCTTGCTTGTGAGGTGCCAATGAAATCTCACAGAGGATGGTCAGGACAGACTCACCTGGTAGTGCCTGGGGAGCAGAGACGGTGGCTCCAACATGGTGATTAAGTTCCAACATAAGAATTTTTGTCCTATACACATAGAATAAAGGCCTGGCAATGGTGGCACTTGCCCATAATCCCAGCCTCGGCTATATGGTGACTTTAAGGCTAACCTGGGCTATGTGAGATGCTGATGGACAATAAAAACAAAGGGATAAAGAAAGGAAGGAAACTGAGTTGGCAGTGGGCCTGCCTTGAGGGCTAATGGGAAGACAACACACAGGTTCATGGTAGCCAGGGCCATGGGGCTGTGCTCCCCACCATTGCTGCCAGCTATTTTCTGACAGCTCCACTTGACTCCATTGTGTCACTGTCATTTTTAGAACCAAACATTTGGAATCCAGTTCTCAAATGTGGATGCTTTATTTCCTCAAACTTCATGTTTGCCTTTGTGCTGGGCCACCCCCCTCCCCCATTTGAGAGAAAATGGACCCAAGTGGAATGGGAAACTCTGAGGACACGTTAAATGTAAGCCCTGCACACAGGCAGCAGCTCAATGAATGTCTGCAACATTTCCACCCTTAGGCTCCCCGCTGTCTGAATGACACATGGAGTTCAGAAGACAACAAGCACTGTCCACTTGAAGTAAGAAAATGGGACAAAGCCAGGCAGTGGTGGCGCACGCCTGGAATCCCAGCACTCTGGGAGGCAGAGGCAGGTGGATTTCTGAGTTTGAGGCCAGCCTGGTCTACAGAGTGAGTTCCAGGACAGTCAGGGCTACACAGAGAGACCCTGTCTTGAAGAAAAACAACAACAACAACAAAAAAATGAAAATGGGACAAAGACACTTATCTCAGGCTGGGTCAAGGGGTGTTTTGTTCCTTTGTGTGAGGGGCAGGTGGGTGTGGTGGGTGCCAGGCGTGAACATCAATAGACTGGACACACCCTGGTTTGTCACAGCCGCTCCCCGCACTGCTTTAGCAGCCCTTTCTCCACGCCTTCCTTCTCTCTTCCATTCCTACTCTGGTTACACCATCCCCACCAAAACAGGAAAAAATATTGAAGTGACAAACTTGTTTAGGATGTGATACCAAAAAGGAACAAAATCAAAAAAAAAAAAAAAAGAGGTAGTCTTTTAATCTTCTGTTTTATTAATAATCCTTCTCTTTGTACAGTTACACACTTGTTTCTCCATTTTGATGGACACACCCCAGGTCTACACTTGTCATCGCCTAAGCACTAACAGACTCTAGGTTCAGGGTCCCAGATCTACCCAGGCACCTTGTGTGCCTCCTTTTGCCTTCACAACTCTTAGAGTCGGTTGAGCCTCAGCGGAGAATGAGCCCATTTATGCTCAGAACCTAAATATCTACCTCCAGTTTTTCACCGACATTAGTTCCAGGGACCACAGCCCACTGGTAGGAAGGAGCTTCAACACAGCATAGGTTCTTCAGTCTGATGCAGGCCCTTTTTGAGGCAAGCCTCCCTCAAGCTAAACATGGATTTCACCAACTCAAGAGAAGTATCTGAAGCTCTGGACACGACTGGTCTGTGCCGGTCTGCCGCACAGCTCTTTTCAGGATGACTGCCCAACCCTAGTTAAACAGAAATGCCCTCAGGTTCTTCCTACAGAGAAGTCTCCAGAAGGTCAGTGGCTCTTCCTCTCCTGCAGTCTTTGCTCTCAGATGGCTGGCATTCTCCTTGGTAAACAATTTCTTTTATAATATCATTGAGATCTAAAATGAAATGAAATCGGAACATTGGCTATGTCTTGTCACCATGGAAACAACATCAAGCCTGAGTGCCTTCAGAAGATGTGGGTGCAGGGAGCCTTCTCCCCACTGCTGGGGAAGTAAAGGATTGGGCACTGGATCAGGCTGAAGCCAGGTTTTCTATTAGATTAGCAGCAGTTTGGGTCATACACACATCACATTCAACAAAAAGCAGGAGCATAATTCAGACGATAGTTTCCATGTCCGTTGGGGACTGGGTGGGTACATAACATAACAGGCAAATGAAGGACAGCTCATTCCACTTTTGCAAAGTATGTCGTAAACTCTATTAAGGCTCCAAAGAACAGGATGGGGAAAAGACGTGAACAATACATTTCAAGAACTTTCTGTAGAAGCGTTTTTGCTTTAGTGGATGGAAACCAAAAATTTCCCAATAAACTCCTTTATTAAGGCCATAAACAAAGCATTTCTGATCCCTTAGCTTGGCTGCTTTGCCTGCATGGCTTCTCTCTGGAGAAGCAGCCTAGAAGTTGGGGGGCAGGTCTCAGGGGAGGCTATGGGAGGACATTTGACAGTATTGTCAGGTTTGACAGTCTCTTCTCCAGTGTGGTGCAAGTATAATGAGCTAATTTTGATTTCCTGAAGACCACCAAAGGTAGTGACCTTCAGAATCAAGAATGGATTTTCAGATCCTGGGATTCTAGGGGTGAACCACCAAGTCTGTTGTTGAGTGAACTTCTCCTAGCTAGACAGAAACATCTATCTCCCACCAGCCAAATATAGTTACAAAGACAGACCAAAGTAACCATTACACCAAGATCCAACTTTGGGAACCAATGAGTTTGCTGGGCCTCCTTACCTTAGCATGCATCCTGTGGGTCACCTAAACAGCCACATCATAAAAAGTCTCTCCCCCAAGTGCTACAAAGATGACACTTAGGCTCAAAGTCAGCTTCTCGGCTTGCTCCACAAGAGTCTGGCACCTCCCATTGCCAGATATGGAGATATCTTAGTCACTTTCATATGCTGAAATGTTGGGTTAAATAGCAATCATTCTTAACTGAAAGCAACAGCTTTTCCTCTCTCCAAAACAATGAAAGAATCAACAGCCAGGCAGTAGTGATACATGCCTTTCTTAATCCCAGCATTAGGGAGGCAGAGGCAGAGGCAGAAGTATTTCTGTGAGTTCAAGACCAGCCTGGACTACAAAGTGAGTTCCAGGACAGCCAGGGCTGTTACCCAGAGACCCTGTCTGGAAAAAACAAGCAACCAAACCAAACCAAAGAGCAACAACAAAAACACCATCAACAGGGTTTTTTGTTTGTTTTTTGTTTTTGTTTGTTTGTTTTTTTGAGACAGGCTTTCTCTGTGGAGCCCTGGCTGTCCTGGAACTTACTCTGCAAAAGGCAGGATTTTTCTCAGGTCCTCAGATCGAACCATAAATGCTAGCTTGATGGCCCCTCCCTACTGTTTTTTTTTTTTTTAATTTTTTGTTTTTAAAAAGACGGGACTCGTCACTGAACCTGCTAGTCAAAAGCTGGCCCTTTTTATTTTGTTGAGACAGACTCATACCTAGCTCAGGCAGGACTCAAACTCGGCTTGTCTCCAAGGATAATCTTACCACTCGTCATTCTCCAACATGGTTCACACAGCGCTGGGGACCAAACTCCTGGGCTGCTACTTGCTGGCTGCATCCCTGGCCTCTAGCCTTGGAGATTCTAAACGTTAAGCAGTTTTGATTTTGTTGAAGATTAAAGGGGAAGAGCTGGACAGGAGAAAAACAGCCATGACCTTTTGGGTGTGAGATCTGTCAAAGGTATCATGGTGGACTGGTGCTACACGAAACAGCTTTATAAGAAGCTGTTTTATAGTTTTGGCTTTTTGAGACAAGGGTTTCTCTGTGTAGCCTCAACTGTCCTGGAACTCTGTAGACCAGGCTGGCCTTGAATGCAGAGAGATCCATCTGCCTCTGTCTCAAGATCAAAGGCATGTGCCACTACCACCCAGCCTTATGGATTTTTGTTTTTGTTGGTTTTTTTTTTTTTTTGGTTTTTTTGTTTTGTTTTGTTTTTTGGTTTTTTGTATTTCAAGACAGCATCTCACAGGTCTCATAGAAACCCTTCCACCCCATTCTTCCCAGTGCCAAGATTACAGCATGAGCCACCAGGCCTACCAAAAAAAATCCCATCTGAGCTTTGGGGATTCTTTTATGGTCTCAGAGCTTTGGTTTTTTCATCTTTAAATGTTAGAACTATTGTAAAGACAAAAAACAGTGTGGAGAATGCAGATCAGCCAAGGCTGACAGACAAGATTATGCCACAAGAAACCAGGGCTGGCTCACTAAAGCTGAAGAAGTGAGGTTCAAGTCTGGAACCTGAGCTAGACCTTGGGTCCCAGTACTAGGGAGGTGGGATCTCTGAGACCTAGGCCATCCAGGCCTACACAGTGAGAACCTATCTAAAAATGAAATGTGCTAGAGAGATGGCCCAGCAGTTAAGAGTACTTGCTTTTGCGGAGGACCCAGGTTCAATTCCCAGCACCCACGTGTCAAGTGACATCTTTGAACTCTAGTTCCAAGGTCCAAAGGGCACAAAAAGGCGCAGGTAAGCAAAACATATATACATATAAGGTAAAATAAATAAATCTAAAAAAATAACCCACCACACCCTACCTTGAACCACCGTATAGGGAAAAACACAAGAGTCATAGGGCTGGAGAGACAGCTCTGAGGTTAAGAGCACTGACTGCTCTTTCCAGAGGTCCTGAGTTCAATTCCCAGCAACCACATGGTGGCTCACAACCATGTCTAACAGGATCTGATACCCTTTTCTTGTGGGCCTGAAGACAGTGTGACAGTATACTCACATATAGAAGATAAATAAATCTTGTAAAAGAAAAAAAACACAAAAACAAACCAAAAAAACTCCAAATAAACCCAAGAATCATGGAGTAAGAGCCATGGTCTGCTTGCTGACCTATCGCCTCCTTGGAGGATGGTGAGATTTCTTGTAGGGTGTTTCAGGAGTGCTTGGGTTTAAGATCCCTGCCCAAGGTTCTGCAAGCAAAGCCTCACGGGTCAGGCAGAGACCCAGGTCCTCCTCCTGCTCTCCCTCCTAGCCTCAGCCCCAGGATGACCGCCTCAGGCAGCACGAGATTAGCTGACTGGCCCAGGACTGGCTGTTGGCTGCACATATTTCTTTCTGATCTCCACAAAAGGCAAACAAGAGTGAGACGATAACAGAAAAGTCTACTGAAGCAAAACAGGTCACAGGAAGGAGACAATGTGCTCAATGACAAGAAAAGACAACCACAGCTGGGCCCAGGCGATAGGTGATAAGTCCTGAGAAGTGAGCATGTGTGTGTGTGTGTGTGTGTGTGTGTGTGTAGATGTGTGTTTAAACAGGATTTCTCTATGTAGCCGGGATCTGTCCTGAAACTCTGTAGACCAGACAGGCCTCAGACTCAGAGATCCTGAGTGCTGGGACTAAAGGTATGTGTCACCATGCCCAGCCCTTGGAAGTAGTTTAAAATACAGAGCATGTGCTGGAGACCTAGCCCAGCAGAGTCCCTGCTTAGTCTAGCCTGCACTAAGACATGGATTCTAGTATAATGTTTATTCTTAAAAAGGCACCAGTACGAGCAGGGCAGTGGTGGCATACACCTGTAATCCCAGCACTCTGGGAGGCAGAGGCAAGTAGATTTCTGAGTTCAAAGCCAGAGTGAGTTCCAGGACAGCCAGGGCTATACAGAGAAACCCTGTCTCCAAAAAAGAAAAAAAAAAAAAAGAAAAAAAAAAGGGCACCATTACTGTATTTAAGTGACTGGTTATTCAAGATTGTTTGCTTGTAAAATATAAACAGCTGGATATTACAGTGACAGATGTTAGTGCTTGTAACCTCCATTTAATACCTGTACAAGATTTGACTTTTATTCATGTATTATAACATGTATTTATCGCCCACTGTCAGCACGCCTCCTTCCTAATGCAATCTTATAGCCAAAGACAATGATGTCATCAGAAAAGCTTTTAGACTCTTAAAAGATGGGTCACGGCAGAGATAACTGGGTAAAAGTCAGTCTGCACTTCTGATAGCTGAGGCCAGGAGAAATGTACAGATGAACAGGAGACCCGGGATGCATTCATTAGCTTGCTATCCTTAAGAGAAATATCCTTTATGGTATCATCTAACAGGTCTATGCCCAGGGCAAGACAGATGGCCTTATGTGGGCTTCTCAGTGATATAATTGTTAAATGTCAACACACACACACACACACACACTCAAAAAAAACCAGATGTTCTCCCAAGAGTTAGTATTTGAAAACTTTATTTTCTCAAATGAGCACCAACACAGATCAGCAATGACAGAAATAACGCACTTCTTACTAATACTGAATCATTATGTACAAATACCGGAAGGAGGTGAAGACAAATTATTCAAAAACAATTGCCTTTGTTATTGAAGCAAAGTGACCTGGGAAAAAAATTCCCACCCAAGAAAGGAACAAACAACAAAAGAAAGAAAAAAGAAAAAAGCAATTCTGAACCCCCAACAAATACAGTTTGTAAACACAGACAGACAGACAGACAGATCCATGATGCACAGTCTGGGCCAGCTGGGAAAAGGAAGCTGATCCCTGTTCCCAGACCACTGTAAGATACTGGACAGATCCAATCCCAGGGGGGCAACGGCTTTGTGGTACATTTCATGACTATATAGTAATTTTTATTAATCAATCACGATTTAAAAGACAATCTTTCCCAGTCAGAGAACTAGCATTTCCATTGAGGCAGATTTTTTTAATATAAAAGTTGTGTTCAACATTTGATTTACCAGCCTCTGCCTGAACCTCAAGCGATCTAACCTTTAAAAGAAAAAAAAGCTATTTTGTTTTGTTGTTACTTTCCTTTTAACCAGATAACATCTAATATGACATGGCTTCTAGACCACCCAGAGCCCTGGGATGCCAAGCTGATCTGCTCCCGTCTCAGAAGCGCAGACTTCACTCTGGCTATCTTCACAGAATCGCTTCACAGGCTGTAGAAGCTGAACACATAGAGGAAGAACTGGCCACAGCTCCCCATTCAGGGAAAGAAACTCTTGCTTTGGGCTCTTGGTCCACTCACACATGGAAACCAGAGAGGGAAAACTCTGTGCCCAGGGTGTAAACTGTAGTTCATAGTGTCATTAGGAAACAGAAAAATGAAACACACACACACACACACACACACAGTCTATTCCAATTTCTTGGAAGGTCTCCCAACTATAGTAATTACTCTTAAGTTGTTACTACTAAGCTTGTTTCTTTTCTAGCCAATACTGGGCAAGAAAGTATCAATCAATTCACAACCTGGTACTTTACTAGTCTGTTCTGCTGGGTAAAAAATGGAAACAAAACTGCAAAAATGTTTTAAAGCCTCAATTCATTTTATAGTGACAGATCCTTAAAGAAAAAACGTATCTTGATGATTATTTTTTCCCTTAAAATATACTCCAAGAAACACAGAGGAAGCTACAGAATTGAAAATAAACGTGCTCTCAGGGAATCTGAGAATACAGCACCAAATATATTATTTAAAAAATTAAATATTATTTACAAAAGTATATTTCACAAGCAACTGTATAGATATATATATACTTGGAAATCTTATTATAAAGGGGATACCTCTTTTGTACACATTGATTCACCAGCTAAGATTTTTACTTTATCTACATGATCTGTCAGAGGAGCTGGGCAGTCCTCAGTCAGGTTCACTGAGAGCTAATGAGCGTCAAGTTTGGCTATGCTTGACTCGTGATTTACTAATCAGCAGCCTGGGGGAGACATGGGGTGGGGTGGGGTCGGGTGGGTGTATTCCAGGGCAGCCACATCCCCATCACCCACAGCGGCACAGGGCAGATGGAACAAGAGCTGGCCAGATGGACTTCAAAATGAAGGTAGCTGGCGGCTGAGGTACAGACCTTCAGGCCTTCCCTTTCTCCTCTCTTCCGTCCTTGCCTACCCCTGCCCAAGTTCACCCAGTCAACTTCCCATTCCCTCTGTGGAGTGAAGGGATGAGGTCTTTGGTTATGCTGAATCAATCATTTGGTGAGGAAAAAATAAAGAAGAAACTGACCGGGAGGCCTTGGGTGCATGAGTCTGCCGCTCGGCTGCGGACTTGCTAATACTGCTGAGTGTTAGGTGGACGAACCGTGAGTGGGGCTGAGGACGGGCATAAGAAGCACTTTTGGTTTCACTGTCACAAAGGGAAGCCTGATGAGTTTTGGTCCCACCCCAAAAACTTGTAGTTCAAGTACCCTGCCCCTGGAACAAACTGGTCTCCTTTCTCCAACCCATGAGGATTCCAGGGCACCACGGACCCAGTTTCTTCATGTCACCACCTTTAGTTTTAAAGAAACTACATAGCTTTAACCCCCAACCCCTAATTAAAAAAAGGGGGGGGTGTAGTATATAGCCAGGTATTCCCTGAGCAGAGGGTCTAACCAAATCTTTAAATGAAGGCCACATCCTCAGACAGGATAAAAAGGGGACAACGGATGACTCTCGGAGCTGGCAAACCAGCTTAGGAATGTGAAAGTGGAAAAATGTGTGTCACTGACAACTTGAGCTTGGGAGCCATCGGTGGTTTTTCCGGAACCAAAACCCAATCCCCCAATCCCTGGGCCTTGCAGTCCAGTGGCTGGGGCAGGAGGCAGAGCTAGTCTTCCAGGGCCCAGGACAAGCAGACTTGAACAAAATTCTGTTTCTAGGAATCCTTTTGTGTCCCAGAAGACACAGTCTACCGAGCTGGCTGACTTTCTATTGCCCTGGCAAGTCTCAATGTGTCCCTTTCCAGATCAGGACATGAGGGACAAAGCCATGTCCACCACAGCTCTCTCCTTGTTGGAATCTGGTTCTGCTGAAGATGCAGACTGGAAAATGGTGGGCTGCTTTAGCCAATCTCTGAGCTCACCATTGCTCCCTCTTTTCTTGGGCTTTCTGTCATAGGTAAATTTTCCTGAAGGACCAGCCTAGTTAGAGAATAAGAGAAGTACCTAATACGCCCATATTTTAACATTATTTTCTGCCTAAGAAATAAATGAAATTGATTCAACCGCGTTTCGGCCATGATCCACACAATAGCTAGATTGCTGCAAAACAGCCTTCACAGTGTTGATTACATACAATAAATTCTTTTTCATTTCAAGAGACTTACAGGGATTTTTTTTCTCCCCATCCCTAACTCGAGGAAGCTTGGGTGGGGTGGGTGAAGGAGTAATATTGAATCTGTAATCCCTCCCCACTGCTGGACCACATCGTCAAAAGATGTCTCTCCACATTGGAGATTTGGGTCCAAGAATGGAGGCATGAGGGATGGAATCTTGGATCTTTGTTTCCCAGGTTATGGTGATGGAATTGGAGGGGGGAAAAACACCTCAAAACTCGAACACTGTGCACAAAGAACTGCTGGTCCCATGAAAGCTACTGAACATCCAATGAGGAGAGATGTGTGAAGCCTGCACCGGCTCAAACCTAAGCCGCTCCTCCCAGAACCTTGCCCCTGCAGAACTGCTGACTGGTTCTCATTTTTTACACTTCCTGCTTGCTATCAGGAGTTCCCAGGCTCCAGCAACTCCTCCTGCCCCTGGTTCCCCTCCATCACTGCTTTTACTGTGCTTCGGGATAAATGGTACATTCCCATCTTGCATCTTGCATCTTTTCCTACAACAGCTAAGGAGACCAGGAGGTGAGAGGGCAGAGACACTAAAACCCATTGAGCTTTACTCCCCACACCACACTCCATTCTCTTCAGCAGGACCTTCTCCAGTCAAGGTCCAGAATCCTAGGGTCTTGCCCTGTCAGCTAGAAACAGTGCTGCTTCTTGTGCTAATCCGCTGTCCTGGCACATCTGATGCTAGGCAGGAGTTTGTCAGAGAGAACAAAAGCCATGAGGTATTTTTTTTTCTCTTTGTCCTTTTGAAGAAGTCAATTATTTCAAGCCTAGGTTACCAGGTCTCAAAGAGCGGTACAGTTTTGTTCCACCCTCCTGCCCCTTCCCTAATCCCAGGACTCTCGGGTTCCCCTTTTCTGTTCCTCATGCCCACGTGCCACTGTTCTGACAGGCCATTAGGTAGTTGTCATGTGGGCGGGGCCCCCTTTTCAAGTCGGGCTGCCACTACGCAGCCAAGGGTCCGGTCCACTCATAACTGGTTTTCAGCCAACACTAGAACAGAGAAGCCAAGATCAACTCACAAACAGATACAAAGCAAAGAGACAGAGAGACAGTGATTTAGAGGCCAGTCATCAAAATGATGGCGTCAGGGTGGGAGGATGCCCCCTGATGGCAAGGCCCCTAAGTAGATGGAACTGTGTTCAGTCACTCTCTCACGCTTGGGTAGAATGTTCAGTTGGGTGGCATTCACGTGGATGCTGGACCGGATGGATGGATGCTATCAGGTCAATCCCAGCCATTGTCCTTGATCATGTGTGCTAGTTCAATGATGTATTTGCCTTCTTTATATTTCTGACTGCTTTCAAAAGCATGTTCCTATAAAACAGAGGAAGAGAAAAAAAGACATGGAGTGACCAAAGGCAGAGATGACTGCTGAGACGCAGAAGCAGCACTGCTGTGGCTGATGACAGGTGTCTGGACGGTCGTCAGGCGCTCACACACCCAGCACTCCAGTACACAGCCATCCCGAGTTCCTGCTGCTAACAGCACAACTGAGGACATCCCGGCTTCCCCAGTAGCATGACAGAATTTATTTGGATCATTCCTCTTTTAGACCTTTGCTCAAAGGTCACCATCTCAGTAAGTTCTTTCCCTGCTACTCAACCTGAAATCCCAATTTCACCTGTGGGTGGCACCACGCTGCTGCCCCCTTCTCTCCAACACCTTCCCTCGTCCCCATTCTCAGTGCGCCTTCCTCTCCAACATACACACACACACACACACACACACATCCCATGTAGTCACTTTCTGTTGCCTTAATGCAATAAAAACTTTAAGCAAAGAAGAGATGTTCTTGCTTTGCACACTGCTGTATTCCTAGAAGACTGAAAGCCAGAAAATAGGCCTTCAGTAAACAGATGAAAGGCAGCTGCTGAATCTGGAAGCCAACTGGGAACTCTAGAGTTGAGGACAACCTTGGTCATGTAAAGATTTTTTTTTTTAAAAGAAAAAAAAATCCTGAAAAGTGGCGCATACCTTTGATCCTGACACTCCGGAGGTAGAGGCAGGCAGGCCTGTGTGAGTTCCAGGCCAGCTAAAGCTACATAGTGATCCCTGTTTTAAGATGATGATCATTCACACTCATACATGTGAGTTCTTTAGGGAACTGGCAATTATGAGGCTTACTAGAAGTCTGCCTTACAGACTTTCCATGTTTCTATGTTATTTCTATTAGTTTCTAGGAGCACAGAGAAGCCTGGTTATCATCTTAAGATATACTTGTCATGCCTAAGTGGGATAGCAAGAGAAATCAATACTCAGGCCAACCAGGTCTTATTTTCTGTTTTCACTGTTTCCATGTCAGGTAAATCAAGTGTTTTTCTCTCACTGCTGTTCTCCAGGGCGATAGACACTGCCGAACCCCTCCCACCCCACCCTTTCCACCTAACTGGCAGGTTGCTTCCACCCCTGTGGGGCCTTCTCAGCGAGCCCCACAGAAGCCATCCTGCCCAATGTAGAACAAAGGACTCTCTTGCATGCAGAGAGGAAGCACACAAGCATTAGACGCTATCTCAGAACACTGGTCCCTGAAACCATTTGGGTAATGGCAGAGGCACAAGCAGTAGACAAGTGGCCCTTCTGGCCGAGCCTCTGAGATCAGTAAAAAAACCAAATCCTACTGTTAAGTAGGTTCCGACAAAATATTAATTTGAACTACAGCTTCTTTTGGTTTTCAAGACAGGGTCTTCTGTGCATCCCTGGCTGTCCCGGAACTCAGAGGTCAGCTTGCCTCTGCCTCCCAAGTGCTAGGATTGGAGGCATGTGCTGCCACCATCCATCGGGACACTACTAGTGAACTACAACTTGTATTTCAGAACCTGGGGGCTTTGTGCTTTAGAACAAGAGTTCAGACTTTAAGTTCTCTTGTTGAGTGAAGGATCCGTCTATAAAGTGAGGAGAAGAGGGGAGTCAGGTGACTAGGCAGAGAACGCACAAACATCCATACACACAACTGTGGACTCAGCAGAATGTCCTGACACTTCACTGTTTTCTGGCTCTGTGTGTGTGTGTGCGCGCGCGCTGTGCTATGATATAAGATCTGCTGTGCCTGTGTTTAGGACAGAAGTGAAGAGTAAGAACACTAGGGTGAGTTTTCCTCAGGCACCAAGGGGCATTCCTATAATCCCTTCTCTGGTAATCAGAGGCAGGAAGAAGGAACACAGCCTGGCCTACACTGAGTTCCCAGCCATCCTGTGATGCAGGGTTTTCTATTAAATAGATGAAAAGAAAAGAAAATCCACCCACCTACCCACCCACCCACCCTCCGGCATCTGTGATGGTGGCACTGGACTCCAGCAAGAAGAGTCAGTAATCTGGGTCAGTCTCTGGAACTGCTCACTTAATCAACTGATTAGCTACTCAGTCAGTGTGTATAGCAGCGAATCCCAATCTGTGAGTCGCAGCCCCTCAGGCAAACCTCGGTCTCCAAAAATACTCACATCATCATTCATAACAGTAGCAAAATTACAGTTATAAAGCAGCAACAAAAATAATCTATGGTATGAGGCTCATCAGAACATGAGGAACTGTATTAAAGGGTCACAGAATTAGGAAGGTTGAGAATCACTGCTCCGCAGGTTGCTCTGTGAGTTCACAAAAGAGCAGAACAGAGTTGGGTACACCAAGGTCATACCAGCCATCGGAAGGTGTGTTTGCCATAGGTTAATGTCAAATGCCCTCCTCAGTTATTTTTTTGAGAGTATAAAATCAGGAGCTCAGTGACTGGCTAGACAGGCTGCCTCAAGGATTCTCCTGGTCTCTGCCTACAGAGACCTCCAGGATTACAAGCATGTATTGCTGCACCTGGCTCTTTCCAAGGGTGCTGGGGGATCAGAACTCAAGTCCTCATGTTTACGGACAAGCATTTTGCTGACTGAACCATCTTCCAAGTGTTCTTACACAGTAAGCTTTCAGGAGATGCTTTACAGTCCTGTTAATAAATGAACTCATGCGCTCCCACTGAAGTGTTTGTTTCCAGGGCAGGTGAAGGAATGAGCAGGGATTACCTGTCTCACAAAGGCACGAGCCCCCAGGGCTAAGGGCAGTCTTTGGAAGAAAGCATCCCTTAGCCAGGAGGCCCTGTGCTATTGCTCCCTCATAGCCCCTCCCCCCAGGCTCTTCTATACTTACATATTTCCAGCCCAAAGTGGTTTTGCAGTTTTCACAGTAAATGTCTGCGACAGCATGTAGTCCTGTTAGCAACACCCGCTCTTCTGCAGGCCCACAGCCCACATTAACTCTACGCCAAAGACAGAAAGAGAGAGCGAGCGGGTGGTTAGTCAGAAGGATAAACAACTATTAGTCATTCAAGCTGAGCTTCTGGCAAAACCAACTGGACAGGGCTACTCCCAGGGAAGCCAACAGGGAGGGGAAAAATGGTCTAAAGCTGAAATGAAAAACATCCATCTCCTCAAAGGTAACCACATGGAAATGTCTCAGTGGGAATAAATCCTAGATTTGCAAGATTCGATGCTGTGGGTTGACCAAAATAGCACTGGGTGACAGTTTGCTAAGGATTTAAATTTTCTGACATAAAAATTTTAATTTTGTAACTAAAAGAAAAGCGGTATTACATTTACTTGTCGGGTGGACACACACATGCTGTGTGTGGTGCATGTGTGGAGGTAAGGACGGCTTTGGGGATGGGTTCTCTCCTCCCACAGGAAGCTTAGATTTCTAGCGATCCAGCCCCGTGTTGTCAGGCTTGGCAGCACGGCCTCAGCTGTCTCTTCGTCCCTAGTCTTGTAACTGAAAGGCAGATTCGCAGCCTTGAGATGGGTCCACAGGCGTGACCGAGGGACACCTGAGACGGTGAACAAGACCATGTGTTTCAGTCCTTATCATAAGGATGAGTAAGCGGTATCACACATGCTTTGCAGAACACCTGTTTCAAGGAATGTGCTACATTTCCTTTCACAGTTTATCAGATGTCTGTGAGCCTTGTCTTCCTATCCTGGAGGCTGTGAATCCCATGTCCATGGTGACACGGGCTGTGCCGACATCCTCTGCAGAAGGGATGAGTTCTTCCCAAGCCTTCCCCCTAACACGGGTTCTTCTCTCCTACCACCACTCCCAGCCCCATCCCATCACAAATCTCAGGTCTGGTTGACCTCCATGCTGAAGTGTAGCAGAGGCCCCTCTAAGCCTTCCCTGGGGAAAGACCCAGTGGTGCTGGGGACACTGTATCGAGCAGATTATTTTTAGTTGGAGATGCTGCCAAAGTCCCCTAAGGTAACTATCAATGGTTAATGGGAGTGCGCCTAGGGATTTTATCATTATTAATATTACTAAGGCAGAGGTCATTACTGAATCAGAGACTGGAGTGCTTTCCCCACTCCTCAAGACTTGCACCCAATAAACAGATGCCCCAATCAGAGATACTCACACTGAGTTGAAGAGGTAGGCTCGCCCTTGACTTCCCTGGAAGGACTGAAATACAAGAAGACAAATCAATAGTTAGACATCCATGTTACTTATTTGGGAAATCAACCCCAAATCACAACAAACCTGACCTTCCATGCAGAAGGGAGCACGCGGCCAGCAAGATGTCTAGCTGGCAGGTGGTTTGAGGCAGGAGGTGGTGAGGACGGAATAAACAGTTCAGAGATCAAGGCAGCCCACACACTTGGCTATTTTTACCAGCTCAGGTGACTTGAGGGACAGGGGTACAGATTACAAGAGAGTAGCCAGGCTGGTGTGGTGATGGTACAGTGTGTAACACCAGCACCTGGGAAGCTATGGCCAACCTGGGACACACTGAGAAAGTTGATCATTATTTAACAACACAACTCCAGGTAATTAAATACCCCTTTATTCTTGGCACTGCCTGACAATTTACTGATAGAATTTAATCTGTACCACCTTTCCTGGCTTGACCTGACGTCAGCTCTCTATGCTGGCCGGCGCTTCACACAGTGACTAGGCATGGGAAACCAGTTATGGACACTTTGGTTTGCCCTCTTCTCACTCAGACCCCAGCACAAGATGCTGCACTCATCACCTGCCTTGTCCTGGTCAGTTCTACCCCCTACCCGGGTCAGTTCTACTCCAGGCCTCCTCTTCTGATGTGTGAAGTGGTCTCAGTGATGCCCACTGTGCAGAAGTCTCATTTCACTCTCTAGCTTGGCCTGTCTTCTGGCTTGTCGGTGACAGGATGGAACAGAAAGGAGCCAGGGCTTTCTATGCGATCTGGCATCTACCTCCAATAGCACAGGTTTCCCTCCTCTGGTCTCACTGAGCTGTCTGGCTGACATGAGCCTGCCATGTTCTGCCTCGCTGCTTGCATCTTTAATGTGGTATGACAACTGTATCCCAATTTAACTTCCTAGTCAGCTCTGGGGGAGGGGTGCGGGGGGGGGGGACCAGTATAAAAACAGACAAGGAAACAAGGAACTCTGAAGAAATCTGGGGCGTCTAGCTGTCAGAGGACTAAAAGCACCAGATGGGGCTCAGATCACTGTGCCTAAGACAGCCATTCTGTCAGGAGTGCATGTCTTCAGGGTCGGTGCCTCCAGCCAGAGAAAAGCAGACTTCCTGTGGAGGAACTGCTAACTGGAACAGCTGGATTGCTGGATGCCTTCCTGCCCAGGTGCAGCTCAAGGAGCAAGCAGATATTTACCAGCTGTCGTCCAGACCTGAACCATGGTTCCTGAAACAGCCCAGGGAGCGTATGACCTCGGGGCACACGGGAGCTGCTCTGGGAACCATGACCTATAAAACTGTACACAACGGTCCCTGTGACAAAGCCTAGACTTTACACAAACTGCTCAAGGGGACAGAAGCTGCCCACGTAGTGACTCCCTCTGTAGCTACCTACTTCAACGTTGTGCCCGATGCTGTATCCCACGCCTAGCTGCACTCAGTGCTGAACCTCCCAGCTTTGTCCACGGCTCTCTGACCTCCCCAGGAAGTCACACAACCAACACCTATGTTTTTCTTTGCATCTGGATTTTAAAAAAACAAAAATTTAAAAGATTTATTTATGTATGAGTACACTGGAGCTATCTTCAGACACACCAGAAGAGGGCACTGGATCCCATTACAGATGTTTGTGAGACACTATGTGGTTGCTGGGAATTGAACTCAGGACCTCTTGAAGAGCACTCAGTGCTCTTAACCATTAAGTGATGTCTCCAGCCCTTGAATTTAAAAATTTTAAATCAAATTCCTTCTCTATGCTGTGAGCCTCAGAGGTATAGCTTACATCTTCAGGCTCTCTCCAAATCCCGCAGCATGTGACTCTGGCACATAATAATTGCTTATTTTTATTTTGAAGAGTCTCATTAGGTATCCCAGACTGGCCTTGAACTCCCAGTAATCCTCCTGCTTCAGCCTCCACAGCTGTTAGTATCGTGGGTGTGAGCCATTACATCCAGCTCAAGTACCACATAAACATATCCCAGTGAACTGTGTTTTTCTATTGGGGCGCATTATTACACGGGTTTTGATATCTGCAGTATGCACAGGAAGCATCACCACGATCAAGATTAAGGATAATCACCAGGCCTGGTGGCATTGGCTTATATAGCATTTCAGAAAACCAGTTTTGGTTTTTTTTTTTGTGGCAGGATTACTCATATTCGTGTGTGTGTGTGTGTGTGTGTGTGTGTGTGTGTGTGTGTGTATCATATCCCTGGTTGGCCTGGAACTCACTGGGTATATGGAACTGGCTTCCTGTGCCTGGGATTAAGACATGCACCACCACACTAGACTATAAGAAATTTTCATCTGGAACTAAGTAGTGTTACTCCCCCCATATCACATATCCTTTCTCCATGTATTCTAGAAATACAAAGTATGTTACAGCCCCCTGCTGAATAACAAGCTAGCAAGTGCATTTACAGTAGGATCTCAGGAATATCACTTAGCATCTATCTGTAAGATAAAAACTTCGGACTATGGGCAGATGTGCATCTGGGGAGAATCAAAGACAGGTGCCACCCTGCAGCTGGCACAGCTCTCAGTTGACTGAAGCCGACCTAGTCTACATAAGACTGTTCCAGGCTAGCCAAGGAAACACAGTGAGACAAAAACAAAGGGCAGAGGGTCCCGATTATTCACCCTACCCCAAGATTTCCTGGGGCCTCTGTCTACGCTCCCTCTGTTCTGTGTCACTATGGCTCCACTGGCAAACCCTGCTTTCTGTCACTCAAACATGTAATTTCTTGTTACACTTTTACTCAGAAGTAAAATAAAAGTAAAAGATGTATTTATAAAATTTAAGATGTGTTTTATTTATGTGTATGTATTTAAATTGATGCCCAAAGGCCAGAAGAGGATGTTGATCTCCTGGAGCTAGAGTTAAGGATGGTTGTGAGCCATCTGGCGTGGGTGCTGGGAACTGAACCCAGGTCCTCTGTAAGAGCAGCAAACGTTCTTAACCACAGAGCCAGATCTCTATCCTCTACCATACCTCTTTCGAAAATTATCCATGTATTAAACCCCAGCTTATTCCTTTGTGTTCTTCTGTGCTGGGATTTCATGTACATTAAACCCAGGCTAGCCCACAGAGCAGCTGTCCCGCTGCCTGTCTTCAGCTCTCAGGTGCCGGGATTACAGCAGGTAACACCGTCCTACCTTTTCCTGTGTTTTCGTGTTTAAAGAACGATCAGAAACTGGTGTGGTGTCCATTACCTGTAATCCCAGCACTTGGGAGGCAGAGGCAGGTAGATTTCTGAGTTTGCGGCCAGCCTGGTCTATAGAGTGAGTTCCAGAAAAACCCTGTATTGAAAAAACCAAAAAAAAAAAAAAAAAAGGAACTCAGAAATCCACCTGCCTCTGCCTCCCAAGTGCTGGAATTAAAGGCGTGTGCTTCTACCACCCGGTGAAAAGCCCAGCCTTGAAAAACCAAAAATGGAATGATCAGAAAATCCAGTCATGGTACAAGCTTTAATCCTGAAGGTGGATCTCATGGGGAATGAGGGTAGAGTCTGAGGCCAGCCAGAGCTAGAAAGCAAGACCCTATCTCAAACACCCCCCCAAACAAAAAAGATGAGAAAGGGTAACAGGGCAAAAACAATGAGTAGTCAACGCGTAAATGTATAAAATGGCCAAACAGTAAAATTGTTAATAACATGAAAAGTGATATAAAATAAAGTAAAGCAATGTAAAACATTTTTAAAAGTTTACTCATGTATTCAAATATTTTGTCTACCTGTATGTCTGCACACCAGAAGAGGCACTGGCGTGTAGCTGCCATGTGATTGCTAGGAATTGAACTCAGGACCTCTGGAGGAACAGCTGGTGCTCTTAACCACTGAGGCATCTCTCCAGCCCCATATAAAATAAAATCCTTATGTCCACAACGTATACACTTTATAGCGGTACATTCATGGAATGCATGCGTATGAACATTAAATGGGTGCTCCCTCGCTTTGCTGACTGGCCACTTGTACTGGAGGTGCCCATCTGCCTAGGCCTAACTCCTGCCAGTCTGACAGATTAAAATTCCTAGAGAGCAGGGGCAGAGCGGGAGGATGGATGGGCAAAGGTGGCCCCCAGGTACGCTGGGACAGGTCCTCTGGACATGTTTGGTGAAGAGTCTGCCGGTACAAGTCCGCGTCCCGCCAAGGTGCTGGACGCGAGCAGGGCTGTCCTGGTGGGAACACGTCCTCAGGTGAGCCCACAGATGCAGCACTGGCGGCTCTGTTTCCTCAGCCTGGCACTCATAGCCAGATGCATATTTTTTTTTCTTTAAGGCAGAAGTCTGCACACTCTTCTACCATAGCTTTCCTACCCCGGGGACCCTGCCAACTCAACATTTATGATGAGAAAAACAGACACTGAGAACAACGGGCTTCTTGCAAATAGACACAGACAAGAATAGCCCGGCTGGGTCACTGTATCCTGTGGGGCCCAGCCTAGCCCAGCCTAGCACAACCTGGCACGGCCTGGTGTGTTCCCTTGGGTGGGGACGCCGAAAGGGAGCTCAGGAAGCAACTGAAATCAAGCAAACAGAATTCAGACAGGAGATGCCGAACAGACTGGCAGACACATTTGTTTGCTGTCATTACTGCCTGGCAACAAGGCAGTTCTTTTACATGTTGTGTGTCAACCAAGGCTGGTGTGCAGGCCTTCAACGTGAGGATTTTTGTTTTGTTTTCTTTCAAGCCACACAAAACTTTTCTCCTATCCTTTATGGTACAGTTCTAGTGGCGGGCCCAGCCCTTCCAGCCAGCTCAATGAAACGGAAAGGGCTTTGAGTTTCCTGTTTGGTAGCCAAAACCACTCATTTCTGGCCCTGTTGGGAGTCTGGAAGGCAGCAAGTCTGTCTTAAAGTAGAACTGCTGGAGCCTGGTGTGGTGGTACACATTTGTCAGCCGCAGAAGGAATGCAGATTCGAGGCCAGTGTGGGCTACACAGCAAGACCCTTTCTCAAAATGAGAAAAATGAACAGGCTTCGCAGCACACAGTTGTAATGGGGGTGGAGGGTAGCCAAATGCAGAGGTGTGGGTGAATATGTGACCCCTGGGAATGGACAGAGCCCTTGGTCATCTAAGGTATGAGGAAGATGCAGGTTCCAAACCTGGCAGTGCCGTTCCCACTTGAGCATCTCTTAGCTTTTTTTTTTTTAAACATCTGTGAGTGAAATCACGCCTGCTTCACAGGGCAGTTAAGAACAGGGACCATAGCAAGGTGAGCCTGTCTCCCTGAAGGCTTCTCAGGAGCCCGAGGGGGACATGAAAAGCAAACTCAACCCCTCAAGCCCCTTTTTCTTTGATAACTTTGACCTTTTGGCCTTAAAAAATTAGTTTTTGTGTCCAAGTGTTTTATATAGGTTTGTACACGTGCATTGCACATGTGTCTGGTACCCAGAGGTCAGAAGAGGGCATCAGATCCCCTGGAACTAAAGTTACAGATGGCTTTGCTCTGCCATGGGGGTGCTAGAGATACAATCCAGGGCCACCCCGAGATCACCAAGTGCTTTTGACAGCTCAATCTTTCTCCAGCCTCGCTCTTAGAATGACAAAAGGTGAAGTGTCCCTCTTCGCAACTCAAGTGTCTGTCTTCATAAAAAAGGAGAATGAGGTTAGTGAGTTCAAGACCAGCCTGGGATAGAACAGAAGATTCTGACTCAGAAATGCTTGAGCCCTGAAAAGGATGGAACCGTGACTTAAATATTCAGTGGATCTTGGTGTAGTCACAGGTTGTACAGTCATTACCACTATCTAATTCCAGAACATTCTCACACTACAAAACCTCACAGCACCAGCAACCAATCATCCTTTGTCTCTCTTGCCTCAGCCTCTGGTAGCAGGGTGCACTTCTACCTCAGTAGAGCAGCTGCACAAGGCACTATACTGAAGAGGTGGTTAAAGCACCTTATCAGGACGGTAGCGTGAGTATTTGGGTAGAGGGATCAAGGAGGATTAGTAAGATCTTTTCCCTTGGAATTCTGGCTGGCGCCACCCCTGACCCAGCAGGAAACAGATGCGCTGTGTTATGAGAAAGGGTCAGGTCAGCCACTTTCCCATTATTCAGTCTCATTCTTTTCTCTATCATTAATGTCTATGGGGTTGTCTAGTGTCAATGCAACGGCCTGGCCCAAATAGCACTAGATCCTGCCTGGACCTCATCCTGGATGAAGCACATGGAGACGTGGAGAGAGGAGAATTGTGAACAATGCCAGAAACTCCCAGAGTTAGAACACACGTGCAGTTTAGCTAAGAGCAAGCATTTCTTCTGCAACAAGAACCAAAGGAAATGGACTCACGTGGAAACACGGGGGAAGGGTTAATTGTAAAGGAATTTCCTGACTGTGATTTCCACACTGGGACATAGGTCACCAGGAAAGACGGGGATAAAATAAAGCCATTTGTGTATCTTCATGACTTACCCAAAACTTTCACACAGAGATCTAGAAAGGTCAGTGGTGAGAAGCCTGGCGTGGTGATGTGCCTGTAATCCCAGCGCACCAGAGGCAGAGGCAGAAGAAGGCCTCTGGGTTGAAGTGCTGAGTACCTTGTAACCCAGAGTTACATACAACAGGGAAACTGACAAACAGACAGATGGAAAGGAACTCCTGCAGGATGGCTTCCTGGGGTCTCTCCTGCATGCCTGTGGCCTACAGGTCTCATTTATCCTCACAAACTTTACACGGGGCAGAAGGAATTGGTTCTAAAGGAAGAAATATCTGCTGTGCACAGGAGGATTCAGGGCCTTGGGTGCTTCTATCCACTGCTAAAAGGCAGAGTCTGGGATCTACACCCTTTGACCTTGAGACCTACCCCATACCCAGTCCTGTTGAGCCATGTGACCAGTAGTTTCAAGGCTGGGCCTGAGGACAGGTGATGTCCCTGCTCACAGTCATGTCTGCGTGTATCTGTTAAAGAGGATGCAGGCAGCTTTGGTGTCTAGGCCTTGGACCAGCTCTCACTGGCTGCACATCCCTGGCTAAGTCACTTCTGAGCCTTGGGGAACCAAAGGCAGAAGGGTTTTGAAAACAGTACCTATGATATGCTAGACAAGGAGGATGTTGTGATAATTAGGTGCGTGTGTGCATACAGTAGGCACACAGCCTGCTTCATAGACAGGTCTTGATAAGTGCTTCCTTAGTACGTGTTTCCTTTCATACAAGGATAGCTTTTAGAGAG
This sequence comes from Apodemus sylvaticus, assembly GCF_947179515.1. Taxonomy (NCBI): domain Eukaryota; kingdom Metazoa; phylum Chordata; class Mammalia; order Rodentia; family Muridae; genus Apodemus; species Apodemus sylvaticus. The sequence goes on along the minus strand of NC_067481.1, from coordinate 36,695,001 downwards.
CTCACACCAGGCCTCCCAGATGCCCTTCCAAATCACCTTTGAGCTCAGACCCCCACAGGCTCCTTCCTCACTGTCCTAGGGATAGCCTCGAACAGACTTGGTGAACTAAGGGTAGGCTACACTTCCCAGTCTGTGGAAGTGGGTTTGAGTGGTAAGTCCCAATGTAAACACAACCAGCCAGTGAGAAGACAGCTGTTAGCGGTCCTTAAACGGTCCTCAGTCCTTCCCCTCTGCCCACAGAGAAATAAGGACTGGCAAATGCTCAGTCTTCAGCTCTACAGAGTAGAGGACGCCCAAACTCACACACCCTGTCCCCTAGGACAAAGGTTGGCAAGTCACCCTTACAAGGCCTGCTTAGGAAAGCGACCTTTTCTGAACTGGCCACTGAGGGTGGAGGAATGATGTAATGGCAGCCAGCCACTGGGCCCTTTGCAATTCAAATATAAAACCAAAAACTTCCAAGAGAGTATTCATGCTGGAGCTCAAAGCCATGGGGCCTGTGAAAATAATTCAGAGCTGCTATTATCTAAAAGTGCCATGCTTGAAGAATAAATATCAATATTTCTATTTCACAGTATTTAAAATATATCAAATAATGTAAAAATCAAAATATCTGCTGACTTATATATCAGTCTGCATTACTCCCAAAATCTATGGGGCTCTTGTTAATGAAATATCCTTAGAGTCCTAAGGATAGCGGGCGGTGGTGGCACACGCCTGTAATCCCAGCACTTGGGAGGCAGAGGCAGGCGGATTTCTGAGTTCAAGGCCAGCCTGGTCTACAGAGTGAGTTCCAGGACAGCCAGGGCTACAGAGAAACCCTGTCTCGAAAAAACCAAAAAAAAAAAAAAAAAAAAAAAAAAAAAGTCCTAAGGATAACTATGAAGTCTGTGGTTAAAAAAAAAAATGGACTCCTAATGAATCAGCTTCCAGTACCTTCCAAGGCTAAAGCCACATGATCTACAGAAACAAAACAAAACAAAAATAGCAAACAAATAAAAAGCTGCCATGCTTTCTAACTATTTTTAGCAATTGCTGCAGTGAAATTGGAGAGAGTTAATAATGCATGAGATTGAAGTGGTTCACTCTAAGGATGGGGATGAGGGCAAGATGGCTCGGCGGGTTAAGGCGCTTGCTGAGCCTGATGATGAGTTCATTCCCCAGGTCACAAAGTGGACGGGGGAGTTGGGGAGAAGGCCGGATAACGGTCATGTCTCATGCCAATACGGTACTTAGTGTATGCCAGGTATGTGATCTGAACACAATCCTCTAAGCAATATGATGGGGAAATTAAATTACCCCTGCCCACCCACTTTACGGATGCAGAAAACACAAAGTGGTTAAGAAATAAATAAGTAAAACCTGGAGAATTAAGAATGGGTAACAAGGGTATTGTATACATGACATTCAAAGGAAGAGACTTAGTCTTAAATGAATGTACTTGCAGGCTCCAGAGTTACAGAACACAGTGCATGTTATAGATTTCACTTCCAAAACAAGAGTTTAAGCAAAGCCCAGTGCCTACAGGAACCTCCGGCTTCCCCCAACTGGTGTGGGTCAAGGTCAGGATGGAAGCCTATGGCTTCTGACCTCAGGTCCCAAGATTCCCCTAGCAGGTGTTCCCTGGGGAAAGCTGTCTCTTTGATGAAGAGGGCTGGGTCAGTCTGTCAGAACTGGTGAGATCTAACAGGCTAGTCAAATACCTCTGCTTGGAGGCTGTATTTACTTAATGGTACAAATTTAATTATCTTGCTCTAGTGAGTTTACCTTCAATGAAGACAGCACAGGGTTCAAGCCTTCAGGATTAAGCACACCACTGTGAATTAATGAATTCGAATTCTGAGTTACCAGTCAGCTTCCTAGGAGTTTTGTTATACAGTGAACCGGTTCAGAGTTGGCTCACTCAGAGTAAACGAAAGAGAAAACAAAATCTTGATTTATGGGCCCACGGTGCTTAAGGCTAACTGAGGACCACCCAGGGAATGCTCTGCGCCCGGGACTAAAAACAGCTTTTCCGCCTCACTACTGAATGATTATTGTACGACACTTGAAATAAATAATTCAAAGCTAAGAAGTTAGCTTTTAGCTTTTTAGGCTCCTTAAAAATCCTTTCCTTGGCAAAGAAGGATTAGCAGAAGACTGTTTGGGACTTGTACAGCAAATGCGCCAGTAATCACGGTCCCTTGAAAGTGTGTGTAGTGGGCTGTGCTTGCGGTGTCCTGGAAGCCCTCCAGACACCGCAAGGACTTTATCTTGTTTATTTCACATGGTTCTTCTTGCCTGAATGGCAACCAAATCTCAGCTCATTTTTAGAGCAAACTCACTTCCTTCTGAGTCAACTCATGTTCTGGCCGATTGATCCTACATTCACAAATTCCTCAAAAGAGCTGAGCTAGCCCTTTCTCTCAGAGCTGCCTGAGTTTCCCATGCTACTTTAATTCTTTGGGTTGTCTATTTGAAGGAACCTGAATAGCAGAGGCAGATAAATCTGAGGTCTAGGCTAGCCTGGTCTATGAGGCTAGTTCTAGGCCATCCACAGCCAGATAATAAAACCGGGCTCAAAATGTGTGTGTCTGTCTATGTGTATGTGTCTATGTATGTTTATGTCTGTATGGTCTGTGTGTCTATGTGTGCATGTGTGTGTCTGTGTTGGGGAGGGCAGCTCTCTAAGCATAGAAGACCTGGTGACAGAACTAACTAGGTTTGTGTTAAGTACCTTGTGATAGCTGTACAAGGCTGAAATCTTCTAGGGACAAATTTCTCAGAACATTCTGCGGACACATGACTGTGCTCGGGCAAGAGACTTAATCCGTGGTTCTAGCATTTTGTCATGAGCTTCATGTGCCTCTGGTCCCCAGTTCCTCCTCTGTGCATTGGGATGACAATGTCCACTTCCCTCAGGTATCCTCTCCATTTTCTACACACAATTTGGCTTTCCGTCTTCCTGCCCACACCCTATGTGTCTGGGCCTCATGCTCAATACCTCCTTCTCCTCCTGGAGATGCTAATCAGCATACAAGGCTTTAAGTAATTTTGCTTCAGGTTGGTTCAAATCAAAGAGGTTAATAAAAATGTTCTTTCCTGCAGGGGCCGCTGTCCAGTGCATACCATTATCAGCATCTTCCCATCTCCAGCTTCTACCTTTGCATACCTTTCTCTAGGGACTGGGTTTAGGGGACTTGGATGATACAGTCATGAAGTCAGATACATTACTTAAAAAGTCATGATCAACAGTGAGAGGAGAAGCTAAGGCAAAAGGAGTCCAAGACTAGCTTGGCAATGCAGTAAACTCCAGGCTACCTGAACGCCATAAAAAAAAAAAATCCTGGAGTTCAGGTGGATCTCTGTGAGCATCAGACCTCATCTACATAGTGCGTTCGAGGACAGCCAGAGCTACACAGTGAGATCATATCTCAGCATGGAAAAAAAGAGGATGTGAGGGAGGGGAGTGTCCCTGTGAGAGTCTCTGACTGAAACTCCAGGTAGAGCACTAAGTGCTTACTAAAGGGAAAAAGCTACAGACACAAGACTCCTGGTATTTCTGGCTCCCCAGAAATAGAACATAACCGGACCAGAGTAACCAGGTGATCTGCTCCTACCCGAGCCAGGAAAGGCTCCACAACCTTCCGCTTCAGAGGGATGCGTCTCTAAGGCTCTGAACACCGTATAATCTGAACTGCAGGAGTTGACACAGTCTCTTACAGGGCAAACCTTCTGAGCCCATATTCTCAGCTGACCCACACACTGAAGATTTCTGATATCTGAAGTTAGACTTTCCTGAATTGTATCTGTGTGAACTTCCTCCTTGTGTCTGCTGCTCATTGGCTGGTCTAACCGGCGATCCCATCCTCCAGGCTCAATAATCAGATGGGAAAACTAAAATTGCTACCATATAATCTGGTGCTCAACTTCCTTGGCCAACACAAAAGCATTAGGGGTTCTCCGAATTATCAGGCACTGGAAGATCATTTCCTTGTCAAAAGACAAATAAAGAACTGAGGATGCCTAAATGACCCGGGAGGGGCTCAGAACCATCCTGTACGGTCACATGAATGCATACTAGTGCTCTTTATTTAAAGCTGCAGGACCGGCTGGGTACCGCGGAGGATTTCAGCCAGTCGTCTGTCCTGAAGGTGCTTATTATAATCTGGCCAAGCCGGAAACAAGCTGAAAATATGTATTTTCAAATTCTAACACTGTGGTTGGTAAAGGAGTTTAAAGAAGATGGCTAGCCTGGAGAGAGTTGGAGCATTGTCTGTCCACAGGAGAGGGCTTTCTTTGGGGAAAAAAAAAAGAATTAAACCAGCGGGACAGCGGTGGTGCGTGCCTTTAATCCCAGCACTTGGGAGGCAAAGGCAAACCTCTGAGTTTGAGGTCAGCCTGGTCTACAGAGTGAGTTCCAGGACAGCCAGGGCTATACTGAGAAACCCTGTCTCAAAAAACCAAAAGAATTAAACCTAAGAAGCCAGCAAGGTCAGAAGCCAGCAACCTACCCTTCCCACATGCGACATAAACAGTGATCCAAATAGCTATCAAAAGTACCCTGAACTAGCCGATCTCACCTCATCCACCGGGAGCTCCAATACAGGTATGAGCCACTTGTGGGCAAAATGAAAACCTTCCCCCCTTCTATTTCTCACAATTTTATACCAACGGAACATCATTTATTTTGTGAATGTGTGTACATATGGAGGTCAAAGGACAATTTCTAGAAACCAGTTCCCTCCTTCCACTCTATAGGTGGTGGGCACAAAAATCAACAGACTCAGCAGCAGGCACCTTGAGCAGCTGGGCCATCTTGTAACCCTGGGGACTATGAAGGTAGCTACTATCTACCTTTTGTGGGTGAGGAAGGCCTGGGGTCTAGGTCACTCTTAGACCCCAATGAGGCTTTGATCTGCTTCTAGCCATCTGTATGTTGGTCTGTGAGCCTGGTTATTGCGTCCTTACTCAGCTTCCATCGCTGATGGTGGTGGACAAGGTATGTGCTATCTAACAGAGGGGTAGTCAATCTGAAAGCAGAACTTGTTGGTTTTTAAACAAGAACCGGCCAGTCGAACCGAGGAGTGGATTTTCCATACAAACTGCAGCACGTTCATGTCCCGATGTTTTACATGCCAGTTACAGAGCCTCTGATTAGGTCCAGCAAGGGACTCAATTAGCATCATGGAAACACAGAGCAGATTTCAGGAGAAAGGTCAGGCACAAGCCCTAGCGCTCGCTGTTAGCCATCTGCAGAGCAGGAAGTGCTCCTCAGATCTATTTTTAATCATCTTCCCTAGGCTCTGGCTCCTGGGAGAACACAGAGGCTGGGGTTATTCTGAGACAAACATTTAATTGCCACCTTTCCATACACATCTGAAAACAGTCTCCGGATACTCAAGAGCAACTCAGACATGGAGGCCCAGTTCTTGGATTCTGTCATTCTGGTCCGGAACCATAAGGTCATTCTTTGGTAGCCATGGGTGAAGAATCACTCCCTGGGAAAGAGTCTCGAGGCTGACTGGGGTTACAACTCTACCAGGTAACTTGGTGATCTCTATAACCAGGTCTTAGGTACTGGGTAACAGGGAATCTTGGCCTCGGAATACACAGCTATTCTCCAAAGCAGGCCTACGGTGTGACCTGTGCAATCTCTTCATTGCTGCATTTATTTACACACATTTGTCTTGTTGGAAGGGTAAATTAAAATCCGTACAGCCAGGCAGAAACCAAATCCATCACTCAGTACATAGGAAGGGTAGAGAAAGGGACCCAGGCTATACTGCAGCAGGCCTGTCTAACATCTGTCCACGGTTTCTAGCCACATGTGTCTCAGTTCAGTCCAGCCTAACAAACTGGACAGTGAATCTGGCATGACCAGGGCAAATTTTGCAGAAACAAGTCTGGTTCAGGAAACCCCAGCAGAGGCCTGGAGCTAGACCTTGAGTCACCACCACCCTACCCAACACAGCACTGTGGACCTTCAGGGCACCGTGCCTGCTGACAAAGAGGCCTGGGGGGGGGGGAGGGACAGCCACCTCTCTGGCCTCCCTCTTCCCTCCTCTCAGGAGCTTATCTCCTATGTGAGTGGCACATAGGAAAGGTAAGCTGAGGAAGAGCATTTGGTCGGTTGTAGGACCTTGGTCTGGGCAGGACCTCGGCCTGAGGTGTGAAACTGGAGCCTGGGCACTGGGGAAGCAGCACTGGCTGATGACTGATAGGCAGGCCTGTGCTTTACCGGTGCTGGAATCCAAACCCCTCAGTGATGGGGAACTCTGCTCCAGTGAGCTGAAGTATACATGTGGGGCTGCGGGAGCCATCCAAAGGTCGCTCCCCTGACCTAGTTGGACCACAGTTAATTAAGGCTCCCAAGCCCTGCTGACTCTTCCATTTCCTCTTCTCCTCTGGTTTCTGGAAGGGAGTTAATCAGCAAACAATTAAGAAAGGTAACTGTTTACCCCTGCAGAGGATCATGGGTTCCCTCTCTAACCTCTCCCGTGCTATGGATCTGAGCCAACAACAAAACAAAAACAAAAGCAAAGAAACACAAACAAACAAAAAACCAAAACCAAACAAAAAGCCCTATTTAAAAGGGGGTGGGGCTAAGGGGCGGAGATGGTAAGATGGGGTGTAAGTCCAGGACACACAGGATAGAAGAAAGCCAAGGATCCAAACTGTCCTCTGACATACACACGGGATGCAGCAGGCACAGCCAAATATATCCTTCACCCCTCACACTGAGGGGGAGGAAAAAATAAATGACCTAAGATAAATAAACAGAACCCGGCCTGATGGTCCACACCTGTAATCCCAGCACTCTGGAGGTAGAGGCTGGGTGAGTTCAGGGTGTGTCTAGGTCTTTTGTAAGACCTTGTCTCTACAAAGCTAGATATGGGCTAAGGAGATGATGGTGGAGATGATGGTTCAGTGATAAAGTGGCTACGCTGCATCTACAGAAAATCTGCGCATGGGCATGGCGGCGTCCACCTGTAACCCTCCAGATTGTGATGGCAGGAAGTGTGGGTAGGAGGAGAGGAAAAGACATGGCTGAGATCTGGCAAATTCAGGGGATTTGCAGCTGGCCAGCTTTTCCAAAATACCAAGCTCTGGGTCTCTTTCTATGTGTTCTTGCACAGGCAAACTCACTGCATGCACATAAATGATGATGTAATTTTTTTTTAAAGCAACAGAAGAAGCTTCCAAGGGTGGGGCTACAACGGACAGCTTTTAATCATTCAGGCAGCCTTAACTCAAGATGTTAGGGACTCTGGGCCTAGGACCTGAGAGCCTCCAGGCCACACAGGGAGCCTTTATAAAGGTCTGCCATGGCCAGTGGCTAGCAAATGATTTACCTGACTGCTGTTTAGCTGACGGCACTGTCAGGGGGTGATGGAGCCTGGTTATTATTAATTATAAGCAGCCATAGCACATTATCAGTGCTTTATCAACTGCTGTATGTGATCAGCAGTGTTAGTCAACTCAAAGCCCTAGGCAAACAGTTTACAGAAGCTGAAGGGAAGTCGGAGGATTTCCCAGAGCCAGGCCGTGCTATAATATTCCTGTCCGTTTCCAGTCAAGTTGTATTGTCACCTCCCTCAGAGCCATTTAGTGGTTCCCGACAGCACACAAAACTGAGTCTAAACTCCTTACACTCTGTAACTAGCATCTGCAGACCTCTCTGCTTCTGAAACAGGCTCTGCTCATCTGCCTTACCTGTGGTTCTCGGCACGACCCTCGAAGACACACTCCATGCAGAATGGACCCCTGTCTTAGGCACACAGCTACAGAGTTCACGTCTATACAGTATACAGAACCATCAGAGCCTGTGTGTGTTCATCCCATTTTATGACAACTTGGCTGTCTTTTGCACTGGTACATAAGCTGTCTATAGGCATTAATTATATTCTGGCCACCTCACCAGCCCCAGAGCTGCATTCAGGAGTGTGCACTGCCTGTTTAGTGGTCAGGGAGGTTCAGAGAACTTGTTCAAAGTAACACTGAAAACTTAGCGCGAAGCCAGGCTTCAAGTACAAGTGGCTTAACCTTTCAACTCAGGATTTTGAAAATGACGCCACTGACTCTTTCCCTAATAGGGCCACACAGTGTTTTCCTGTTAGAATGAGGAGCCTTTTTAAGCTGGCTTGATCTGCAGCTTGACTCTATGGTGGGAAAAAAGCCCGGCCGAGGAATGGAATTTCCCATACAGCTGCCTCAGTTCCCTATACTATCCATGCCATGCCAACCGGGAGATTCCTGTTGAAGCCCTGTGTGGCCACTTCCCCCAACACTCAGGCCATCTCAAACATCTACCCCAGGCATTCATGTTTGTAAATGATGTTTCCGCAGAGCTCTGGCGCTGTTTGTTGATGTTTTCTCTAGTACCACAGAAGTCTGCCACTAAGACAATATAGGCTCAGCAAGGCCCAATATTTACTATTTGGTCTTTACAGAAAGTCCTGTGGACCCTTGGCTTCAACCCAAAGACGAACAGCTTAAGACTCCAGAGAGCCCATGGCTCCCAGAGACAGGCTCCCCGCTCTCACCCTTTCTTTGCAAGCTCAGTTTTTTTGAATGAAGTCATTTCTTTTTTTAGCACTGTTTGCAAGCCTGGGACCCACACTAGCCAGGCTCCATACAGGAGCCTGAATACCTAGCACATGACCTGGCACCTAATGGTGCTCAATAAATGTTTACTGAATAAACCAGGGCTTGGGAAGTCAGCCAGTCTAGCCCTGAACCAAAGTCCATCCCCTGTCAGTTTCAAGGTGACCAATCACACAGGTGGCTGGCAGCAGCCTGGTGACCTAGATGTGCCAGGGCTTATCTTATCGGCTTTCCTTCTTCCTCATGTACTTAGCCAGCACCCTGCCCCCACAGTGCCCAGGGCGGAATGGCCTGTTGTTTTCACAGAGAGGCAGACAGGCAGGGAGGAGCTTTCCTCCCCCACAGATATACTTTGCGTTTCTTCTCTCTCCTGGTAAGGGGAGGATGAAGAAATATGATTTCATTTGCTTCCTCTCCTCAGGTTTCCTGGGTGAAATCTGTCTGGAATAAGCCTCCTGGGTACCCTTCCCGTCCTTTGTAACTGTCAGGACGGAACGTGAGAGCTTAGGATGGGCTTGGGCGACTTTTAGAAGGTCCAGTGTTAGGAGCAGAGCAGTGGCTAGCTAACAGGGAGAGGCCCAGCCCCGAGGACAGACAGCCTCCCCAAATACAAGCAAACAGCGGGGCAGTTGTGCCAGGCTGAACTAGCACAGGCTGGCACTGCAGTGTGGTGGTGGTGGGGACAAGCTATGGGCACCGGGGCATCTCAAGGAAGAAAATCTGAACAGTATGGAGGTGATGGCTTCTCAGCACCACAGACAACCGCGGGGATCCAGCTCTGGGTGAGGGCTCCCATTTTGGCTGCTACCCACTATATAGCCAAAGGGTCCTGTGGGCCAGCTCAGGGAGGCCAAGACACTTTTCTATGTGCCAAGGCATCCTTCCCTAAAGTCTAAAAGCTAAGGGATGGGGCCTGTAGCAGCAGGTCTCCTGCTGGCCTCTTTTTTCACATCCATTGATGTTTCTCTATCCATTGGGAAACCAATGCTAAAAAAAGAAAAAAGAAAAAATGTTCTTAATGGAGCCAACCCTAACATGGAGGAAAAGGGGCTCCTGGCTCCTCAAAGACGGGCAAATTTCCTACTGATGGTTATAAGCTGCCCCCAAAAGACCCAACAAAGGGAGAGGAGCCGCAGGGAGGGAACAGGAGACAGACACCACCTGCTTCGGCCCTGACATTACTGTGGTCTAAAGAGGCTGTGGACCGGTGGATGCTGCTGTTTTTAGCAGCAGCTGGTGGTGCTATCTCCTCCCCCTCCCCCCTCCCCTCCTCTGACTCGAGCCCAGACACCAGCCAAAGGCCAAGGAGGGGAGAGAGCAGAGTTTGGCTGCTCTGACCTCTAAGATAATACTAGGGGATCACAGGGTCAAACCCTTCCCCTCAAGAGTTTTGCTGAATTTTGGGAACAAAGATATGGGTTTTTGTTTTGTTTTGTTTAAGATAAAGAAAATGTCTCGTTTCAAAAGAACCCCAGCCCCCATGTCCACCCTGCAGCCTCACAGAATGAGACAAACTGACAAGCCATTCCCAGCTAGGTAGGCATGCAAAGCCAGCCTGGAGACCCTCTTCCAGGGGCCAGAGCAACGGCTGTCACTGTGTGGACTGACATCTCTTTAACTGGCTGAAATGTGGGTCAAAAGCAAAACAAAAAGATAGAACCAAGCTCACAGACTAGATGGGAAGGTGCGAGCCCTCCGCTGCTAAGGGGCAAGGCCCAAGAGACAAGTACTGTTCCAAGGAGCTGCTGTTTAGCTACCTCGGCACTGTAAAGACACTCCAGGATTGCAAAGGCGCCTGTCACTGAGGACAACTGATAGCTGCCATGCAAGAGCTAAGGCTCCGGGAAGAAAGGCGACACCCAGGAGCAGCCCCTGGTTATATCTGAATGTCACATCCCGTCCAATTTTACTCAGCAAATCTTGAGGGAACAGCAGAAATCACTGCCACTACCACGCCCGTACTTTGTATCATGCTACACACGCGCGCAACTTTCCGGTTATCTTGTTTAGTTTCTCTTTAAAACTATGCTCTCACGTTGTCGCTTAGGTTGCATGGCTACCGGGCGAGTGGCGGAGGTTGGATTGCTGGCTTCTTGGTGAGCACCAAGCTGTAGCCGTGGCTCCTCTTCTGCAGTGCCCTGTGTTCAGGCTGGGGGAGGTGGAGGGAACCTTGCCAGTCTAGCATCCTGCACTTATACGCAGCACGGAGAAAAGAGCACCAGAGTGGAGCAGTCCTGGAGCACCACAGGCTTGGCACCTTCACCTCCCTGGCGGCAGGGGCTGGACCCAGTGCTTACAAGCACCTGCTCTGGGCAAGGCAGTAAGCGGTGGGCAGTGAGGCAGCAGAGAATAAAGTCAAAAGGCCCTCCTCCTCTTCTCTCTCTGGGCCCTGGTTTCCTAAGCCATAAAAGGAGAGAGCTCAGGTTTAAAGGCATTCAGTTCTAAAGTTCTGAGGGCATTTAGAAGCTCATTAGAAAACAAGGCAATTATACCTGAAAAAAGTGCATCTATCTGCTGGGGCTGTGGGGTGTGGACCCAGAACGCAAGAGTCAGAGACAGGAGGGTCCAGCCTGGCCTAGGCTTCACAAGGAGACTTTCTGTGGGATGGGGGTGGGGCTTAAAAACCAGGCAGTTCTGTAAGGATTCAAAGCAGGGAGGGACTCTTACAGGCCAGGCAAGACAACCTAGCAAACAACCTCAGCTAGTCTTTGAGAATGGGTAGATATTTCAAGTAGTAGGATGGTGCTTATCTAGCTTGGGTTTGGTGCTAGGTTCCATTCCAAGGCCCACCCCCAGCCTCCAATGTATGGAAATTAAGTGGAGGAACAAGGAAGATTCCCCAGCATGGGCTATGTCAGGAACAGAGGCCGCCCAAAAGGAGCAGCCAGGCCACATGGGCTGTGATGAGAACTGGGTGGCTCCAGATTTGGTTCCTCTGTAACCCCGGCCTCAGGCATGCCCAAGATGCCTTCCTAGAAGGACTGTTGTAAAGTACAGGAAGGAGAAGCATCTGAAACACTCTGACAGGCAGCCCACAGCCAAGAGCAGTGATGTAAATTTCTTGGGTTGCCTTTTTTTTTTTTTTTTAATGATACCGAAACCAATCTCATCAGTAACATTCTTCTGCCTTCCGAGGTGAGCGTTGGTGTCTCACCTACTAAGATCCCGGCCCTCACTTCAAGACTCATGCTGGCTTCATCTCCTCATCCCAGGCCTCTAGAACAAGTGTTTAAAGAATTATTATTCAAGTTGGGTCTAGGATTCTATGACTACAATCCTGGTGCCAGGCAGGCTAAGACAGAGGATGCCAGGTCAACACAGATGACCTATCAAAACCGTCTTTAAAGGGAGGGGGAATAGGATTGAACAAAAGAAATAAAATACTGAGCAACCTGTACAAAAACTTAGACTCTGGTCAGGTCTGACAGCCAAACCAGCAGTGGGACAGCCATAGCCTTATCATTCCGGAGACCACAGGAAGGCACAAAGGCAGGCGCAAGCGGGGCAGCTTACAGCTAAGTCCTGTTCCCAAACATGAACACTCCTGAGAAAGTTTCCACCAAGAGTAGTAATGGTGGCTACCTGTAATCTCAGCAAGAGGCTGAAGCAAGTCTGAAGACGGCATTATATAGAGTTCTAGACCAGCCTGGGCTACAGAGCAAAACCATATCTCAAAGTAAATAAAATTTAAGTGTATGTGTATGTATGTGTCTATCCCTCATGGATTTTGAATAGAAATATAAGCTTATGAATAGTTGTCTAAATACTAACATAAAACTCAATCTTAGAGGTATAGTCATATAAAATCCAATCTTAGGGTATAGTCCACAATCTTGGGGTGCAGTCTGGTACATGTTTGTCAGCATCAGAACAGGCTTGCAGTACATGACTCATTTTGTCAACTCAACATCTCTTTCTGGTATTTAGAGGAACCACAAAGAAAGGATCCCATTTGAGCGCCTTTGTGTTCCAGTTCCCTGCAGTCTGCAGCAAGACACAGTCTTGGTCCCAGAGCACCCCTGATAACAGACGGAGAGTGACACAGGTGCCCCATCATTCACTTTCCCAGGGAGCAATCACAAGGTCAGCATGACTCTCATCTAAAGCGTGAACTGATGGTGGAGGGCATTGTCTCAACCCCACAGTATGCACCGATGTACACCAAGCAGCAGTCCACAGTGGAGTCCTGAATGCCATGCTGTTTCCAGAACATTCAGACCACAGCAGTGGAGCTGCGGGCATAGTAAGTTGTCACTTCAGCCCCTCTTCAGCTCATCTTCCACACCACAAGCGGGACACAGCATGACTTACTCAGTTGTCTTGGGGTTTTACTGCTGTGAACAGACACCATGACCAAGGCAACTCTTAGAAGAACATTTATCTGGGGCTGCCTTACAGGTTCAGAGGTTCAGTCCATTATCATCAAGCCAGCATCCAGGCAGGCGTGGTGCAGGAGGAGCTGAGAGGTCTACATCTTCATCTGAAGGCTGCTAGGAGAAGACTGGCTTCCAGGCAGCTTGGATGAGGGTCTTAAAGCCCACCCCCACAAGGTCACACCTACCCCAACAGGGCCACACCTTCTAAGAGTGCCACTCCCTAGACTGAACATATACAAACCATCACACCCAGCCTAAAGTAACTCACACTGCCAACAGGATGAAGCCTCAACTTCCAGCAAAATGGCTTCAACCTTCTCCTTCAATGTCTTTTCATTTATTAACCCTGGAGAAAGGCTTCTCTCTGCAGCCTTCCTGCACAGCCTGTGTGCATGGAGCCCCTCTCACCATTTCTACATGCTTCTAAGCACAGTGGTTGAAGGTCCCCGGCCTCAGTTTCCTAAGGGCTGGGATTCCCAGGCATGTTCCTCCACACTTGAGACTTAGTCATAGACACTTCCTTCAAGTACAGCCAGAACCATACTCTCTAGGCTGACAGGGGGTCAACTTGTTTCTTTACTTGCTCAGTCAACAGCATCAAATATCAGTGCTATTTTCCTCTAATCACATACATAATTCCAGGGATTCCACAGACCCCAGACTGGGACTCTGGTGAGAACCTGCCTCCTGGTGCTAGTCATATATATTTTTTGGTTTTTCCAAGACAGGGTTTCTCTGAGTAGTTCGGGCTGTCCTGGAACTCACTCTGTAGACCAGGCTGGCCTTGAACTCAGAAATCCTTCTGCCTCTGCCTCTGCCTCCCAAGTGCTGGGATCAAAGGCGTGCGCCACCACCGCCTGGCTGGTGCTAGTCTTATTTTACTACTAGATAATCTGCCATTTTGAAGAACAGTGTAGCCAGAACAACATGACATTATAACCACCCCGTCACAGACTGATGGGACACGGATGTCATCACACTAGTGATGACTGGCTCAGGTCAAGTACAAACTTTCTGAGGGATGAAGCTATTGTCTCCTTGAGGATCAAAGCTCCTTTTCACAACTGTTGTAGACAGTAGCTCCTATCTGCTGCACCGCCAGGCACAGAGAGAGAGCTCTGTGTATATGTGGCATTTGTGCAAGGACAGACAGGAGTGAATGAAACTCGGGAAAACACGAGCTCAGTCCCCGCTGTCATTACAGGATCAGCCTCATCTGTGGCTCTTCTTTCTCCCCCCTGAAGACACCACATAGCACAGCATTTCCAGGTCCCAAATAGCATATTACCAAGAAATGCGGCAATCCAACCAAGTCATGTGGCTCAAAGAATTTTCTGTTCAGCTTTCTTTTGTCCGACATACGCGCACACACGTGTCCCTTCAAGACATTCAGGCTGGGGAGAGGGAGGGCTTGCTGCACAGGCAGGGGGACCTGAGTTTGAACCTCACAACCCATATTTTTAAAAAGTGGGTGTGAAGGGGAGAAGCTGGGTGTGGAAATAAGATAGGTGTGGTGGAATGCACCTGCAATACCTGCAACTGGGAGACAGAGGCTGGGAGATTCCTGGGACTCGCTGGCCAGCCAGTCAGCCACGCCTAATCAGTGAGTTCTAGGCCAGTAAGAGACAAAGTGGACAACAGCTGAGGAATAATACTGAAGACTGACCTCTGACCTCCACACAGAAGCACATGTACAAAGATGCAGGCATATCTAGACAGACAAACAGACACACAGGCGCGCACACATACACAAACACACACACACACTGTGGGGAGTGCAGGGGGAAGAAAAGAAGAAAAAACCACAAAGACTCAGGTCACAACGCTTTCATCAAGGTCACACAGCAATGGTTCAACCACCAGTCTCAGAGCCTTTTAATTACTGGGATACAACTGAAGCCCTGGTACTCAAAAACTTTTATGAGCTAGATATTTATAGATTTGACTTTAATCCTCCCCACTGTCAATAGAAATACTAATTTTATCTCAGTTTTTTCTTTAAAACAAATAGAACATACATCCATTGGATTTTAAAATAAGTTTTTTTGCAAAGAGCTGGAGAGATAGCTCAGCAGTTAAGAGAGGACCAGAGTTCAAGTCCCAGAACCCACATGATAGCTCGGGACCATACATACATTCAGGAAAACACATACACACCCAAATTAGAGTTCAACATAATTTGCAAGCTAGAGACAGATGCTAAAGGACTAGTCACCGAGGGCTGGGTCATACAGAAATGTTCCTTATGTATTACTACCTTCTATGGGAGCACATATCAACACTGTTGTAACGGTCCAATGTCTGTCTGCTTTCAGTTTTACCTAAAGAAAAGGAAATGCAGGCATTTTCTATGCTTTTACACTCTTCATGTGGTGTTTTTCTTCTGTTTGAAATCGGACTTTGTACAGCTCAGGTTGGCCTCAAATTTGCTATGTAGCTAAGGATGACCTTTGAACTTCTTGACTCTTCTGTCTCCATTTCCCTACTGCTGGAATTACATGTATCTGTGGTTCTGGGGATCTAATTTAGGGCTTCCTACATGCTAGTTTAAACATTCTAGATACACCCTCTGCTCGGGGCCTTAAGAGCAGTGAAAGAGCAGCAGTTTAACTTGTGGCTTGTAACCCTCGGAGGGGTCAATGACCCTTTTATAAGGATTGCCTTAAGACCATCCTGTATACCAGATATATACACTATGATTCATAACAGTAGCAAAATTACAGTTATGCATATGGCAATGGAAGTAATTTTATGGCTGGAATTTACCACAACATGAGGATCTGTATTAAAGGGTCCTAGCATTGGGAAGGTTGAGAACATCTGCTTTAGAGGATTTATTAAGGGCATAAAATGGTGGGCAGAAGAAACTAAGCGAAACAAAGGATGGTCAGCAGGATGGGGCAAGTCCCTGTGCTGCCACATCAGCACCCCACCATGTCTGTGACCTATAAGCCATTGCACTGGAGCGAGAGGTCAAAGTCTTACTGGGAACCACAGGTGTCAACACTATGGCTCAAAGGCACAGGTGGGAAACAAGGGCACCTTCGCCCTTTGGCAGCCACATGATCAATACAGCTGTAGCACATATTGCCCTCCTGACTCTCTTCTCAAAGCAATGCTGCATCTAATCTCTTGGCAGGAGAAAGAGTCCAAATGCCACCACCGCCAGCCCGAGGAACCCCACAAGGAACAAAAAAACCTGCCTCCCAAGTTCCTAGCCTCAGAAGGATCACCAGAAGCCAGAAGGCGAGTGAGCTCCTCACACGGATCGGATCGTGGCCCAGGCTGAGAGAGCCCCTCCCCCCCCATGCCCCCCCCCCTTCAGTTCAGAGGCCGTGTGACCTAAGACTGCTTTACTGTCGTACTCTGACCTGTTTCCTGGCCCAGACTACACGGCCTTGCAGTTCCAGACCATCTCTGTCTCCAGAAAATAATCAGACCCAAAGATCTAACCAAACAGTAACAAGTAGGTTGGGTGGTGAGCAAACTATTTCTTCTTTCCACCTGCCCTGGACATCCACCTAACTGCCTCCCACAATGCCCTTCCTTCCTATAAGGATCAAGTCTTGGAATGAAGTCACAAATTCACAAACGCCCTGCTGCTCCAGTTAAGGGTTGGCAGGACAGCAAGGGGGCTGGAGGGGGGGCGGGGGGGGGGGAGGCCTCCACACAGCTGGACTCCAGTGGTATGGCCTGTAAACCTTGGCTACTTGGGAGGTTGAGGCAGTACTCACTGATTGACCCGGTAGGAGCCATTATTATTTTACAACCCAAGTGTATTTTTATGCTGGCTGGGGCTGGCAACATTAAGAACAATAATGCAAGCAATTCTTCATGCCAACTTGAAATATCTCTGCAGACAAACACCCCAGCATGTGGACCATAACACCCTCAAGAAAAGAGATCGTGGGATGCCTTAGCACATTCTCTAGATGGTTCTATTATCAATTCAAAAGTCTCCCCTCCCACAGTCTGGAGGGTGTGTTACTGCCTGTAGACATCCTGGGCTATCAACTGTCCTCTCCCTACATCCAGTGCCTATGCACGAGGTCTTGATGGAAGAAAACTCCTGACTTTAGAAGAATATTCCTCCAACCTGCTCCCGGCTTTACATCTGGAATAATAAGGCCAAGAGAAGAAATGGAACTACTTGATTCTGCAAAGATCTTTGTCATTCACAATCCCCACCCTGATCGCATCTGAGTTGTGTGGCAACCCAATGAGGTAAGGCTGCTGCTCCCTTCCCAGTGAGGTATGCCTTGCTATGGAGACAGCACCGGGAGGCACACACTAAATGCTAGTTACCTGCCACCTGATATGGTCTCAGTGTCTACCCATCCCCCAACTGTACTGAAATAGATGCATTGGGACATGTGGCTTTAAGGACGTTATTGGGCCATGAAGGCAGGCAGAGCCCTCATAAGTCAGAATATTGTCAGTATAAAGGAGGCAGAACAAGCCAACCACTGTGGTACCTGCCCTGTATACCTGGAAGCAGAAAGACCTCTTAAGTCCCAGCAGTTAAAGACCATAACAGGGGCAACTCCACAAGGCAGTCTCATAGCATATACACAACATAATAATAGAGAAATAAGCCAGAGGAAGATCTTTTGCCCCTCCCCCATAAGGCCACACAGCAATGAGCCGTGTGCGAACTGGAAAGTAAACCCTGAGACACCGAGCCTGCCAAATTTCCAAATCCGGGGTTTTCCGGCCTCCAGACATGTGTGAGAGGTAAACTTGCTTGTTCAGGAGCCACATTGTTGACAGGCCAATGACTCCAGCCTCTGCAGACTTCAGGCACTACAAACACAGAGGACACCATTTTGCCCATTTTGTAAGAAACTGAGCTTGGGGGGTGGGGTGGGCGTGGGGGGTGGGGTTGGACAGCTGGTTGCTGGCAACTTAGCTCCTGGGTATGTAAAGTGAGCCGGGCAGGAAGTGAGCCCAGCACAGAGCTCTCCACCAGCAGAATCAACACACTCAACTGTTTAAAACTTTACAATGTTGCACTTCCCTGGTGGCCTGGCCACGCTGATAGGAAGGGCCCCTGAAGTCCCCTGTTCATCCTAGACACTCACTCCTCTGGGCCTTTGGGTGTCTCTCTCCATCATGAAGGCAGGCTATTTTTTTGTTCCCCAAACACCCAGCTTTCTGACTAAAGACCCTATTACAAGTACAAAGCCTCATTAATTCACTGGGGTTCCCGCCCCGCCCCGCCTGACTTTCTGCTGTCCAGCTCTCAACTCCTACTGGGCAGACTCTGAAACCACAGGAGATTAAGTCAAGAGGAGAACGAACAGGAGGGACATTCTCGCCTCGAACTTTCCTAAATGGAGGGGGGAGGGCAAGAAAAGAAAGGGCCATTTTTCCGAGGAGGGGGCCGTGGCAATGATCTTTCCATTAAGCGGACGTGCATAAGAATGTATAGATTATTTAATGCCGGGGGTGGCTGTGAGCAGAATAAAGGAATCTTTGTACAGTGCCAAGCACAGTTCCCTCGCTCTTTCCCCAGTCAGGCATTTCACCCAACTCTTTAAATCATCCGTCCCTAATGTACCCCATCTGTACACTGGCTGTAGCCAATGAAATCAAAGCCTCTGCTGACTTTGGCTGAGACCTGTGAGCCTTCCTGCCCCAGACAGGGTAGAAGGACACAATTCGGCTTTTCCTGCTTCTTCCTTGTCTTCTCCCAAGGCTCAAACATCATCTGTCCATTATCTGATCATTTACAGAGCTTCTGCCATGGGTCCAATTCTGATCAGGGGACTAAGTCAGATAGAACCCTCAGAAGGACAAGGAAGGCTGGAGAGAGGTGGCAAGGCAGGGCCTGCCCTGGGCAAAGGTGTGTGACACCGTTACCAGCATGCTCGTGAAACACTGCTAGTGTCTCGTGGCTAAAACAAAGCAAGGCCCTGCACACCTGCCTAACTAAATGCAGCAGATGTGACCCCGGAAGCCACTGCGACCCCGGAAGCCACTGCGACCCCGGAAGCCACTGCGACCCCGGAAGCCACTGCGACCTCGGAAGCCACTGCGACCCCGGAAGCCACTGCGACCCCGGAAGCCACTGCGACCCTGGAAGCCACTGCGACCCCGGAAGCCACTGCCATCTCTATGTCCAGCTTCCACCTGTCTTTTCAGGCCAAGCTCAAAGAAAGGTCTTTGTCAAGAAATTCCAACTGAACACCAGCAGACAATAATCACTTTTCTTAGCCTCCATGTTGAGATCTTGAACGATACTTTGAGTCTCAGCTTCCCACTGGTATGACAGGACTAACCACTCACCTTAAAGAATCATATGGGTTAGTGAGAGAGCAGTGCTCAGTACAAAAAAGATGCAAAAGCGAACCTTATTGGAGCCTCGACTTCTTACACCACAGAACACTTCTTCCTTGTGTTAAAATGGTGCCTTAGATTCCTCCCTAGATAGAAACACTTATTTTGGAAATGTCTACAAAAAAAGGTTGTGGAAGGGGAGACGGAGCCAACTCAAATACAAGTTTGCGGGCTCATGTTCCACGTCAGGAGGCTGGCTAGCTCTCCCACTGACGTGGCCTCCCATATCCAAATTTCCAGCCAACGCTTTACCCCCAAAACTCAGGAAATCTGCAAAAAGATGAATGATATGCTATAGGTGGAAAGCAAAGGCTGGCTTAAGTGTAAATAATGTAAAGTTCAGGAATGCAGAAGAGAGTTGGAAATGGACCCTGGGCGCATCAAGTTTGTAGGTTAGTAAGCACCCTGGAATAGAAGCCTAAGAGGTCTGTTCTGGGGCCTCAGGTTAGGCTCTATTACCACAGACTTGATTGTCTGTGCAGCCCTCATGTGCCAGTCACGTCAGCCTGCCGAAAAGGAATGCTGGCTGTCACTCACTCATCCTCATCGGGAGCCGAGACTATAAAACCTAAGGAAAAGAACGCAGCGGTGCCTTCGGCGCAGTTCTTGCAAACAGTTTGAGATTGCTATTTTTTTTTAAAGTCTGGTTCTGCATAAGTATCTGTTTGTCCTCTAATTGTTTGAAGGCTAGCTTCTCAGGAAAGATGCTATTGAGGGGGAAATTCTCCCACGATCTTTTCCTCGTCATCCAGCCCCAGTAAAACCTGTTTCTCCTCCCCTGGGAATCTAGGGCCAGGAGGGAGATAGCTCCCTTGAGAATGAATGCTGCCCAAAGTATTGGGTTCCTGTATTACACAATTATGATGCTGGGTCTATTTAGTGGTAACCCCCAGCCTCAACTTCAGAAGCAGCTATCAAGGCACCTCTGGGAAACCAGAAGCTCATTCTTCAAATCTCTGATCTGTGATCAAATGCCACGCTGCATTACTTCATGTCTGAAGGTCCCAACAGGCCAGGAGTTCAGCTTCTTCAAAAGAACTTTTGCTCCTTCCCAAAGAACAAGTTTCATAATGCTACAGCCTCTCAACGCTCCCTGGGGCTTGACAGGGGCTCTCCCACCTCGGCTAACCAAGCTGCTCCAGTGGGCTTGAAGTGTGGCTCTGTGGTCAAGTTCTTGCCTAACATCCAGAGGCCCGGATGGACTGCAAACCAAACACCACCCTCCACAAGACCCTCTCTTCCTCACCTCTCTGACAATTCACTTCCAAGCAGAAAGCATTTATTTACCAAGCTAAATCAAGTAAACACAAGGGTTTAAAACTGTTCCTTATTTCTACCAAGCTAAACTAAGTAAACAAACATAAGGTTCTAAAACTTGTCCTGCCTAGTTTGGCCTGGGAGCTGCCAGGCCCCAAAGCCTCTGACGCGGTTGACATCTAACTTCCAAAATAACACACAGAACCACTTTTCTGTTCCCACAAATCAGAGTTAACTCTCAGTTGAGAAGACAGCCTGTGGGTCAGCCCTCCCCTTATATAAAAGACAGCATGCACATGTTCCCAGACTATATGAGAGAGCTTGGAAGTCTGTGACCCCAGGAACAGGGAGTGCCCTCCACAGTGGCAGTACCTTGGAAATGAGTTCGTCATGATTGGCCAAGTGGGCTCGGCAGTGAATGCAGCTATAGGTTCGGTGGCAGGAGGGTAGGTATGCCTGGAAAGTCTTGGATCTTGTCATCTTCACCATTGGCGCTGCTGAGCGTGGGGCGAACTCCGGGGCAGCCCACGAGGCACTCCCACAGGATGGGTCGCACGGGAAACACCGAAAGACACAGGTAAAGGCCGTGGTTTGGCAGGGGGTGGGTGTGCGGCAGGCTCCACACACTGGTGACGTCTTCAGAAGAAGGACTCTCTAGTAGAGATCTAGAGCTGGTTCTCAGCAGCCTGCAGCAGAGGCAAAACAGCTATCAGCAGATAGAACAAATCATCATATAAGAGAGGGCAGCAGACACTGGGCACAGAAACTGTTGCCTTTGCTATTCCCTCTTGCTGTGTCCTCTCTAGCCTGGCTGCTCCCATAGATAGTTGGAGGTCCAGTATTAGCACAGCATTTGCAAGAATTACACAGGCACCCAGCAAACTGGCATCATCACTGTCCCTGGTCAAAGATCTGATAGACTGAAGATAGGCTCTGCACAGTCCCAGGGAAAAGACCAGCAGTCATCACCCCTGACTGGCAGCTACTCACTGTCCTGTTTGTGTCTCGTCTACTTTCAGATACCAGGAGGGTCCCAGCACTCAGAGCCACAGCCAGTAGAGGAGGCAAACCACAGACCAGCCTCTGTTGGAATAAGTGTGCGATACAAAAGACCAACTTCCCACTTACTAAAACCCCTGGGGAGGGTAGCCAGCTTGGGAAGTGATTCAAACCTTTGTAACACCTTGGCCAGTGTAATAATATGTATGTTTATGTATTTTAAAAGGTAAGTAGAAAAACCATAATGACCATGAATTTCACAACTTCTTTCCGATTTTGTCTCCTACATTACTTTCCATAGGTAGAAGATTCTACCATGTAGCCGGGCGGTGGCGCACACCGCACCTGGGAGGCAGAGGCAGGCGGATTTCTGAGCTCAAGGCCAGCCTGGTCTACAGACAGCCAGGGTTACACAGAGAAACCCTGTCTCAAAAAACCAAAAAAAGAAAAAAAAAAGAAAGAAAGAAAAAGACCCTACTATGTAGTCCCAGCTTTCTCATTCTTCTGGGAACACAGGGCACAGAGTGGGAGGAGGAGTGAGGCTCGCAGTGGTACTACCACTGAATGAATGAATGAATGAATGACTCTAAAGCTTCGTTTACCCGAGGCTCCGGCAACCTGTCCACTCCCTGGACTTCTAACGAGGGAGGCGTTCCCACTTGCCTACCTTCCCAGCAGAGCCATAGAGGGTTAATTAACACCTGCATCATGCTTTGAAGATTAAATTATTTAGAGAAATGGGGGGGGGGAAGACAAATAAAATAAGCTCTTGCTGGACTGTCTGGGATCCATCTGGACTTAAGAGAAATCCTGCAAATCATAATGTTTTTTCTTCCTCTAAATCCACTAGAAACAAGTCTTCCAGGAAAGGCTGTGTACCCTCTCCCACCAACCTGCCTTTCATCCTTCCCACACCAGCCACTGGGCCTCTCTACCTTCTGGAGTGGGTAATACCACTGCCCACCGCTCGGCACTACAGTGAAGACAAGAGCGGCTATTATCCCTCACGCATGTCTCTCCGCAGTATCCTTGAGCCAAGCAGGCTCCATGTGTAACACACATCTCTCATGTGACTTGTCTGATTTCTAAAGGGATCCAGATTCAAACCCACGGGGGCCAGGGCATGTCGTCTTCCCTGCTCCGTCTCCCACCTGCTCAAGATGAGGAATTGGGTTACACACAGAAATGCTGGCAGGAGACTGAGGCGGGAAATGATACCTTACACTGTGCCTCTGACTTAGGCTTAGCCACAGATGATACAGATGCCTTGGGTCCCAAGCTAGCCTGCCGTGGGCGACCAAGAGCTGAGAGGTGAAAGAGCTAAGTTAGGCTTTCCCCACCCTTCATTGGGTTTCCTGACTCATGCTGGATATTTCCAATACCTCGACTCTGCTGCTAGCAAGGATAAAAATTCCAGAAGAGGACATAGAGACGTGGAAGCAGCATCCAGGCACAGTTCACACCAAATGCCGCTGTTTTGTTTATTAGCAGGTGGGAGTTCTTTTTTGTTTGGTCTGGGTTGTGTTTGTTTGCTTTCTTCATGGCCCAGGCAGGACTTCTTGCCTCGGTTCCTTAGAGCTGGAATTAGAAGCGTGCAGCACCATGCCCAGCTGTCTAAGCCAGATGCTTCAAGTCCACAGCCGTGGCTGCCCAGCGGCTAGGATGAGTAGCACCGAACCCAGGTCTTACACAAACACCAGCAAGAGAAAAGAAAGCAATGGCTCTGGCGGCCTTTCTGCTTTAGAGAGGCCACATGGTGTGTTTTCTTAAGCATGCAGACAGCTTCTCAATTATGCATTTCCCTGGAGTAGAATTATTTCTTTTCTCACTGCTCCTCTGTAGGAAGCCTAAAAAAAAGTACACAGGCAGAGGTTCCTGGTTATGCCCTGAATCCACAAACACTGAATTCACAGTTCTGTCTACGGAATAAAGATCTGCAGCATCTTAAGTGTTGAGTCCATAAACATGGACCTGCGTAATACACCTCACCAGACTGAGCTACCATGTGAGTAATGGCCCAGGCTGCAAGGTACTGAAAACCCTGGAAAGACTAGGCCTTGGCTGAGCATGGTTTTGAGACAGGGCCTCACTATGTGACTTTGGCTGTCCTGGGACTTGCCAGGTAAAGCAGGCTGGCCTTCAACTCACAGATTTTAAAGCATGCCCTGCTCTGGCACAGTCAGCTTCCAGCACTCACAGCAGATGGCTCACATCAGCCCCTAACTCCAGCTTCAGAGAACCCGACGCCTCGGACCTGGGGCTTGCACACACATGTGTACGCTCCTCCTCCTCCTCCTCCTCTTAAAATAAAAGACCTTACAAAAGTGTCAAGGCGGTGGCAAGGGGCATTCTGTATCTAATAAGAAGTCTCAGGCCAAGTAGAAAACAAAGATCAATACCAGACCCGATGAAAAGGGGCAAATCACCTAATCACCCAGCACTGCTCCCATTTGTAGCAGTCAGGGTTTTTTTGTTTTGTTTTGTGGGTTTTTTTGTTTTTGATTTTTTGAGACAAGGTTTCTCTGTATAGCCCCGGCTGTCCTAGATAGAACTCACTCTGTAGACCAGGCTGGCCTCGAACTCAGAAATCTGCCTGCCTCTGCCTCCCAGAGTGCTGGGATTAAAGGCGTGCGCCACCACCGCCCTGCGCAGTCAGGGTTCTTGAGTAGCAGAGCTGACATGGGATTGGAGGGGCTCAAAGACATTGGTCAACTAGCCCTCCATTGGTCAACTAGCCCTCCATTGGTCAACTAGCCCTCCATTGGTCTAGCCACAGAAAGTTTGAGAATCCAGGAAACATTCAAAGGCGAATGTCTCAGCTGACCTTCTGTATAATCTGTAGGCATAAAGCAAAAGGTTTATTTTCCTGTGTCTTTCTATGGGCTTCTCTGGCAGGTGTGGGTCCAGATTAAAGTGGGTCTTCTCATTTCCAAATTAAGAAAAATCCCTAGCTGGGTGGTGGTAGCACATGCCTTTAACCCCAACACTTATGGGGGAGGGACTGACAGGGAGATGGGTACAGGCCGGGATCTCTGAGTTCAAGTGAGTTCCAGAATAGCAAAAGCTACACAGAGACATCCTGCCTGGAGAGGAGGAGAGGAGGAGAAGGGAGGGGAGGGAGGGCAGGGGAGTGGAGGAGAGGAGAGGAGAGGGAAGGAAAGGGGAGAGAGAAAAGAGAAAAATGATCCCTCCCATGTATACCTCGTCACTTAGTTTTTAATTCCAGATATAGTTGATAACCAAGAGCAAACATCACATCATTTAAGGGAGATTTAAACTGCTTGATTTAATTCTCAATAAAGAGAATTGCATTGATTTTCCTGAAGAGAAAGGAATTATGAATACAGGGTCACAGAATGCGGCACATTTTAATTTCTGAACTTTGGTCCCTGCTAATGGTGCCAAGGTGTGCATGGAATCAAGAGTCCAGCCTGTTGAGCATTTCGTGAAGTCCAATTGATTTCCAACACTACTCAAAAGCCTCAGGGCGTATGTACAATTTAAACAGCATTTTAAGTGAACTAACCATCCACAGTGGAAATAAAGGGTAACTTTTCTACCACCAGCAGCTGGCTCATGCTGATGGCCACGGAAAGAAAATGAGAAGTGTTGTTTGTGATTAAAAACAAAGATCTCAGATATACCACAACTTGAGAGCCGAAGGCATAGGGGACACAAGCTGAGCCTGGCGGGGCCTCCTGACTGACCGGCCATTCCCCACCCACGGTCCCTCCCAGGTGTCGCTTGTTAGAGTGGCAGGTATTCTTTCTTTAGTTAAGCCATAAGGAACCTGAGAGGTGACCTGGAGGTACCACACAACAGAACTGGCAGAAACTGGCCACTGGAGGAGAACAGAAAGACAGGCCTGTCCCTAACGTGTGCCCGTGCTGCTGTTTCCGTAGACAGAAGTGGGCCCGAGAACCTCACAAGGAGGTTTCTATTCCTTCCTAGCTGGGAGATACCTCGCAAGCCCCTCCATCGCTGACCTTAGCTTTCCATCGAAGTGTGAGATGAGAAGATCCAGTGTTCCTTTAGGACTGCCACACAAATCTACAAACTACAAGTATTGTCGGTGGGGGTGGGGGTGGGGGTGGGGTGGGGGTGGGGTAGGGGTTGGCCAAAGCTGGACATGGAATTCAGACGGTCGTCCTGGAGTCTATGATTAGTGCTGACTCAAGCAGAATGATGAGCCACAGAAGTTTCTGGCAAGGCTTCATCATTATCATTAATCACAATCAAGATTGAGTAACAAAACCTTGGACCTCTCTCTACGAAAAAGCAAGTTGCAAGCTCTAAAACTCTGTTTACAGCTAACAGTATTCAGCCACGGTGAGACATCAGTGCCTTCTCCCTGAGCTTGGTGGGCACAGTCGGAGCACTCAGGAGGAGTGCTAGTTGAAGAACAGCCTAAACAATAGAGCAAGCCCCAACAGCCTGAGCTACACAGCCAGCAAGACCCTGTGTCTTCATTTCCTCCCTCAGGCCGGCTCCCCATGCATGGGCTCCTCTCCAGACATTCAAACCTAAGCTTGCACATTCTGCTTCTGCACTTCGGACCCCTTCTCTAAAGAGCACTTCTTGTAAACGCCAAAGAAGACACTTTGCCCTAAGCTTATTCAAAGTGAACATCCTGGGTGGGATGAAACTCAGGGGTAGAGCACTTGGTTACCCATGAGGCTCTGGGTTCGACTTCCTGCAGGTGCTATATCTTAAAACTGTACCTTTATTACCGTGTGAACGTGTATGTGTCCATGGATGTGTATGTCTGCTCGCTCCTAGAGCACTGTGTGACTCCAGCTCTGTTCACCAGGCTTGCACAGCAGGTGCCTCTGCTCCCTGTGTCACCTCGCTAGTCCTTGCGGTGTGCTATGGATTGGGTGTTCTGTGCTCCTTTGTATGTGCAGAGGAGTGACTGGCATCTCTAGGTCAGGGGACGCTGCATCCCCTAGAATTGGAGTCAGAGGTGGCTGTGAACAACCAGCTACTGGGGATTCAGCCCAAGTCCTCCACAAGAGCAAGAAGTGCTCTTACCTGCTAAGTCACCTACCTCTTCAGCCCCCACAGGCAGCTTATTTAAAGAGCCAATGTTACAGCTTCACACCAATTCTTTCTCTCCAGCCCTTTGTGATGCTGGGGACTGACCCCAGAGCCCTGCACATGACAGGCAGATGTTGTGTCCTGCAGACCTCAGCCCTACTTCTTCTCCTTAAAGACCCCACTGACCAAACAGATGACTCCTTTCTCTCCCTTTTTAAAGTTCAGGTTCTGTAAGCAGTTGACTCTAGTTCTGGGGTTTTGTTTCATTTGGTTTAAGTGCCTCAATTTGCCTCAATTTTCTTCTTTTAAATAATGCTGAGGACCAAACCCTGGGCCACAGATATGCCTGGGAAGCACTCTACTACTGGGCTACACGGCCCCCACAGTCCCAGGCCAGGCTGCCCCACCCATGATAATCCTCATGGTGGTGCTGCCCAAGTCCCATCCTTTTGACAGACTACTGTCCTTGCTTCCTGACTCCCTGACTCAGCTGTTCTCCAGCCCATTCTAGAATTCTATTTCTAAAACACAATTTGACCACATCTCTCTCATGTTTCAAAACCTGTACCAAGAGCCTGAGCCAACGCTATTTTCATTGCCTCCCAACTCCACTCCAAACCTGCCTGACAGACCACGTCACTTACTATACACTGCTCCAAATTATCTGTTACCTGCTGTATTTTAATCTATCTCTTGTGCCCTGTCAATGCCTGCTCATCCCTCAATACCCAGCACAAATGAAACCCTAAGCAGAGCTGGCAGCCCCTTATCCCAGCACACCAAGAACATCTTTCTCTGAGTTAGAATTTACCCTGCCAGACAAGGAAGTGCCTGAAAAGGTCCAGTGTCCTGACCCATCCTTGACACCCAGCACAGGAGGGAGCCTTGGAAGGTGGCTAACTGGGAGAGGATGAGACTGTCCGAGAAACCATACTGGTAGTTCCAAATCTCATTCTGTGCCTCCCTGCTTTCCTGCATATTCTTTCTTACATACCTACTGAAGCCGAAATACCTAAGTCTGGGCATTACACCATTAATGGGACTCAATGCTTGGCAATTAACTCTTGAGAGGCCAAGTCACTGAGAGACTCAGCACTGAGGGCAAAGCTAGGATGGACCACAACGCATGAACCTTTGCAGTTTTTTAACCTGGCTGCTGCGAAACCTTCCCTGTTCTGGCTCCCAAGCCTTGCTTCTCCACTGTGTGCCAGGAGAGCTTCCTCCATGGCCCTACCCAGGCTCTAAGTGTCCTCTGGACCCTAGAGAAGCTTCCAACCTAGACATCTTCTCTGAAGACACCCTGACAAAAACCATGAGATAAGCACTGTCGGGCTTGGGTCAAGCCAGTCCCGGGTCCCTCAACTTTGCTTCTACTGAACACTGAAGAGGCCCAATCAATCCTCCAGGCCAACTCTGCCCCTCTTCACTACCACCAGCCTTTTATGCTTGATCATGTCCCACAGATGACAATCCTGGTTAAAACAAAACAAATAACATTCTTTCTATGGTCTGTGACCCAGCAAGCTAGTCCATTTTTCTGTGCCTAGACAAGGCTACACTTGAACTGTAATGAAAAATGGCCACTTAGAAGCTCTCCTGACACATAGCTTCAGAAAATAAGAGACGTGAACGAGGACTGGTCTACCTGGAATCCCAGAACTCAGGAGGTGCAGGCAGGAATCTTTCTATCCACTTGAGGCTAACCTAGGTGAGTGAGTTCCAGGACAGCCTTAGCTACATAGGAAGACTCAGTATGACCAACTTAGCCACTCCCTAAAGCAAAGAGTATGGCTCCTCTGCAGAAGCTACCTCACCCAGAATTCTCCCTCTGCCTGCAAGCTCCAATCTGGGCCCCTCAGAACACACAAGCTCAGAACCATCTAATGGCTCCATCTTTTTCTTTTACTGAAGTGATTATTTGACCACATCTGCGCTTCCCAAAGCGAACTACCTGCTGAATTAATGAATGTCTTTTGGACAACAGGCACTGCCATGACCTTGATTTCTCTCACCGATGGCTCTCTGGGGCACAGCTGGGGCCCCAATTAACTACAGGCTATCTATCCCAGACCTGCCAATCAATGCTGCTGCTCAGCTGTCTGCATGCTTTCTCAGTTTTATCCCCAGTTCACATAAATCCCACATTCTAGATCCGGCCTGTCTGTGGCTGGGCTCCCTGCCTTTCCACAACTGGGAATCTGGAAACAGAGCTTTTAAAATTTAAGAGTGAGAAAGGGAAAGAGTGAGAAAGAGATGGTTATCGAAAGGATGCCTGAGATACAATGTAATTGCCACCTGTAGATGGATGGTTTTTATTCTTGGATATGGGTGCGGGGGAGAAAAAGACAAGGGAAAGGGGAAGTAAAAGGGTGGGTGACAGAGAGATAGAAAGAGAGAGACAGACAGAGGGAAGAAGAGGCTGACTCCATGATGAATTTCTCATCTTCTCCACATGGAAATAGCAAGTAGACCTTAATCAGAAATAAAACCTTTTTTATTTCTGATTATTTAAACCTTTCAGGCCCGGTGCTTGGAGGATAGATTTACATGCACTTGGGCAATTCAGCCTGTTGTCCATTTAAGAACTTTCCAGAGCTAGTTAATGTGCCGTCTCCAAAGCTGGACATGCGTGCAAATTTGGAAAGCTTAGTCAGGCTGGATGTGGGGTACATGCCTGAAACCCCAGTGCTCAGAAGGTTGAGACAGGAGGATAAAAGTTCAAGGCAATCTGGGCGACAGAAGGCTGGCCCTAAACTGGAGATGTAGCCAAAGGTGACCTTGAATTCCTGAACCTTCTGCTTCTATCTCCCTCATACTGGGATAAATCCTTTCTACCCTGACAAACCAGAAGAGGTCTCTGGAAATGTAGTTTTGATCCCTGTGGCCTCCAGAGCTTAAACAATGGGAGAATCTTCAAGCTATGCAGTAGTACAGGATGGCCAAGGCTAATATATATTTTATATACTATATATATACATACATATATAATATATATATATTTATATGTAGTATGTGTGTGTGTATGTGTATATATATATATGGCTAGGGATGTAGCCATAGAATATAGATACAGGGTGCAGGTCAGTGCAGAATGCTTGCCTGCCAAGCACAAATCCTTGGGTTCAATTTCTAGCACCACAAAAATATAAAATGTATACTCATACACAAATGGTTGGTTTTGTTATGACAGGGTATATGTATGTGACCAAGACAATCACATAGCAAAGGCCTGTACAGAAACAATCTTCTGACCTCTAAATGTTTGGATTATAGCTATATACTACATACTGATATGTATTTGAGAATAATTCTGTCAAATTCTCATTCAGAATTTGAATGAAACACAGGGGCTGGAGAAATGGCTCAGCAGTTAAGAGCACTGACTGCTCTTCCAGAGGTCCTGAGTTCAATTCCCAGCAACCACTTGGTGGCTCACAACCATCTGTAATGGGATTCAGTGCCCTTTTCTGGTGTGTCTAAAGACAGGCAACAGTGTATTCACGTTAAATAAATAAAAATAAATAAATCTAGAAAGAAAAGAAAGAAACAGAGAGAGAGAGAGAAAGAAGCAGATTTACGACTTCCACATTAGCAGAAATGGAAAGATGGTTTAGAACACTGGCTGCCCTTCCAGAGGACCTGGGTTCTATCCCTGCCATCTATAACTTCAGTCTCAGGGGATCCAACATCCTCTTCTGACATCTTCAGTCACCAGGCATACACACAGACTTCAGATCTCAGCCTTTGGAGGAGTCAGCCTGGACCACAGAACATGGGCTGGGGGTTGAAATGAGAATGAGAATCTCTAGTCAGTTTTCTTCTGAGGACATTTTAATCAGTGCCACTGTTGCGAGCTCATCAACCTTACTGAGTTCTGAGAAGGAGGTCACGCTGACTTCCATGAAGCCGCCCCTTGCAGCGATGACACCCAGGCAACACCCTGGCCTTCCTTCCATGTGTCAGGTGGTTCCTAAGCACCCCACAGTCTCCCCTGTCTAGGCCCTTCAGTATACACTGAATTTAGTATGCTCCCACCTTAGAACCTCCTTATCCAGTCCCACCTCCAAAACCCCACCCTCCTTCCCCCATCTCCCCAATGATTAGACTCTTGTACCTTGCACCTTGGTTACTGACACATATACCTTCACCACGGGTTAGACAGAGTCCAACAGGGGACAGGTCCATGTCTTATCTTTTTCTCCCAAAGGCCTTATTATCTAAAGAATGATTATTACCCAAGAAAATAAAAGAAGCAAGATTACATTTCAGTTCCAATTTAGAAATTTTACTTAGACTGCTCTGAACTATTTGTTGGCAGTCAAGGCTGATCCTAAACTCCCAGGCCTCAGGTATTATATTCTGAATGAGGACTAGAGAAACCAAACACTGCAAATCATTAGGAAGGTCAGTGTCTCCCAGGACTAAATTTCCACCAGCCAAATCAAAATAAAGCCAATTTGAACAATAAAGTTCAGCCACCATTCACCCACAGGCCCTGTCTGAGGCCAGTGGGATCCAATTGCTATCTTCTTATCAGTCTTCCTTTCCCAGGGAGAAACACACAAGAACTCCAGGCCTATCTTTTGTTTCTTGCTTGTTTGTATGTTTGTTGCTTTGGTTTTTGATTGTTTTGTTTTGTTTTTTGATCTCTGCCTCCCCAGTACTGGGATTAAAGGCATGCACCAGACCAGCCAGGCCTGCTTCTTTCTCAGCTGCCACTCCTGTTTGGACATACCCCATTCTCAAGGCCACAACACCATGCGGAAGGGCTGCCCTGTAGCTGGGAGACAGAACAGCCCTGCAGCAGAAATGCAGGCGGCGGGCATTGCACCACACTGACAGAGATGCCCTGACATTATTCAAAAGGCTCATTCACCCATTTTGGAGGAAGCATGTTTCACTTAAGATTGAAACATTACAGAGCATTTAGGGCTAGGTCAGAAGTGCATAACTCCTCTAAGACCCACAGAAATAGAAAGAACCCCTGACCCGAGAAGGAGGAGGCATGATCTGTACTTGTCTCATAGCCTGGGCTGACCACGAACTTGACGACCTTCCTGGCTCAGCCTACCAAGCCCTGGGATTCCGGATGTGCACTGCCATGCCTGGACTATACAGGGCTGACACTCAGAGCCAGGGCTGCTTGGCACACACTAGGCAGAAGGTGGTTCTTACTGAGCTACATCCTAACCTGGTTTGATG
This sequence comes from Apodemus sylvaticus, assembly GCF_947179515.1. NCBI lineage: Eukaryota > Metazoa > Chordata > Mammalia > Rodentia > Muridae > Apodemus > Apodemus sylvaticus. Next base: position 36,663,205 of record NC_067481.1, on the reverse strand, counting down.
CAGCTTCAGGTATCCCAAGCTGTGGACATCCCACTCTTCTGCCTCCACCTCCCTGCCCACGGAGTTCTGCTTCACCTAATTAGAGCTGTGTGTTAAGCAAGTCCTGCTGCCCACTTAGGCCTTACAGTTCTTTATATTTCTTAACCCTTTATGTTTCTAAAATGAAATTACCTAACTGGAGGCAACTCCCAACCCAGCATATATATATACAGTTTGTATCTAAAGGTATAAGTCATTCAATGTGAAATAAGAAAAAAATATATAAAAAACCAAAAACAATAAGGTTAGCACTGGGAAAAAATTAGGATGCAGGCCTCTGTGGAGTAAGCCACGGTTTTGGCTCTGTACTTCCTGGCGGTCATAGCAAAAAGAGAAATATGAGCTGTTATAAATTTCCAATTGTCCAAAAAAAGAAGGAAAAAAAAAAAAGGCATACCAGTTCCTCCGAAGGGCCCAAGTTTTGCCTGGCACTATGTTCTTAAAGAATTTCCCCCTTGAACTTCTTAAAGGAGACATTATGGGATGTGGTAGAGAGAGTCTCCAACGACATAAATCCCAAGAAACTAGTTATATAAAGCTCCTTCTCCTGCTGTGTTTCAGTGAAAGCGAAGGGCACTCCGTAACCGCACTTCTGGAAACGTTGAGAAGAGAGGGCCTCCGTAGGCGGCTTCCCTGCCTGATTAATCAAGCCTAGATCAAGAGCAGCCACACAGGCAGACAGCAGTTTGTATAGCCATGGCTGTCCTGGAACTCACTCTAGACCAGGCTAGCCTCAAACTCAGAGATCCTCCTGCCTCTGCCTTCCACTAACCAGCTAACAGTACGTCTTTTCTAAAACTACCACACAAATATTCCTTCTTCCAAAGACACTAAGTCTTGGATAGGAAGCTAACATTAAGAGCTGTCAGCTGGTGCTTGTGAGCTCTAGCCAGGCCAGTCAGAGCTTCAGGAAGACCCAATCTCAAAAAGAGTCAAGAGGAAAAAAGGAGTCGGACAGCAGCTGTATACAGTGTCATGATCTCTCAATTCCAGCCAGGTGCAGTGGTGCAGGGCCCTAATCCCAGCACTTGAGAGGCAGAGGCAGGTGGATCTCTGTGAAGCCAGCCTGGTCTACACAGCAAGTTCCAGGCCAGTCAAGGTTACACAGTGAAACCCTGTCCATAAAATAAGTTCCACTCTAGTTCTGACAAACCTTACAATACTTCTGACCTTCATTTACTTAATATAAATTAAGACTTGGTCGGTGCCCACCACTCACTGCTAAATCAATTGATCTGGGGATGGATTCCTGCCAGCTAGAGATGAGAATCTACCTCACACTATTAAGGTCGTTATTAAGAGGAGCACTGAGTGCTTCCTAGGTGCTGGGCTCTGGGGCCTGGTTTCCCCAGCATTCTCCTCTAATCCTCCCATAAATCCCAAGTGATAGTTACTATTATTAGTTCCATTTTACAAATAAGGACCAAAAGAGTTAGAGAACTGTAGATTGCCCAAGGTCACAGAGCTAATTATCCGGTTCTTTCAGATTCAGAAGCCAGGCCCCTCAGCTCCACTGTTGGCCCTGCTGGTGTTAATGAAAACTGTGGTTACTGATAGAAATGCTAATGTGAAAAAAAGAATGGGGGTGGGGCAGGGGGCAGAAGAGGCAGAGTGAGGTCAGGCAGGAGAGGCCAGGGATGCTTATTAACAATAACTGGTTCTGGCACCCTATATGGAATAAAAAGTAATGCTGCGAAAAATACAAAGTGCAAAAGGAATGTTGAAAATATTATCTTATCCCAAGAAAGAGATAAAACATTTATTTTCCTCATAGTCTCTTAAAAAGATTGTTTCACGCCTTTAATCCCAGCATTTGGGAGGCAGAGGCTGGTGGATATCTGCTGACCAGGCACAGCTACAAAGGAAAAAAACCTTTCTCAAAAAGCAAAACAAACAAAACGACAAGGACAACAAAAAAAAAACCTTCCTACTTTATAGAGGCTGAAGCTCACCTCCTTTGATCATTTATGCTTTTAACCAACAAGCGTTTATCCAGCACCAGTTTATCCAGTAGATAATATATTCCTAGACAGTAGTAAACTGGTTTTAAAATAATAATAATAATAATAAAGTTGGGGGTTGAGATGGAGCTGTTGGCAGGATGCTGCTTGCTTAGCATGCACTGAAGCTGGGAGCCCTGCAAGGCCTAGGACTCACATGTAATTCCAGCACAAGGGAGACAGGCCTGGCATACTAAATGCAAGACCAGCTTGGGGTCTCCTGGATCCCAAGACAAACAAGGGCTGTAAAGCGGCTGTGGACCAAAAAGTGAGGAGCTGTTGCTAAGTAGTCAGGGAAACGCTAGCTCTCATTTGGAAAAAGGACATAACTGCAGAAGCAAAAGGCCCACCAGGGTTAGATTCTGGCTCTTGTTACTCTGGTAGAGACCCGGGTTTGGTTCCCAGCACCCACATGATGGCACACGGTGGAACATAACCATTCCAGCTCCAGCTCCTAGGGCCCTTGGTAACTCTCTTCTAATCTGGGACCATAAATAAATACATGCAGACAAAATACTCACAGCGGTAAAAATAAATCTTTATAAAGGAAAACCTGTACTGAGGAGGAAACTAAAAAGGTTCAAACTGGATGTGGTGCCTGGCATCCCTGTAATCCATGAGTCAGGTTGCAGAGGTCAGAGGGTCAGCCTGAGCTACAGAACAAGTCTGAAGACAGCTTGTGAGCAAGTGAGATACTCTCTCAAAAACAGCACGACACGTTACAGAAACACAGGACCCCAAGTAGTTGCAGCAGAAATGGAATGAGGTTGGGAAGGCAGGTGACAAGGTGGGGGGGGGGGGGGGAACGGCCCAGGGAAAGAGGCTGCATTAGACTGAAGTGCAAGAGGCAGAGTTCACCAGGGCAGGTGCAACCTTTTAGACCCAAGTCTTTTATTATGTATATCACCAAAACCCCTGTCAGCCCTTACAAAATACCTTTAGCAGGCAGGCAGGCAGGCAGGCAGGCAGGCAGGCAGGCAGGCAGGAGAGCACTGGCTGGCTCTCCATCACTGTGGGCTAGAATTCAAAATGATGCTTTAGACCTGTCATGAATGCCCAGTGCTTTTTTGCTAGAGCAGGGAAGAGCTGAGATAATTTACCGAGACCAGATCCTGACTCCTTCCCAATCCCCTCCCCTCTGCTATTCCAAAGACCCGTTCCCCTTCCGCCCCCACAAACACACACTTTTCTGCCCCCTTTTCTTCTGCCACATTTTTCCCTGTGCTCAAAACTGGATATGTGAGCAGCTAGGCCAAATGGAGCGTTATTAAAGTTAATTTAAACAATCTCACACAAGGCACTTTTTGCCAAGGACCACAGTAGAATCTGAATGGAGATAATTAAGTGTCCCTTGTAAAAGCTAAACTGCGGATTTAATTCAAAGAAATCTCTTCCACCAACCTGTCCGGACAAAATAAGAGGGGAAATTGAATGAACAGCTCCACTGTTGTGTTTGTGTGTTATCTGTGCTTAAAGGTAGAGGTAAAAAGCACCAGAGACTGGCTGACTAACTAGACCCACCCTCACACACTGTGCCCATGCGATGGGAAAGAACCAGCTGACTAGGCGAGTGATGTGGGAACCTGAGTCTCTTATTAACATCTGATGATAGACAAGTCCCTGATTCCCCTCAACCCCCAAATCAAAATAAAGACACAGCCTGCTTTTCCCCCAGGCCACACAGTCTGGAATACCAGCCAGACATTAAACAAAATCAATCCTTTCTTCTGCTGGCCAGTTGTTAATCCCCTAGGCACAATGACTGCCTCAAAACCATTAACATCATATGACAATGAAAATTCACATAATCTGTGAACAGCACAGCAGCTCCTCGGGGAGGCTCCCATCTCCCACCCCCACACACTCAGAAACAGCCACTGCTACAGAACAGTGAGCAGCAGCCTCAGAGAAGCTGGGGTGCAGCGGGGTACAAGACCTGCCACTCAGTCTCTTACTCTCTTCACCAAAGCTTTTGAGGATCCCACTCTGCAGCCCCAGCTGGCCTGGAACTCATTATCATGCAGAGAACTCAAGAGCTGCCTACCTGGGTTTCCTGAGTGGGACCAGAGGTGCACACCACCATGCCGAACTCCTTACACTTTGCCAAGGGCGACTGGCTGGCAGCCGAGTGGTCTGAAAGCTTGCACCCGCGTAGCATATGAGCCATCTACCTGACTGCATTTCACATCCATTCTCAGTGTTCACTGCCACCAACTCCCAGTAATCAGCAAGCTGAATCAGCTAAGGGATGCTCCCCCCCATTAGCACCCCTAAACAGATGTGTGGTGTCTAATGCCTGGAATCTCTAGCCCGTGGAGGGTGAGGCAAGAGGATTGTAGTAAATTTCAAAGCCAGACTGGAGCTATGTAATGTGTTCCAGGCCAGTGTGGACTGTAGAGTATGAAATCCTGTCTCAAATAAGACAGAGGGAAAAATAAGCATCTCTGGAGTAATTAACACACTATACACATACATGCATATGTATCTATGTATATGTAAAATACGAACACATTTTTTTTAACCCTGCTGTATTTCTAAATACTACTCTGGACATATTCATGCACATCCAGGCTAGAGGACCTCTGCCCTGAACCGATGTTTCTCAAACTGAAGGTCATGACCCATTTGGTTAGGTTAGGAAATCAAATTAATGAGTCATGGCCACCAGCTGATTTTTTTTTTTTTGGTTGCTGTTGTTTTTTTTGTTTTTGGTTTTTTTTTTTTTTTTTTTTTTTTTTTGCTTCTAATGAAGCAGGAAAAAAAACCTGAGCATCCTGCAGGTAGCATAGTAATGGTTACTGCCTCCCAGAACTGTCTAGTAGCAGGTCAGCAGGCATTGCTATAATGTGTTCCTTACTTACTGTGGATCCCTAGCCAAGTTTGAAAATATGGGTCTAAAGAACTGAAGGGGTTTTGTTTTGTTGTTTGTTTTTTTTTTTTCTTTTCTGAGACATAAGTGTTTTCCTATATAGCCCTGTCTAACCTGGAACCCCTTTATACAGACCAGGCTGACCTCAAACTTGCAGTGGTCAGATCATACCTTACAGAGTGCTGGGGTTATATACTACCTTTCCTTTTTTTAAAAAAAGATTTAATTTATTTGAGTAAACGGTTGCTGTCTTCAGACACACCAGAAGAAGGCATCAGATCTCATTACAGATGGTTGTGAACCACCACGTGGTTGTTGGGATTTGAACTCAGGACCTCTGGAAGAGCAGTCAGTGCTGCTATACTACCATTCCTAGCTAGGAAAACGGTATTCAGCAGGGCGGTGGTGGCACACACCTTTAATCCTAGCACTTGGGAGGCAGGGGCAGGCTGATTTCTGAGTTCAAGGCCAACCTGGTCTACAAGGTGAATTCCAGGACAGTCAGGGCTACACAGAGAAACCCTGTCTCGAGAAAAACAAAACAAACAAACAAAAAACCCTGTATTCTCAGGATTTCTGTGTAGCTTTAGCTGTCCTGGAACTTGCTCTGTAGACCAAGCTGGTCTTGAACTCAGAGATCTGCCTGCCTCTGCCTTCCTGGTACTGGGACTAAAGGCGTGTATTCTTACATGGGTTCTTTACTTACGTTCCACTTCCCACTCTTTCAATTCAAGCAGAGAGATCTAAGAAATGATGTTCGTGAAATCTAAACTGAGCAGAGCCCAATTGAGGCAGGGCAGGAGCCCAGGACCTTCCCTTTATCTCATCTGACAAATCACAGTGCCTAAGGGAAGCTTACCCAGCCAGTGTAAAGAACTCAGCCACTCATATCACAGCTCAGGACAAAAGAGGGAACGGGAGCAGTCATAGTTGAGTATGAACCAGTCACAATGATACATATGTATGAATGTTCGAATAAATCCATTATTTTGTAAACTACAGAATTTAAAAAATGATATAAAGTGAGGTAAACTTCCTCAAAGATAAGAATATCAAATACTAAGAAAGTGGAGGGCTGATGGACTGAACTCAGGTAAAGCCTACAGCAGTATGTGCCAAAAGGAAAAGCAACCCTATCTCACTGATCAGATCCCTTGAACCCCCACACCAGACTACCGCAGAGCCTCAAGCACGAGATTTACTGAAATTCCTTTGTGCCTCTAATGTTCTGTAAATGGGGTTCAGAAAACTAATCCCTGGTCTTCTTGTCCAATGAATGCTTTTTTTCTGGACAGGGAGCCCATCTTGCTAGAACGAAGACAAGCACGAGAAACAAAAGACTAGTAAGACTCCAACTCAGTGGCTCAAAGACCCTCCAACGCGGCAACAGCAAATCAACCAGGAGGCCAAAAAAAGTAGGACCCCGGGCCATTTCCAGCAGCCGGACTGCGGAAGGCTGAGCAAACCGGAGGATGCCCACTCAGCTTTTTAAAAACTGTGGGTAAAAGTGAAGTCAGAGGTGGCAGGCAGTTCTTTGCACAAGGGGTCCAAAGGAACAGTGCTCCCCCAGCTAAGTGCCAGCCACGAGACGGGAGTAAGACTCCACTGTTTCGGGGGGAAAATAATCACCCGAAAGGAGTCAGCAACCAGGCAGGTAAAACTCGAAGCAGGAAGAGAGGCAGGAGCCAGCTCCGGGGAGGGACCCTCTGCAGAGGGCCCCGCAGCGGGTCTGGCAACTGAGTTCGTGCCCACCCCTTGGCAAGGCCGCTGGGGAGGCGCCGGGAAGCGTCCAGGCAGGAACTCGCTGTGGTTCCCTTGGCCTGGGGCTGCCGAAGCGCTCCAGGGACTTTTGAGGACGATGTGCCCCAGACCTAAGTTATCTCGATGGAGACACAGACCGCAGAGCCGGTGTCACCGGGTGCCACCCGTGTGTGTGTGGGGTCACACCGAACAAGAGAGGCGTTGGTGCCCAGATCTCTGGGTCCCAATATTTGCCGGGCAGCTCATCGTCACTGGCAAGTCCCGAACCCGGAGCGCGCGCCAGTGTTTGTAAACAAACCGGTCACGTGGCCGCAGCAACCCGCTCCCTGCCCCTAGTACCCCGGGAACCTTCGGGGAGCCCCCTCGGGACCGCGACAGTACCGCCCCAGCCCAGCCGGGCTGCACGCAGCGCGGGAGCCCGACCGTCCCTAGGGCGCACAGCCCGAACTGGAGCGGAAAGCGCCCCACGCCCACGCGAGCCCAGCTCCAGATTCCCCCATACCTGGAGGTAGGCTGCCCGGTCCGGCCAGCGCCAGGCTCGACTGCTCCAGAGTGCTTGGCGATGAAGGACTGCACGGCTGACTCCAGCGCTCCCTGCGCGCTCTTAAAGCTACAGTCTCCGCCACCGCCGCCGCCACTGCCGCTCCGCATCCCTCCGAATCCGGGCTGGGGGCTTGCCGGATGACAGACGCGCCCCCGCGCCTATCCCATCGGCTCAGCACATAGCAACACGCCACTGGTTGGTCCGGTACGGCCGCAGCCCATCCGCGAGGAGCCAATCACCAGAGGACGGAACTCCGCCCCCTGCTTTCCCTGCCTCCCGCCCCCAACCCCCACCCGCCCCTCGGCCCCCGCCAGGCGCGCGTGCGAGGAGTGTGGCAAGGTCTGGGTCCCGCCAGTCCCGGCAGCTGGCGGGCGGGGCTGGGAGAAGAGGTGATTAGAGTTGGGCAGTTCTCTGAGATAGGAGCCTGTTTGTTTGGGTTTACTGGGATTCCCAGGACCCGGAGTTATGTTGGGAAGTGGGATTTACAGTGCTTTTGTTTTGAGAACCTTGATAAGTTACTAGAAGTGACCCTCAGCATTCAAGGTGGGTGTATTTAATAAGATAGTACCAGTCTCTCGTCAGGCCCACCCATGCCCTGCTCAGAAGCTGAGAGACAATTCTCTATTCCCTCTGCCCTGCTAGTAATTTTCTAATTAAAACTAGGAAAGGGTTGCCTGGTGTTTTCGAGTCCCTGGGTTGAATCCCTAGTAATGAGAGTGGAAGAGCACAGAGAACTATGGAGGGACTGGGGTCCCTATTGCAAGTGGTTAGTGAGGTCTATTAGCAACAGAAAATACAATAAGAATAGTCGAAGTGACCAAAGGGGAGGAGCTGGAGTTCTGGGTCAGTGGGGTGGTGCTTTTCAAGGAAGAGAGGGTTAAAAAATAAACTCATGACAGTCGGGAAGTCCTGGGAGGCACCAGGTGGGTGGAGTGGGGCAGAGTCTTCCAACAGGAAAACAGGTCAATTTGATAAAAGAATTTCTGCCAGAGGAGACCGCAGGTCCACCCTTTTCTCTAAGCCACTGGGGTACTGAATGGTGTTAGGGCAAAATACATGTTTTCATTGCCATTTTAGAAAAGAAGAAAACACGTGGTAATTAGACCAGGTGGTTTGTGCTTTATAACCCAATTATAACCCAAGGCTTGGGGAGTGTTCAGAAGTTCAAGGTCATCCTCAGCTACTGAGTTCCCAGCCAGCCAGGTCACTGAAAAAGGGGGAAAAAAGTGTATTCAGGGCACTGAAGGAGGCCCAGGAACCTTAGGTCTCCTATCTGGCAGCAGTTTACACACAAACCCGGGATGGTATTTGGGTAGATCACCAGGTGACTCAAAACGTCACCTGTCACTCCACCCAGCAGTTTTTAATACACATGCAATCAACCAAATTGTCCTAGGTGAATGTCCATCACAAGGTTAGGCATGAATTAAGTCCCAAAGTTAGAACAAAACCGCCTCTTTGTGTCGGTAGTTCCCTTTCCGAGTAAGGGCCGGGTCAATGTTTACAATTGACTTTGGGAAGTGTAAATCATGGGTTCAAAAAGCCTTCAGCTAATTAAGCACAAACTTGAAAAGGCTTGTGATTGGATCTTTAAGAAGATATACTAAATTCTTTAGGTTATCAAAGCTTGATTGCCAGCCCAAGGCTGCTTTCTGAGGTTAAGTTCTTTTGTGTCCTTGGGTCTTAGTATCCATTGCCTAAAATAAGGGAGAGTTGAGATCTGGGGAGGAAGCTCACAGCAGAGATTTTGCCCAAGGTTCTTGAGGCTCTGGGTTCAAAACCCATTATTGTGAAAATAAATAAGGACAGCTGAAATAAGATGGTTTCTGACGTCCCTTCCAACTCTAACATTTCAAATCAGGAACCAGAAATTTAAACTGGTTACATTTCTGCAATAGCGTGTTACTAAATATGTTTATATCCACAGGTTCCCTAAAGCCTAACTGTAGATTCTGTACTGGTTTAACACCCTGAGATACTGGTATGTTATGTAACAAGATTGGAGGCTACAGTTCTGTGTTTAAATAAAAGATAATATGAGCTAAAGAAGACCTGCCTTGTGCGGGGTGCTCTGAGGACCCCTGCAGGCCTGCTCTGCTATTGCAGGAGACAGGAAGAGGCAATAGAATCACCGGGCTGAAAAACAATAGACTCAGCCAGCCAGCAAAAAAAAAAAAAAAAAAAAGCCAGATCGTGCCTTCTCCCAGCCAAAGGAGCCAGGCCTTGGGAGTTGACAGAAGGGAGAACTGAAACAAAGAAGTGTGTATGGGGGAGGGGCGCCTAAGTACTAGAAAGGGCTTCTCTTTCTCTTTGCACCCACACACCTTCAAGGGCCCACAGTACACCTTTATTTAGTAGCCATCTTCAGCACCTTTTCCTGTTACCATGGACTTATTCTGAGAACCTATGGAGAGGAAAGAAGCCCGGGCCAAGGGGCAGTCTGACAATCCACAGATATTTATCCTGAGGGCAGCAAGAGATGAAGTAATATGCAGAAGCACAAACTTATTCAGAGTCAGAGGCTCCCTTAAAAACAAAAACAATGAGTGAGCTCCAGGACAGCCAGGACTATACAGAGAAACCCTGTCTCGAAAAAATCAAATCCAAAAAAAATAAACAAAAAACAAAACAAAAAAAACAAAAAACAACAACAACAATGAAACCAAAAAAAAAAAAAAAAAAGTTGGCAGTAAACGTTTGAGAGGCTCCTGGCCTCACAGACACGGTCTCCACCTGCTGTCTTGGGAACTGTAACTCCTCTTTGTGAAGCCAAGCCAAACTTATAAATTTATTCATTCTTTCGCAGTCAGTGTTTGCCATCAGCTTCTCTTATAATCCTGCGTTCTCACTTCTGCCACATAAGTGCGTCTCTGGTTGTGAGCAAGTTCCTTTCTGCTTTTTGTTTTCTTTCTTTTTTTCCTTCCTCCTTTGTCCCTCCCCCTCCCCCCCCTTTGGAGACAGAGTCTGTATTTTGTAGCCCTGGCTGACCTGGAACTCACCACTCATGTAGCTCAGACTAGCTCACAGAGATTCACCTACCTCTGCCTCCCCAGTGCCGGGATTAAAGCTGTGCACCGCCATGTCCAGTTTCTCTTTTCACTTTTTGCTTTTAAAAAAAATCTTTTCTTTTCGCTGGTATGCGACTGCGTGACTTTGAGAAGTCGGGAGTCAGCGCTCCGCTCTCATTTTGGTTTCGTTGTTTTGCAAAAGCAAAAAGAACTTTTTTGTTGTTGTTGGGAAGCTAGCTTTACCTTGTTTGCTTCCTTCTATAATCCAGTGCACTTAATAGCAGAGATATTGACGATCATAATAGGGAAAACAATACAATATTTAGAGTAGCAGTTCTGAAAGTCTTGTCGAGGGAAATAATCAGAGTTGCCAGCGATGCGGTCGGAGACTGTCTTGTTTCTGAAGGGCTGCTGCCTCCTACAGATACAAGATACTTGCATTTGTATCCACAATTGACTCCACAGCTTCTGCTAACCTTTTTATTATTATTATTATGGTTGTATCTGTGTGTATGTGTATCAGATGTGTTCAATGCTTACTGAAGCCAAAAGAAGGTGTTTGATTACCTACAGCTGGAGCTACAGTCCCAGGCAGTTGTGAGGCACCTGGGGTGGGTGCTGGGAGCTGAACCCTAATCCTCTCTGGACAAGCAGCAAGTACTCTTAACCATTCAGCCATCTTTCCAGCCCTTTGAGATAACTTCACTCAGAGCAAAGGGATGTTACAGAGTACACGGATGTACTATTGGTGTACAAGCTACAGAAGAGTCCTCCAACTGCCACCTTGCTGAGTAGGGTGACTCTTGTCATTTCTTTTCAGTGCATACTCCAGGCTACCTGAACTCAGAGCTTCGGGCTAAGCTGCCGCTTGGCTTTATACCCGGGTTCCAGGCCCTTAGGCTCCATTTACCTTCGGAGCCAACTCTCCAGCTCAAGGTTGCTTTTACATGCCCCAGTTTTGTTTGGTTGTTTTAGATACGGGCAAAATCTGTAGCTGGGGCTGGCCTCATAGTCACAGCAATCCTCCTACCTCAGCCTCCAAAATGCTGGGACTGTAGGTGTTTACTGCCATGACGAGTTCTCTATGTGTGTGTCTGTTTCCTGTATTTTTTGGGGGGTGGGGGGTTTGAGACAGGGTTTCTGTGTGTAGCCCTGGCTGCCCTGCAACTCACTCTGTAGACCAGGCTGGCCTTGAACTCAGAAACCCACCTGCCTCTGCCTCCCAAGTGCCAGGATTAAAGGTGTGCGCCACCACTGGCCGGCCTGTTTCCTGTATCTTTGTCTCTGTTTCTCTGTGTATGAGAGACCATGTATGTTGAGAGAATTCAGAACTCAGGCTGGCTTTGAAGTCCCTGTATAGATAAGGATTCCCCCTACCTTGAAGCTCTGGAATCATAGCATTTATCCACTGTACCCAGTGGTTTGTTTTTTTTTCCCCCTGAGACAGGGTTTCTCTGTGTAGCCCTGGCTGTCCTGGAACTCACTCTGTAGACCAGGCTGGCCTCAAATTCAGAGATCTGCCTGCCTCCACCTCCCAGAGTTCTGGGATTACAGGCGTGCGCCACCACCACCACCCCAGCCACTGTACCCAGTTTTATTCAGTGCTGGGCATCAGATCCAGGATTTGGTATACCCTAGGCAAGAATTCCACCAACTAAGTTACATCCCAACTACTCTTTTTTGTTTTTATTACCTTAAAGTTAGCAAATAAGGCTAAGGTTTTCATCGTGGCATAGTTATACGTACAGATCACTGTGCTACGTTCTAATTTGTCCCACCAGCCCCCTTTTGGGTTGTGTCTTGGTTTGCTTTTTTTTTTTTTTTTTTTGAGACAGGGTCTCATGCAAACCAGGCCAGCCAAAAAGTTTCCATGTAGCTGAGGATGGCCCTGAACTACGGATGCTCCTCCTGCTTCAGCCTCATAAACGTTGGGATGACAAGCTCTGAACACCGCAGGTGGTCCCTGTAACCTTTCCTAGCATTGGGAATACTCCCATCTTCTGTTCCCTTTCCTTCCCTCACCACAATCCACCCTCAAGTCAAGCCAGCTTCACTTCAAAGCACACATTTGCTTGCTGGTTGGCGGTGGTGCACACCTTTAGTCACACCGCCAAGGTGGATCTCTGAGTTGGAAGCCAGCCTGGTCTACAGAGTAAGTTCCAGGATAGCCAAAGAAACCCTGTCTTGAAACAAAGAGACAAACAAACACTCAACCTACTAAACAAAACCATTTGTTTTTGGCATGCCTGTCTTCGCTGGTGCCACTCTGGACGGGAGCCTCTAGCCTTGAGGAAGCCACAACTTTCCATTAGAGCTCCCTGCTTCTAATTCGTAGTTAGCCAGATGGTACTTCTTCAAAACAAATTCCTTGGTAGCTCATGGGCCACTCAGCAGGCCTGCCTCTGGCCCTCCACGGTCTGTCCTCTGCTCACGCTCACCCTGTTCAAGTCAGGTCGGCCTCCATTTCACCCCACCAATATCCCAGGCCTTGTCTGCAGGATGTTTATGAGGTCATCCCTTGAAACCCACTGGAGACTGGCTCAGCCCCTGACGCTGTGGGTGCTCACATCCCTGCACGCATCCTCCCACACACTTTAAATATGTCTCGCTCACTTTTGACGCTGTGTAAACGGTGGCTAGACTATTGTCTAGGCAATGATAAGAAGAAAAGGCCTCTATGTGTTCACTAGACTCTGAGACAATTTCAAACTGTAGTCCGTTAAATCGGTTTATATTTGCTCCTCAATCCGGAATACTTAATATAATAATAGGAACCAAGAAACCTGCATCCTTGAATTTGGATCTCAGGTCAAATGCTTCCTCCAGAGGATTCTCCAGGATCTTTTGGTAAAATGAGACCCAACCGCCAGTCAGGGTCACACCCAACTTATTCCATTGTCTCTCTATCTTACCATTGATCCTGGAGGTCTTCTTGTCTACTTGCTTTCCTTACTGTTTCTTTAATGCCAGGAATCTGAGAGTTCGCCATGGTGCCCACCTTCAATCTCAGTAACTTGGAAGGCTAAAGCGTAGGATGACTGCACACTCAAGGCTGGCCTGGGCTAAAGAGCAATATCCTGTCTCAAAATTCAAAATAAACCTGGAGTGGTTGTGCAAGTCTTTAATCCCAGCACTGGGGGTTCAGCTGCTGGTTGAGTGAGGCAGAAGTAGGCAGATCTCTGTGAGTTCAAGGTCAGTTCAAGGTCAGCCCGGAGCAGAGTGAGTTCCAAGACAGCCAAGGCTATATAGAGAAATCTGTCTCAAAAAACAAAACAAAACAAAACATATATATTTAATAATATATTATATATAATAATAAATTTTACACACACACACACACATATATATATATACACATATACACACACATATATATACACATACAAAATTATGGCCAGGCATGGTGGCATACACCTTTAATTCCAACAGTTAGGAGGAATAAGCTTAGTCTACAAATTGAGCTCCAAAACAGCCTGGGCTATACAGAGAAATTCTGTCCCAAAAAGCCAATTGAGAAAGACAGACACAGAAAGAAAGAAAGAAAGAAAGAAAGAAAGAAAGAAAGAAAGAAAGAAAGAAAGAAAGAAAGAAAGAAAGAAAGAAAGAAAGAAAGAAAGAAAGAAAGAAAGAAAGAAAAGGAAGAAAGAAAGAAAGAAAGAAAAGGAAGAAATAAAAGAAATAAAGAACAGAAAAGGAAAGAAAAGAAAGTTAAGATAATCAGATCATGGTGAGTTCCAGCTGTGAGGAAGCTGGGGCAGGAACATGTCTGCTCATCAGGTTCAAGGCCAGCCTGGGTTACAGTGTAAGCTTCCATCAGCCTGTGCTACTGCAGAGGGATCAGCCTTGCCTTAGACCCCATCTGTCCCCTCACTAAGCTTTGAAGTGCCAAGGTTGGGACAATAGGATCAGCTTCCTGTATGCCAGCCTTCTATCTTATCTTCAGGTCGGCACGGACCTGCCGGCCTCAGGAACCAAGCCTGCCTCCCAGAGACCCCTCCCTCTAAAGTCTACAGATCTAGAGAATTGCCTTGGTTTTGCCTCTTGCTACTTGATCACCACTAAATCCCAGCTTCCACGGCTGGGAGTGGCCTACCTTGTTCTAGGGCCCATTCACCTGAGGTCTGCCTCAGTACATCTCTCTACAAACCTGAAGAGAATCTCTAAAGTTTAAAACAAATAAATGGCATTGATACTACTAATAAGGGAGGTGCATAGCTCAGTGGTTCAGTGCTCGCCTAGGATGTCCAAGGCTCTGGGCTTGATCTTCAGAAGGAAGGAAGGAGGAAGAAAGGAAGGAAGGAATAAGGGAGGGAGGAAGGAAGGAAGAGAAAGAAAGAAAAAAGAGAAAGAAAGCAGAGAAGGAAGAGAGAACAGAGAGAGACAGACTGAGACAGAGAGAGGGAGGGAGGGGGAGGGAGAGAGAGAGAGAGAGACAGAGAGAGAGAGAGGCTATTTGCCTGTTGACTCCGTCCAAAGAGCAGATCAAATATCTCTTTAGAGGACTTTCCCTTAACCCTCTCTAAGGAAATTAATGTTTCTCTCCTCAGTGCCCTGAATAGCACTTTATTCATAGCTCCATTACATCACCCAGGCCTCCACACTCCCTAGGAAGAGTTATCAGCTCTCTGTCCTCTCCCCGCCAGGACCCGCTGGCAGGGGCTTATCAGATCAACAGTGCATTTTCTGCACCTGGCACCTGGTCGCCCCTCCCGACAGGTTCCCGTCTGAGTTGGATCCAGTGGGAATCGGAAGGAGCAGATGGGGTCTGTTCTCTGTGTGCTGATCTGAGGATAGCAGGTCTGCTTTCAAGTATGAACACGCTGAACCTGAAACTTCAGGATGTTCTATAATAAAAGGGGCAGGCTGCACTAAAGGGGGAAAAATTACAGTAGGAGAGAAACTTCCTGAAGGGTAAAGGCTGCATGCTCTGCCACCCAACCTGGGAAAACTTCCAAATCTGCCTATGTGGGGAGGGGGAAGGGCTCTTCGCACTGACTACATGCTCTCTCCCCACACCCGTCAGTAAAGTCCCGTGGCATTACATCACAGAAGAGGGCCTGGTGCCATCTTCCTGTGTGGACAGATGTTCTAACTGTGCTTTGTCTCTTGATGTACAATAAATGCTTTTTCTCAGTTCGGGCCAGCGCACTAAATGTAGCTGATGCCTTGCAGACTGTTCTTAAGCAGACTGTTCTGGTCTTGAACTTGTAATCAAATAGCTGCTCCCATCCATCCAGAGCATCTCACATACAAAGCAGTGTCTGATCCTTTCTTTGTGTTTTGTCATGCTTTTTTTTTTTTTTTTTTTTTTTTTTTGGTTTTGGTTTTTCGAGACAGGGTTTCTCTGTGTAGCCCTGGTCGTGCTGAAACTCACTTTGTTGACCAGGCTGGCCTTGAACTCAAAGATCTGCCTGCCTCAGCCTCCCAAGTGCTGGGATTAAAGGCGTGCACCACCACTCCCTGCTGTCTGTTGTTTTAAGGCACCCTCCAGGATAGATATTGTCCTTTAAAAAAAAAAAAATAGGTGGAAAGGAAGAGAAGTCTCAGAGGTTAAAGGTACTACAAATAACAAGACCAAGCTGGGTGGTGGTGTGGTACTCCTTTAATCCCAGTACTCCTGAGACAGAGGCAGGCTTATCTCTCAATTCCAGGCCAGCCCAATCTGCAAAGTCAGCTCCAGGGCACTCCAGGCTACACAAAGAAACCCTGCCTGGAAAGACAGGCAAAAAAACATCAAATCTTCAAAACAAAACAAAACAAAAAACGCAGGCTGGCTAGCTGGCTAGGGATATGGCCCCGTCTGTGACTAGTAACAGAATGCTTGTCTATGTGAGGTACTGGGTTCAGGGAAAAGAATTGGTTTGGGGACTAGGGAGATGGTTCAGAAAGTTCAGAAGAGTCAGTGTTGGTCTCGCAGAGGATGTGTGTTTCTTATTCTCACCCATCCATAACTTCCATTCTAGGGATCCAACACTTTGTTCTAACCTCTGCAGGCACATGGTGCACATACATACATTCAGATAAAACACTCTCATATATAAAATAATAAAGATTGGGTGTGGTGGTTCAGAGCTGTAATCCAGATGGTATTGGGATTAGAGGATTGCCATGAGTCCAAGTAACATAGTGAGTTTCGGGCTAGCCTGGGCTACAGAATGAGACCCTTTCTCAATCAGCCAACAGATCAATAAATAAAGAATGCTAGAGATGCAGTTCAGATATGCACAAGGAGCTATGACATATAGTGACAGTGATACTGTAAGACCCCCCCCCAAAAAACTGAGGGTGCCCCAGCACCCCACGCCCTGGAAGGCAACACCCAAATCACTCGAGAGAAACGCTCTCAGTGCAATAGCATAAGGTTTTCTTTATTCCAGAATTCTGGATTCCACAGCCATATACCACTCGGAGTAGAGGACTGAGGACCCCGTGCAACTGTAGTCAGGGGTATTTAAAGGGGAAAAATCACAAGACAAGGGTTGGAGGACTCAATTCACAAGGCAAGGGGTGGAGGACAAAACTTGCACGGAATGGGGAAGTACAGAATGAGGAAGTAAAGGAAGGTTAGAGATTATCTGGAGCAAACGTCCTTGGGGCATTGTATAGTTAAACTTTGGAGCTAGAACAGGGTGGGCTATCTTTCTCAAGCAGAAAGCAGAAAAACAAGTTACTCTGTGCTGGGCTAGTTTAGAGGTCTAAAAACATGGAGTTGGGGGGGTCTCTCAATCCATTTTCTATGTTCTAGGAAGCAGCACAGACAGCTTTCATTATTTAGTTATATGTTTGTTTAGGTATTTATTTGACAGGGGGCATGGTGTTACACTGTAGCCCAGGATAACCTGAAACTCACTGGTACCTAGAATAGACAAGAATTCATAGCAGTCCTCCTGCCTCAACCTCATAAACACTGGATTCAAGATGTGACCTGCCACTTCTTACTTGGTGTTCATTTCTTTAAATATTAGATGAATTGCCAGGTGTCGAGGCACACACCTTTGCTCCCAGAGATCAAGAGGAAGAGGTAGGCAGATCTCTGTAAGTTCCAGGTCCGCCTGGACTACGTGGTGAGTTCAGGACAGCCAGGGCTGATATACAGAGAGGCTCAAAAGCAAAAAAAAAAAAAGAAAAAAGAAAAAGAAAAAAAGAAAAAAGAAAAAAAGAGAGAAAAGAAAAAGAAAACAAACAAAGAAAATTAAATTAAAACAAACAAACAAACAAAACTGCCTGGCCATAGAGTCTAAATTCTGCTATATGGTGTCCTGGTAAACACAGACTCCTCTCAGATTTTCCAAGGCTAGCCCGGGCGGGCCTCCTACCCAGCCCTTTGTCCTCACTGTGGCTGTACAGTGACTTTCTGCACATTCACCGGCAGGCCACCGAACCAGGAGCTTCCTGTGGGTCTGTCTTCAGAAGTCTTAAGCAGCATGACTGCTTGTTTGTGAGGCCTCTAACCTATAAGACAATGTCCTGCCACTGTGCCCTGCCCCCAGCCCAGTACAACTCAAACTCCCGGGAAGTTCATCCCGGGGAGCCCACAGGCCTCACGGTGCAGAGTAACAATTCTCCTGATCACTTCAACCAGCACTGCTGCCTTCTCAAGGCTGCTTCTGGGGCCTCGTGTAGCCCAGGCTGGACTCACACTCACTAAGTAGCTGAGAGTAACTTTGAATTCCAGGTCTTCTTCCCCTTGCTTCCCAGGTCCTGGGACTCCCTGGCTTTGAGATGTTTCTTGTAATAATAGCTCGTCAGCAAATGGGCAGCTGGAAACTTGAGACCACACGCAACCAATTACTGCTCCGGGCTTCATTTTCAGAGAAGAACAATTGCATAATCCTATTGTGTTCGAAGCTGTCAAAAATATGATGTTTTCTGAGTGAATCCATTGTGTGGTTTGCTCTTTGAAGTATACTCCCATTAGTTACTGAGGCGCGCCAGGGGAAAATGGGAATTCTACACTGGAAGTTTCCACAGACAGTTCACTGTTTTCAGTACGTGGCATTTCACGGTTTACTGTGTCCTGTAATAACGTTTTAAATTACTCCCCCACACATATATTTATTTTAAGGGACACCTATGTAAAGGTCAGAGATTAACTTTAGGGAGTTGTTCTTTCCTTCTACCATGTGGGTCCTGGGGCTCAAACTCAGAACACGAGCAAAGGCCTATACTCACCAAGCCATCTCGCCAACCTTCACTACAGTGATTCTTCTTCACTAAGTTAAACTTCACAAAATAGACAAAGATTTAACAAGACTGCTATTTTTATATTTTAAAAATATTATGAAGCTGGGCAGTGGTGGCGCACGCCTTTAATCCCAGCACTCGGGAGGCAGAGGCAGGTGGATTTCTGAGTTCGAGGCCAGCCTGGTCTACAGAGTGAGTTCCAGGACAGCCAGGGCTACACAGAGAAACCCTGTCTCGAAAAAACAAAACAAAACAAAACATATTATGTGTGTGCATATGAATGTGTACTTGTGCGTGTGTGTGTGTGTGTGTGTGTGTGTGTGTAAATACCTATCAGTGCGAGTGTCTATAGAAACCAGAAGTTCCCCTGGAACTGGAGCTACATGTGGTTGTAAACAGTCTAGTGTTGTTCAGGGGAACAACCTCCATCCGGCTCTGCCAGAGCAGTGCACAGCACACTCTTAGCTGCTGGGCCATCTCTCTAATCCTGTCTGTCTGTCTTGAGACAGAGTCTCAAGTGTAGCCCTGGCTTGGAACTCCCTATGTAGACCAAGCTGTCTTTGAACACAGAGATCATACCTATCTCTCCGTCAATTGGGACTAAAGGCCTCTGTGACCACATCTGGCCTTCCCTGTTAGCTTTTTTTGGTTGGTTGGCTGATTGGTTGGTAGTTGGTTGGTTTTGGCTTTTTGAGACAGGGTTTCTCTGAGTAGTCCTGGCTGTCCTGAAACTCACTCTGTAGACCAGCCTAGACTGGAACTCAGAAAAGTACCTGCCTCTGCCTCTGGAGTGCAGGAGGGTGGGGAGGGGGCACCTAAAGGTAAGCCACACTACCACCTGGCTTGCTGTTTTATTTTGTTTAAGATAGGGTTTCCTGTAGCCCAGGCTGGACTCAAACTTACCTAGTATCTGAGCATGACCTTGTACTTTGTTTTTGTCTTAGGTGTGTGTGAATGTGTGTGTTCTCTTGTGTGTGTGTGTGTGCAGTTGCACTCATGGGGGTGGTGCTAGCTGTTGAGTGTCTTCTAACACTTGACTGGAGAACTCACTAGTCTAGCTTTTTTGGGGGAACCCCTCTTTCTGCTGTCCAAGAACTGGGGATATAGACAGAGAGTCATGCCTACCTGTCTCTTACGTGGGTGCTGGGGACCCAAACCCTAGTCTTCCCTCTAACATAGCAAATACTTTACCCACTAAGTCATCTCCCTAGTTCCGACCTTAAAGTTTTTGCTGTTGTTTATTTTGGTTTTGGTTTTGGTTTGAAATAGCCCTGTTTTGCATAGTCCTGGCTATCCTGGAACTCATTAGGTACTACAGACTGGTCTCACACTCACAGAGCTCTGCCTTCTGAGTGTCAGAATTAAAGGTATGGACCACCATGGCCATGACTGGCTAATTCTGATCCTCCTGCCTCCACCTCCCAACTGCTGGAATTACAGAGGTGTCCTACCTCTCTCCCCGGCCCCAGCGATGGTTGTTTTGGGTTTTTGTTCTTGTTTTGTTTTTTTTTCCTCTTTGGAACAGTGTTAATTCATTAACCTGCATGCCTATTGATGATTCAGCCAGCTAGACACTGAGGCCTGCTTCCCAACAAAGGCTCATTATTCTGTACAACAGTGAAGGTAAATTGATCTGCTGAGCTGAGTTTACAAAGGCTGAGTAGTGTCTGGGATGCTGGCATGCTATCAGGATGTAGAATAGTTAATAAATCTGCGGCCAACCACCCGTGCTTTAGGCTGCACCATCTAGGCAACCCCTTTTTTCATATAATATCAAAACGGAATCTATTTCTATTTCCCAACGACAATGTCATCTGATGCCTGGCAACCTGACTAGCCAGACTTTTAGTCTCAAATGATGGCAATATTCCAATTCCAGCAATTTCTTTCTGATAAAGAACAACTTATACTGGCCAGGGAGGAAACCATATGCCTTTAATTCTAGCACTCTGAAGTCACATCCAGGTTAATCAGGAGTTCAAGGTCAGCCTGTCTATATGGAATTGGGCTGACTTTTAAATTTATTTATTGAGATAGGGTCTTGCAGCCGGGCAGTGGTGGCTCATGCCTGTAATCCCAGCACTCTGGGAGGCAGAGGCAGGCGGATTTCTGAGTTCGAGGCCAGCCTGGTCACTACAAAGTGAGTTCCAGGACAGCCAGGGCTATACAGAGAAACCCTGTCCCGAAAAAACCAAATCCAAAAAGAGAGAGAGAGAGAGAGATAGGGACTTACAATTTACCTTGAAGTCTAGGTTGGTCTTGAACTCACAGAGTTCTGCCTGTCTCTTCCTCTAGGTTAAAGGTGTGTGGCAGCAGGTCTGGACCACTGTTGGTTCTTTGAGATAGAGTCTCACTATATAGGGCTTACTGGCCTGGAACTCACAGAGATCTGCCTGCTTCTGCCTCTCAAGTGCTGGGATTCCAGGCATGTGGCATCAAATCTGGCCCAGCTGACTTCAGCTACATTAGGATTAGAGTTCAGACTTGCTTATAGAGCAGAATCATCTGGACATGTTTTGAAGATTTATTTATTTTATTATTATATGTGAGTACACTGTAGCTGTCTTCAGACACCCCAGAAGGGCACATCAGATCTCATTATGGATGGTTGTGAGCCACCATGTGGTTGCTGGGATTTGAACTCAGGACCTTCGGAAGAGCAGTCAGTGCTCTTAACCGCTGGGCCATCTCTCCAGTCCCTGGAGATGTTTTGAAACATATCAAGACAATTCTGATTTAATTAGTCTGAGGTAGCACCCAGACATAAGTAGCTTTAAAAATTCCCCCAAGTGATGGGGCACCAAGATGGCTCAGTAGGAGCCTAAAATCTTAAGTTCGGTCCCCAGGACCCACATGGCAGAAGGAAAGAACCCACACCCACAAGTTCCTCTCTGTCTTCTACATGCATGCCATGGTACTTATGTGCTTCTGCACTCACTGGATAGATGGATAGATAGATAGACAGACAGACAGACAGATAGATAGACAGATATGCCAATTATAAGTACAGCCACTGGTGAGCTGTGAACTTGGGATATTCTATTTATATTATTCTTCTGCCTGTCCCTTATATTGAGAGCTGAACCTAGGATTTTGCTAGGCAAGTAGTGTGCCACAGAGTGTGAGATCTGTGTGTGTGCGTGTGTGTGTGTGTGTGTGTGTGTGCATGTGTATGTGTCTGCATGTATGTGTCTGTCTCTCTCTGTATGTCTCTATGTGTGTCTGTCTCTGTCTCACCACAACCCTGGCCTTTGCTAGGGATTAAGCCTAGGGCCTCCTGTATGCTGTGTATACTAATACTATCACTAGCCTACCTGGACTCCAGACTGAAGATCTTGAGTTGTTGTGTGTTTTTGGGTGCACATTCATTCATCTACACGTGTGTATGTGGAGAGGCCAGAGGTCAAGGGAGGTGGTGTCCTCCTCTCCACCATTGCTGAGGCTTTAGGCTCAGCTTTTATGCTGTGGTAGGGATTGAAACCCAAGCCCTCCTGCTTGGGCCATGGTCGGACTGTTGTTTTGTTACAGGGTCTCACGCCATAGCCCGTACTGGTCTCAAACTCGGGTCTCCCGCCTTGGCTTTCTGAATACTGGAGTTACAGACACGAGCCACCACACCCAACTTAACTCGCGATCTTCTGTTCAGAAGAGGAATCCGGAGCTGGCACCCTCCTCTGCTGTCTGCTCTGAACCATGTACCTCCACGCACTCCATGTACAAGTCACAGATTTGTGAGAAGCCACAAAAGCAGAGAGAGCAGCATCCGCAGTGATGCGTAGTGTCATGGGTCGCAGGACACACCACCCTCAGCGACAACCCTGTAAGCTGATGAACAGCATTGGCCATAACTCATTTCTAGTGAGTAAATTATCGTCTCGGGCCTAATGCGGAACTGTGCTTCTGGTTTTTGTTGTTTTGTTTTGGAAACTAGGTCTCACTACATAGCCCTGGCTAGCCTGATGTAGACCAGGCTAACCTCAGATTCCCAGGAACCCACTTGCCTCTGCTGGGATTAAAGGCACGCGCCACCCCACCTCCCAGTTTCCCGGTTTTATTAACATTTGTTACAGTGAAGGCACCAATCAGTACATTTTTTTAAATCCAAGAATTCCTATTTCCTGAAATTTTACGTAAAGTTGTTTTCCTCTTCTTACTGGCATCCCACCCAAGGTATCAGGTTATAGTTTGTCAGCTTTCTCTGTTGTAGTTACATAAACACACACATACACAAATAAATAAATAAATGTAACTTTTGTTTTTGTTTTTTGTTCTTGAGACAAGGTTTCTCTGTGTAGCCCCGGCTGTCCTGTTACTGCTCTGTAGACCAGGCTGGCCTCGAACTCACCAATCCACCTGCCTCTACCTCCTGAGTGCTGGGACTAAAGGCGTGTGGCACCACGCCCCACCAGGTTTAACATTTTTAAAAAATAAAAACAGGTGTGTTAGCCAGGTATGGGTTGCACACGCCTTTAATCTCAGCATTTTGGAGGCAGAAGCAGGCAGAGTTCTGAGCTCAAGGTCAGCCTGGTCTACCGATTGAGTTCCAGGACAGCCGGGGTCACACAGACAAACCCTGTTTTGGAAAAACAAAAACAAACAAACAAAAAAAACCAAAACCCAAACAGATGTGTTCAGATTACCAAAAGATAATTTGGTCGTTCCCACAACCCAAAGTAGGACTGATTCAAATCATAGTGAGGTCTAGGGAGCCCTCTTGTGGTGGATCTTGGGTATAGCCAGCCAGTGCCCGGCTTTCTGGGCCTGGTCATTCCTAATGAATGATCTCTTCCACCCCAATGGCCTCAGGCAAAAATCTAAAGACAATCTGGGAGCGCCGCTACTGTT
Organism: Apodemus sylvaticus; assembly: GCF_947179515.1. NCBI lineage: Eukaryota > Metazoa > Chordata > Mammalia > Rodentia > Muridae > Apodemus > Apodemus sylvaticus. The sequence goes on along the minus strand of NC_067481.1, from coordinate 36,639,955 downwards.
ATCTAGGAGGTAGAGGCCAGATACACGAAAGGATCACCCAGGTGTGTCAAAAATCTGAAGCCCAGAGCTGTGACTATGACTGTAATGGAGAGAGCCTAAGATCCTTCTGGTCTTAGGGTGGTAGTGAAATGCATTCTTTTATTTATCTAGGATTTTTTAAAAACCTATTTTTACTTATTTTCCTTTGCTTTGGCAACAGGGTCTCACAGGGTAGCACAGACTGCCTTAAATTTACCATGCATCTCAGATTAGCCTTGAACTTTTAGCAATCCTGCCTCTCCCACAAGTTTGGATTACATTTCACAATTGTGTAAAATAGTTCCAGGGGATCTGACACCCTCACATAGACACACATGCAGGGGAAACACTAATGAACATAAAATAAAAATAAATAATTTAAAAATTCTTAAGTATCATACTCTGGCTTGTTTTTTTTAACGTCCCTTTTTATTTTGTGTGTTGGGGCGCTGTGCACACAGCCCTAGCATCAGAGGACAACGTGTGAGAGTCAGCTTTCTTCCAACACCTGAATTCTGGGAATCAAACTCTGGCTTGACAGCTAGAAACTTTACCTTTACCTGCTGAGTTATCTTTCCCTCCTCCCACCCCCAATCCATCCCGCAGCCTCTCTTGTATTGGGTGGGGCCTCACTTCGTAGCTCTAGTTGGCCAGGACCTTACTATGTACCAGACTGATTTCTTTTTTCTTTTTTTTTTTCTCTTGGATTTGTTCTTTTTCGAGACAGGGTTTCTCTGTATAGCCCTGGCTGTCCTGGAGCTCACTCTGTAGACCAGGTTGTCCTCAAACTAAGAAATCTGCCTGCCTCTGCCTCCCAGAGTGCTGGGATTACAGGTATAGCCACCACTGCCCTGCACCTTTTTTTTTTTTTTAAGATTTATATTTATTATATGTAGGTATACTGTAGCTGACTTCAGACACACCAGAAGAGGTTGTCAGATCTCATTACCCTTCCCCTTGAGGGACCAGATAAACGATGGTATAGTATAGAATAGAATGTATTCAGGGCATGGGGAGGGGAGTTAGGGGGGTAGCAGAGGCAGAGAATGGCAGAGAGAGGAAGAGAGTAGAGAAGCAGAGGCCGCCATGACCACGTGGAGAGAGGGGGCAGGGAGGAGACCCCAAGAGGGCAAGAAGGAAGCTAAGAGAGTGAGAGAATAAAAGAGAGAGGAGGGGGGCAAGCAGCCCCTTTTATAGTGGGCCAGACCTACCTGGCTGTTGCCAGGTAACAGTGGGGTGGAGCTTAGACAGAATCCTAACATCCTCTTTCACTGAGTCCCCTTGTAAACAACAGTCTAAAAGCAGAAGGCACAATGGCTGATCCTGGCTGAGTCTGTTCCTTGGGGAAAGTGATCATTTCCTCTCTTGCCTCTCAAGAATGAGCGCCAAGCACTGCAGGTAACAGCTGTCCCTACACAGCAAAAGCCTGTTCTGTGTTCCCATTGGTGGGCTAGGTCCTTATATTTTGGAAATATGAGTTTGTTCTTTTGCTATTTGTGTCTTTTTTTTTTTAAAGATGGGGTTTATTTTTGTGTAGTCCTGGCTGTCCTGGAACTCACTCTTTAGACCAGGTTGGTCTTGAACTCAGAGATCCACCTGCATCTGCCTCTCAAGTGCTGGGATTAAAGGCGTGTGCCACCCCCACCCAGCTTTGCTATTTCTGTATCTTATTGATTGATTGCTTGATTGATTGATTGATTGATAGACCTCAGGTAGCCCCGGGCCTTAGGCACAGCAAGCAAGTTCTCTATCACTGAGTTATATCTACAACCCTTGAGATTTCTACTTTTCAAAAGAAGACAGGTTATTTGTGTGTGTGTGTGTGTGTGAGTGTGTGTGTGTGTGTGTGTGTAAGCACTCATGCCTGAGGAGCCCAAAAGAAGGTGCCAAATCCCAGGAGCTGGATTTGTAGGTGGCTGTGAGCATCCAGTATGTGTGTTGGGAACTGAATTTCTGGTTCTCTGGAAAAGTAGGAAGAGGTCTTAACCACTGAGCCATCTCTGCAGCCCTGAGACTAGGTCCTAGGTCCTGACAGATAGGGTCTCCATATCTAGTCATTTGACCTTGCAACTAGGAGCTTTCTGCCTCTGCCTCTTAAATGCAGGATGGCAGTTGTGAGCCACCATGGCCAGTGTAGAGTGCTTTTTTTTTTTTTTATTGCAAGGAACATCATGTCTCAAGCCATGTGGTGGTGTCATCCAGCACTCAGGTGGCAGGGACAACAGATCTCTGAGTTGGAGGCCTGGTCTACAAAGCAAGTACTAGGATACCAAGGGCTGTTACACAGAGAAACCCTGTCTCAAAAAACAAAAAACAATCAAACAAACAAAGGGTTTCACTGGACTTGCCTATATAGGCCAGGCTGGCTTTGAACTCTCAGAGATTCACCTGATTTTGCCTCCTGAGTGCTGAACTAAAGGTATGAACCACCATGCCTGACTTAAAAACATTGTTGGCCTTGCCAGGTGTTATACAGGAAGCTGAGTCCAAGCATGACAGAGAATTCTCTTAGTAAGGCACCTGTGTTGTACAGACTCAGTTTTAATCTTGAACTCTTCGTTAATGAGAAGTCCGCCATTTCTGAGCCCTCTCTAAGCGCTGCAGGTGGCTTTGAGCTTTCTGCATGGCAGGCTTTAGCTTTCCCATCCTAGATTCTTTTTTTTTTTTAATCTTTTTTTTTAAAGGTTTATTTATTATTATATGTAAGTACACAATAGCTGTCTTCAGACACTTCAGAAGAGGGCGTCAGATCTCATTACGGATGGTTGTGAGCCACCATGTGGTTGCTGGAATTTGAACTCAGGACCTTTGGAAGAGCAGTCAGTGCTCTTAACCGCTGAGCCATCTCTCCAGCCCCCAACCTAGATTCTTGATCTCTTTTATACGTCTTAATTCTCTGCTTCTAACATGGCTTTGTTATAGAAGTGAAGCAATTTTCCGGGAGGAGGTGGGGGGGATTTGTGAATCACGCAGAACTATTGGATTTGATCTGTAAAGAAGTTATCATTGTAAAACTATAAGAAATTAGATGGCCTTCATCTAGTTTAAATGATGTGTGTGTGTGTGTGTGTGTGTGTGTAAGAGAGAGAGAGAGAGAGAGAGAGAGAAGAGGTCAGGAGGCAACCTCACATGCCTTGCATCTTGTTTGAGACCAAGTCTATTACTCACCACGACATATCACAGTCTAGTTGGTGGTGAATTTGGGGGATTCTCTGTCTCTGTGTCCTGTCTCTTGGAGTGCTGGGATTCGCATTGTGAGCTACTACCCTAAAAAGTTAAAACATAGCTAGAGGAATGACTTAGTCACAGACAGCTCTTGTTGCTCTTACAGAGGATCTAGGTTCTGTTCCCAGCACCACATGGGCAGTCACAGCAGGCCAAATACCCATCTATACAAGATAAAATAATCTAAAAAAAAAAAAAAATAAACAAACCTTCTTAGCTAGCCAGAGTCTTGCTAAATTGCACAGGCTGGCCTCGAACTTATGATGAACCCGTTGCCTCCGGTATCTGAGTGGTTTGATTTACAGGCCTGGGCCACTCGGCTCAGTAACTCAGATCATTCATTTCCTTTAGTGCCACAGCCTTGACATCAGCGCAAACCATTTCCTCCCTGTTTTACTGCAGAAGCTCACAGCTTCTTTCCTTCTTCAGACCAACAAGTCCAGCTAAAGATATGTCAGGGGCAGAGAGGTGGCTCAGTCAAGACTTCCTGTCTCATCTTGCAGAGGCTTTAGATTTAGATTATTTCCCAGCACTCACATGGCAGCTCACAACTTCTGCACACATCAGGTGCTAGTGTGGTGGAGAGACTCATATAGTACAGGCAAAACACTCACACCCAAAATAAATAACACACACACACACACACACACACACACACACACACACACACACACGAAGCCAGATGTGGCAGCACATGCCTTTAATCCCACTACATGGGAGGCAGAGGCAGGTGACTCTGAGTTCAAGGCCAGCCTAGTCTACAAAGAGGATTCCAGGACAACCAGAAGAAACCCTCTCTCGGAAAAAACAAAACCGAAGCTGAGGTGGCTCAGCAGTTAAGAGCACTGATTGCTCTTCCAAAGGTCCTGAGTTCAAATCCCAGCAACCACATGGTGGGTGGTTCACAACCATCTGTAATGGGATCACATGCCCTCTTCTGCCCATTAAGTCAGGCTTGGTGTGGTGGCTCAGTGGGTAAAAGTGTGTGTGCCAGGCCTGAGTTTTGTCCCCAGGACCCACTTAGTAGAAGTGACTTCTATAGATTCTCCTCTGACTTCCTCTACATGTGTGCTGTGTCACACCCTTGCAAATACTCATACAAGCAACAACAACAAACAACAAAGTTAAAGAAAAACAAAAAAGAATAGTCAAGGGGCTGGAGAGATAGCCCAGCAGTTAAGAACACTTGCTGCTCTCTTAGAGAACCAGGCTTGGCTCCCAGCACCTATGTGACAGCCCACAAGCATCTGTACTTCCAGTTCTACGGCATCCAGCGCTCTCTTCTGGCCTCTGTAGGTATTGCATGCGTTTGGTTCATGTGGAGGCAAACACAATAAATAAATCTTGGCCTGGAGAGATGGCTCAGTGGTTAAGAGCACTGTCTGCTCTTCCAGAGGACCCAGATTCAATTCCCAGCAACCATGTGGCAGCTTACAACTGTCTTGTAAGTCTAGTTCCAAGGTATCTGGCACTCTCACACTAATGCACATAAAACACAATAAAACAAATAAATCTTAAACAAACACACAAGGAATAGCTGATATGGTGGTGCACACCCCTAATGTCTCAGCACTTTAGATGCAAAGGCCTGTGTTTCTCTGTGAGTTCAAGGCCAGTCTGGTCTATAGAGAGACTCTGTCAAAGGGGAAAGGAAGGAAGGAAGGGAGGGTCAGCTTGACCTGATGGTGTATGCAATCCCAGCCTGGGACAAAGACAGGAAGATTGTGAGTTCCAGACCAGTCTGGGCTATGTAATGAGACCTGTCTCACAAAACAAAAACAAAAAGATGAAGGAAGCCACATACACAAAAGAAACAAAGTCATACCCCATGTCTCCTTTCTCCCCAAACCCTCCCTTTAACTCCACTTCAGTGGATCTAGTTCCTTCATCTGGCCTCTCTGGATACCGACACACAGGACACACGGACACACACAACACATAAATGAAACTTTTAAATCAAACAATCCCTCTTCAGATTTCCTTTTTCAACAGAAAGCTAAAGGTCTTCACGGTGTCTCTCCCTCCCTCAGCCTCCTGGTCTCTGCCTCGTCTCTTACTCTTCCTACAGCCCAGTGAGCTTTCATGCTATTCTTTCACTCCTTCTCCCCACATTCTGTTCTTTGGACCCTTGAACATCTCTTCTCTGGGTGAAATGTCTCACAAAGAACAGATGTTCACCAGTGCCCTGCTTAAAAGTTATCCCGTTGGGCTGGAGAGACGGCTCAGTTGATACAGTGCTTATGAGGAGTTTGAACCCCAGCGCCTATGTTAAGTAACTAAAAGGCCTCAGGAATGGAACCCAGTACATTAAAAAACAAAAACGAAATCTTCAGCGGTAGATAATGCTCTCAGAAGCAATGGGTTATTAAACAAAAATCCCAGCTGCAGGAGGCCCCAGAAGCCCTATATAAGCTACACCCAGTGCCCCTCCTTGCTGGAGAGCAGATCTAGGGCCTCCCTGTGCTGGGCTGGGCACTTGTCGCCTCTGAGCTCTGTCCCCAGCTCTCTCCACATATCTTTTGGTCAAAGCGATCTCAAGATCCTCTTAGCCTGCAGCTTTGCCCTTTTAGGACTATCTTTCATCTGTGGAAGCAGCACAAGCTAATAAAAACTTAATCTTAATAATTAGGTGAACATTAAAAGCATTTTATGAGGTTGTAGTAAAAAAAAAAGTGGCCAAATTTTGCATAGCTTGTGGCATTGGATGTTTGTGTAATCGTTCAGGAGAGTAATACTATCCAGACTCCTAAGGAAAAGAAGAGAAAGAAGACGAGACAGAGCTTGTTAGGTGACCGGCCTGCTTGCCTGAAGTGTGTAAGTTTCTGTGCTCTGTCCCTGTGTGTGTGTGTGTGTGTGTGTGTGTGTGTGTGTGTGTGTGTGTGTGTGAGTATGTTTGGCAGCTTACCTGAGCTGTGGGAAGTGCACTGGAGTTAAGGTTAGGGTTAGAGTTAGAGTAAGAGAGACTCTGTTTTAGAAAGCAAACATTGCCCGCCCTGATGCTGCCGGCCTATAATCGCAGGCAGAAGCCAGAAGATTATACAAAGATTCCAGCCCATCCAGGGCCTATCAGGTTTCTTTTTCAGCCTTCCCCTGTCCCCTAACTTATGCTGGGACTGGTAGGTCTGTAATTCCAGCCACTCAGGAACAGGAAGGAAGCACTTGTGTTTCACAGTGAGCTTGTGGCTGGCCTGGATAAAATATGCAAATAATTGTAAATACGCAAATCAGTGGTTAAGAGCCCTTGCTGCTGCTGTAGTGGAGGACAGGAATCTATCTGACTCTCAGCATCCATGTGGTGACTTACAGCAACCCGTGACTCCAGTTCACGGAAGCCAATACCCTCCTGTGACCACTGAGGGCACCAGCATGAATGTGGTATACATACATATGTGCATGCAGGTGAAGCAAGATAAACGTAAAACAAATAAATCTAAAACATGAAAAAAGCAATTAAAGATGTGAATAGTAGGCATGGTGGTTCACGCCTTTAGTCCCAACACCCGGAGGCAGAGGCAGATGCTTAAGAGTTCAGGCCTGGTCTACACAGTGAATTACATTCAAGTAGGCCAGAGCTACATAGTGAGACCCTGTTTCAAAAAAACAAAACCAAACAAACAAAACCCCCCAAAAGCTGATACATAAATAAATAAAGTAAGTAAGTAAATAGACAATAAATAAGAAGAGCTGAGGGTGTGGTCTACGGAAAATCAATTTTCTCCAGTGGAGTGTCACTGGGTATAGCACCCACACTCCGAGAAGACCCCATGCCAAAATGTAGTTGCTCAACAGAACAAACTCAATGGGATTTTTGTGACCTTTTTGCTTAGTTTTGCTTTGTTTAGCCCTTTTTGTGTTATTGGTCTTTTGCCAGTTTGTTTTGAATTTTGTTTTTATAGAGATTTTTTTGTTTCTTGATTTCTGGTTTGAGCATTTTGTTATTGTGTGTAGTTTCTTGTGCTTTGTTTTTGTTTTTGAGAGAATATAAAACTTAAAATTGGGTGGGGGAGGGGGAAACATGATCAGACTATATCCTATGAGAAAAATTTTAGGGCTGGAGAGATGGCTCAGTGGTTAAGAGCATCGACTGCTTTTCCAAAGGTCCCGCTGAGGCACCGCCTTCCCCCACACTGCTGTAGAACATATTCTCACACCTATTTCTCTCTTTTTTTTTTTTTGTTTTTTTGTTTGTTTGTTTGTTTGTTTTTGGCTTTTGGTTTTTTGGTTTTTCGAGACAGGGCTTCTCTGTATAGCCCTGGCTGTCCTGGAACTCACTCTGTAGACCAGGCTAGCCTCAAACTCAGAAATCCACCTGCCTCTGCCTCCCAAGTGCCGGGATTAAAGGCGTGTGCCACCACCGCCCAGCTACACCTATTTCTCTTTTTATGATCACAACAGAGGAGGCACTTACAGCACACAATCTTAGTTTAGACAAACTGCACATGGTTGGCTTAAAACCTTCATCATGGTCACTTAGAAGGAGACCAAGGGGGCTGGAGAGATGGCTCAGTGCTCTTCCAGAGCACATATCTGCTGGGATATGTGTGTTTATATCCCAGCAACCACATGATGGCTTACAACCATCCGTAATGGGATCCGATGCCCTCTTCTGGTATGTCTGAAGACAGCTACAGTGTACTCACATACTAAATAAATACTTTCAAAAAAAAAAAAAAAAGAGCCAGGCGGTGGTTGCGCACACCTGTAATCCCAGCACTCTGGGAGGCAGAGGCAGGCAGATTTCTGAGTTTGAGGCTATCCTGGTCTACAGAGTGAGATCCAGGACAGCCCAGGCTATACAAAGAAACCCTGTCTTAAAAAAACTAAATCCAAAAAACCAAAAAACAAAACAAACAAACAAACAAAAAAGACCGGGGGCTGAGCCTGTATTTCCTACCACCACCCCTAGAGCATAGTGCATTATAAGCAGGGACTATTTGGTGAATAAATTAAATGATAATGAAATCTCTGCACACACTTTTGGAGAAAATTGGTTATGCTCTTATATTTATTCTTTTTAGAATTAAATTATCATTTGTGTGTGTGTGTGTGTGTGTGTGTGTGTGTGTAGGTGTGTGTGTGTGTGTGTAGATGGGATGACAACTCTGTGGAGTCTCTTCTTTCCTTCCACCTTTATGTGGGTTCCAGGGATCAAACATGGGCTGTCGGCTTGGGCAGCCCCACCCAGCCATCTTCGTTTTGTTTTGTTTTGTTTTGTTTTTTTGAGACAGGGTTTTTCTGTGTAGCCCTGGCTGTCCTGGAACTCACTCTGTAGACCAGGATAGCCTCAAACTCAGAAATCTGCCTGCCTCTGCCTCCCAGAGTGCTGGGATTAAAGGCGTGCGCCACCACTGCCTGGCGGCTATTTGAAATGTTAACTGCAGAATTGTGTTACCATAAACTCAAAAGAGAGGTCCCATAACCCACTTTCTTCTTTATTTCTTTCCTACCTCATTTGTTGTTGTTGATATTTATTTTTGTGCAGGGAGGTAATATATGGTGTATTCCTGCATCCATGTGCAGAGGCCAGAGGAGGATGTGGGGTATCCTGGTCTATCGCCCTTTGCCTTACAGTCTTGAGGTGGGGTCTCTCACTGAACCTGGAGCTTGATGTTACTGGGGATTGAACTCAGGCCCTCAGGTTTGCAGAGCACGTGATCTTTGTCTCTGATCCTTCTTTCCAGCCCTGTTGCTGTTTGTTTGTTTTCTTCAGAGATGGGATGTTGCTATATAGCCCAGGCTAGCCTTAGCCTTCCAAGTGCTAAGGTCATTATGCAGTATCGTATTGGCTTCCAACTTGAATCTTAAAAAAAAAAATAAAAATAAAACCAGTATGTAGTTGTGGGGTTTGAATGAGAGTGCCTCCCGTAGGCGCATCCCTTTTTAGTGGGACTTTTTAGAAAGGATTAGGAGGCGTGGCCTAGGTGGTAGAGGTGTGTCCCTGGGGGTGGGCTTTGAAGTTTCAAAAGCCCATGCCAGGCCCAGTCTTACTCTGCTTCCATCCTGTGGATCAGCTGTGTCCTCAGTGACGGCGCCATGCCTGCCTTCTGCCGCCATGCTCCCCACCGTGATGATCATGGGCTTAGCCATGGTGTCTCTTCACAGCAACAGAACGGTGACGTCATGAAATTGTACGTCGTCCTAGGGCACAGGAGCCATGCTCACCTTCTCTATGCTGATATTAGTAAATGCAGCACTGCTTCAACTTCTCTTCTGTGTGTGTGCGTGTGTGTGAAAGTGTGCATATGTGTGTGCATGTGTGTGCATACCAAGTTCATATGTGTGTGAATGTGCTTGAATTGTTTTTTTTATCTGCTTGAATGTTTATCTTACTATATTTTAGATTTTATTCATTTTTATTTTATGTATATCAGTGTTTTCTTGAACTCTTATGTGTATCAGTGTTGCTGTGCCGTGGGCATAGGGTGTTGGATCCTCTGGGACTGGGGTCATAGATGGTTGTGAGCCACTGTGTGCTGGAAGTTAATACTCTCCTCCAGAAGAGTATCCAGTGTTCTTAACCACTGAGCCTTCTCTCCAGCCCCTCACGTACTTCATAGGCATTTAATTAAGGAAAGGGAAAAATGGTAAAACCAACTTCCTCAAAAGATTAATATAAGTGTTGTGAGTATGCATGCATGTGAATGCAAGTATGTGTGAAAGTGTGTGTGCGTGTGTGAATGTGTGAGTGTGTGTCTGTGTGTAAGTGTGTGTGTGTGTGTGTGTGTAAAATTTTGTCTGATCATCAGACTGGTGGATTCCCTAAAAGTAGTTCTGATTGAAGAAAACTTATTTTTTTAAGATTTATTTATTTATATGAGTACACTGTAGCTGTCTTCAGACACACCAGAAGAAGACATCAGATCCCATTACAGATGGCTGTGAGCCACCATGTGGTTACTGGGAATTGAACTCAGGATTTCTTGAAGAGCAGTCAGTACTCTTCACCTCTAAGCCATCTCTCCAGTCCTGAAGGAAAATTTTAAAATATTAAACTATCTAAAGTTTATAACAATTTGTGTGTTTTTTAAACAAAAATTAAAGTATTTGAGAGCTTTCAAATGACTGAGTTGGTACAGGCTCCAAAGGGCATTTCTCCCACACAAGGTAAGAAAGTTCCTCATTCCCTCCCATGCACTTAGCTCCACGTATCATATCTCCCAATCAGTTTCCTTTGTATCACCACACCCACAAACCCCAGATACCAGCACGCCAAATCCTCCCTGAGGCTCAGGATTATAGCTTTCTACACCTTAGACAATGTAGTCTTTTGTAGTCTTCAGTTTTATGAGAAGTTGGCATTACAGAGTCCAAGCAGCTCCTATCTGACATATCTAGTGTCTTGGCAGAGAGGAAAAAATGAAAAGAAAAGAGCGATAACGTTAGTGTTGAGCGATCTTTCTTAAGACCCCCATCTAAAGCAAGCCAGATCATTTCCATCTCTGCTTCTCTTTGGAGCTAGGTCATGACCTCTGCCAGATCAAAGGTGAAGTCAACACAGACTTCCACCTGCAGATCTGGGAACCCTGAGGCGGCATGGTGGCTCAGAAGAAAACAGTGCTTGCTGCCAAGCCAGACACCTGAGTTGACCTCTGAACCTACAGTGGCCAAAGAGAACTGAATCCTAAAAGCTGCATCCTTGCCCAGGGTGCTGGTTAAAACTCTCATCTTGACAGGGTCCAGAAGAGATAAGCTCCTGGGCAGGCCTAAGGGATCATCTACAGATATAAGATTCCATTTACAGGGGTGAGGAATTTACCCCAAATGCAGTATTCCATCCCGTGAGCTGGTGTCCTGAAGTGCGTACCCTCACCCTGTGTCCTGACTGTGGGTGTGATGTGACCTTTACTCCTGCTGTCATGCTTCAAACTCTGAGCCCAAATGCACCCTTCTTTCCTAAATTATTGTTGTTGTTATTATTATTATTATTATTTTGGGCTTTTTTGAGACAGGGTTTCTCTGTGTAGTCCTGGCTGTCCTGGAACTCACTCTGTAAACCAGGCTGGCCTCGAACTCAGAAATCTGCCTGCCTCTGCCTTCCAAGTGCTGGGATTAAAGGCGTGTGCCACCACTGCCTGGCTCCTAAATTATTTTTACCAGATCTTTAAATTGTTCTAAAAGATTTATTTATTTATGTTGTGTATGTGAGTACACTGTTGCTGTCTTCAGACATACCAGAAGAGGGCATCAGATCCCCCATTACAGATGGCTGTGAGCCATCATGTGGGTGCTGGGATTTGAACTCAGGACCACTGGAAGAGCAGTAAGGGCTCTTAATTACTGAGCCATCTCTCCAGTCCTGAAATTGTTTTATTACATTTATTAATTTTGTTTGTCTGTGCATGAAGGTCAGAGGACAACTTTTTCCTTCCACTCTGTGTGTGTCTATGATGGAACGCATGTTGTCAGCCTTAGCTCTAACTAGTATTTTTGTAGCAGCAACAAGAAAATAAGCAGCATAGTCATCTCTAAAACTGTGTGTGTGTCTATATGTGTGTGAGAGAAGAATGTGTATGCATGTGAGAGATTGTATGTGTGTCTACATGTGTGTGAGAGAAAGAATGTGTATGCATGTGAGATATTGTGTGTGTCTACATGTGTGTGAGAGAAAAAATGTGTATGCATGTGAGAGATTGTGTGTGCTACATGTGTGTGAGAGAAAGAATGTGTATGCATGTGAGAGATTGTGTGTATGTCTACATATGTGTGAGAGAAAGAATGTGTATACATGTGAGAGATTGTGTGTGTCTACATGTGTATGAGAGAAGAATGTGTATGCATGTGAGATTGTGTGTGCATGTGTGTGAAAGAATGTGTATGCATGTGAGATTGTGTGTTTATATGTGTTAATTGTGTGTGTTTATATGTGTTGATTGTGTGTTGTGTGAAAGATTGTGTGTGTATATGAGATTGTATATGTAAGATTGTGTGTGTTTGTGTGTGTGTGAGTAAAGGAGACAGAGAGAGAGAGAGAGAAAGAGAGAGAGGGAGAATTTTTCTATTTTTCTATATAGCTCATGCTGGCCTTGAACTTGCAATCTTCTTCTTGCACCTGCCTCCTAAACACTGAAACTATAAGCATGTGCTCAAGGTATCTGCTAGGGAGGCAGAAGCAGGAAGATTCCTGAGACTGGCTGTCCTTTAGCCTATCCTAGAACATATAAGCCCCAAGTTCAGGAGTGGGGGCTGCTTCAAGGATTGACAGAGGAAAACTCCTCCCAACACTCTTTCCTGGTGTCTACATGCATGTACAGGCACACACATCTGCACATATATGTGCACACACACACCCTCGCTCAAATGGATAAATAACTATTGTGCCATCGCTCCAGACCCCATCTTGATTTTTGAGACGGGTTTCTTCATTGGTCTGGAGCATACCAATTAGGCTAGACTGACTGGCTAGCTAGGGGTCCTCCTGTCTCAACCTCCCAGAGGCTGGGTTTAGAGGGTGATCCAATATCCTTGGATTTTTTTTTCTTAAATTCCAGAAATTGAACTCAGATGCTCTCCCGAGCTGTCTCACCAGCCCTTGTTTGGGCTTTTTGTTTTTGTTTGTTTGTTTGTTTGTTTGTTTGAGACGAGACAGGGTTTCTCTGTGTAGTCCTGGCTGTCCTGGAACTCATTCTGTAGACCAGGCTGGCCTCGAACTCAGAAATCTGCCTGCTTCTGCCTCCCAAGTGCTGGGATTACAGGCGTGCGCCACCACTGTCCAGCCACCACTGCCCAGTCTGTTTGGGCTTTTTGCGGCAGGGCTCCACATAGACACACCTGACTTTGAATCAGCTCTTCAAGTAAAGCTGGTTTTGGATTCATCATCTTCCTGCCTCACTTTCCCAGGATTGGGAAACCATTGTAATTCTAGATGGTTTCTAAACGTTATTTCAGAATCACATGGCCTAAAAAATGATGATTTATAGTCATGTGCCCAACCAAAAGAGAAGAGGGCGCTCTGAAGAGGGAGAGGCTGGGAAGAACATTTGCAAAGAGCTTTGGCAGCACACCGAGGACAGTGTGTTAGTACTAAGAAGTATTGCTTCATTACTGGTAAACCTTTTTTTTTTTAATTATATGAAAATAAGTTTATTGACATCTTGTCAGCACTGAGGAGAAAGGGGTTGGGGAGTGAGCTCCGGAGGTCAGACACACCTGGCAGTGGGAGGCAGAGGACCCAACCTATACCCCCTAGCCAGTCAGAGTTCTGCCTCCTCCTCCTTACTGGTAAACTTTTTTTTTTTTTCAAGACAGGGTTTCCCCGTGTAGCCCTGGCTGTCCTGTAACTCACTCTGTAGACCAGGGTGGCCTCAAACTCAGAAATCCGCCTGCCTCTGACTCCCAAGTGCTGGGATTAAAGGCACTGGTAAACTTTTTATTATTTTATTTTCAATTTAAAATTTTATTTAAGGTATACTTACACTTATCTTATTTTATCTCGAGACAGAATATTACTATGTAACTCAAACTGACCTGAAACATTACTATGTTGATCATGCTGGCCTCAAACTCACTATGTGACCCAGACTGCCCTCAAACCTGTAGCAATCCTCCTGCTTTAGACTTCCAGAGTGCCAGGGTTAGATATGTGAGGCACAGTCTCTGCTTCTGACTTGTCTGTTTGTTTGTTTAAATTGTTTTGTTTTCTTTTTGTTTTTTCAAAACAGAGTTTCTCTGTGTAGCCCTGACTGTTCCAGAACTCACTCTGTAGACCAGTCTAGCCTCACCCTCACACAGATCCATCTGCCCCTCCTCCTGAATGCTGAGACTAAAGGCATGTGTCACCAGGCTAAGCGATTTCCGCCCTTTCCTTATTAGAGCATTAATATGAACTGATCTTGTTCACAAATCAAAAAAGGTTGAGATTGCTTAGTCGGCCTGAAGACCAACTGGTTTTACCTGCTCAGGGATTCATCAAGCCTGGCGCCAATTTTGTTTGCTTTCCTTCTTTAGATTGTTTGCAAGTGCTGGGGACTGAATTCAGGGCCTCCCACAAGCTGGACTAGCAATCCATCACCCAACCCTCTGTGCCCTGCATTGGATTCCCAGCTCCTTATAAATGCCTGTCATCCCATTTCTTGGGAAATAGAGGGAGAGGGGAGAGGATCAGGAGTTCAAGGCCAGGGGAGAGGATCAGGAGTTCAAGGCCAGGCTTGACTCAAGAAAGAGAGAGAGAGAGAGAGAGAGAGAGAGAGAGAGAGAGAGAGAGAGAGAGAGAGAGAGAGAGAGAGAAGGAGAAGGAGGAGGGGAGGAGAGGAGGAAGAGAGGAGGAGCAGGAGGAAGAGAAGAAGAGGAGGAGGAGGAGGAGGAGGACTGAGAGAGGACAGGAGGGCGGGGCAAGAAGAAGGGAAGAGGGAAGGAAAAGAAAGAGTAAGAAAAATATCCAGGGAGATTTCTTTTGGCTGACTACCCAGATGAGTTGGCCAGAGAGAAAGCAGGAAATAAAGGCATGACAGAGGTTCAGCAGGAGGTCATTTGCATGGGTGTGGAGGAATCTCCAGGAGGGTAAGAGGCTCTAGTGGGAACAGTGGCTCTCACCCACAGAGTCCAGAAAGGTTGCTTGTTACCAGAACCTAAGAGGAAGGCTTCCCAGGCAGGAAGATGCCATCCACTTCAGCTCATCCCACCATTAACAAAAGAAACAATAACAAAACAAAACCAAATTTAAACCGCACCATCAGCCTGCCTCTCTGTACTCTGTTATCTCTGAACAGTCAACTACAGATAAATCAGAAAAACCACAGTTTGTGAAAAGACTGAGAAGATGGACCCAAGCCCGGGGCTAGAGAGACGACCCAGCTGCTCCGATCACTCACTGCTCTACTAGAGGACCTGGCTTCCCTGCACTCACAATGGCCTGTAACTCCAATTCTGAGAGATCCAGTGCCCTTTGCTGGCTTTCTTAAATACCAGGCACAACCGTGGTGTGTACACACACACACACACACACACACACACATACACACACATACACACATACACACGGAAACATTATACACATAAAACAAAATAAATGAGAATCTAAGAAGTGGGGGAGGACCCTAACGAAGCCACCACTTAGAGCCAGGTGATCTTATAAATTATCTTTGAGAGTTTCAGCTGAAGTCAAGTTACCATGTTAAAAAAAATTAGGAATTTTTGAATAAGGCCAACTGCTCTGTCTAGTGATTTCAGGAAGCACGTGAGAGTATATGTAAAGGTGAATTAAATCTAAACACAATTGCTACAAAAGAATAATACTGTTTTGAAAGAAACAAGCACAGTTTATTCTTTGTGAGTATGACCCAAGGACACTGCTCCATTCCCGTGAGTGACAGGTGTTTCAATGTAGTGAGGTCACATTAGCTTTATGGTCACAGAACAAAAGACAGTTATGTATCGATACATTTTTAGATTATGAGGTAGGGCATTGGGTAGAGGGGCTAGCACAAAATGGATTCTCTCCTACAACTATCATATGTTACAGAACTCTTAGCTTTAGGATTGGTAGAAGGTAGAGACCTCCTTGGTAACACATTCTGAGAAGAACAGTTTATGTTGTAGTCAAGAAGACTGTCAGATCAGTTATAAGAGTTAACGGCTACTAAATCAGATGCCCCAAGATAAGTCAGCCCCTTGCCTTGCAACTTCCCATCTCTCTACAGTCATGGTGTGCTGTCAGCCATGGTCGGCTATTTGAAGGATCTTCAATACTGATGCATCTACAGAGGACACCAGTTCACCATCCTTCCATAGTTACACTCTGTCCCAAGGTTCAAGCTCTCTGGTGTGTGTGTGTGTGTGTGTGTGTGTTGTATGTGTGCGCGCGCTCTCACGTGCATGTTTTAAGATTTATTTATTTTTAACTACATGTTTTTTCTGCATGTATGCTTATGCCTGAAGCAGGTGTGAGGTCCCCTGAAACAAGAGTTAAATTATGGATGCTTATGGGCAACCATGTGGGTTCTACGAATCAAACCCAGGCCCTCTGGAAGAGCAGTGTTCTTAATAGCTGAACCATTTCTCCAGCCCCACCAAACTCACTGTTATTTGAAGCTTTGTTTGAACACAAAACTATGAAAAGATCTCTCCCTTGCCAGGAACCCACCTGCTTGTTTGGTCTTAGAACTCTGGAACTCCCTAAGTAGGTGTCATCGAAACCCCATTGCTGTGGCAAACTGACAGAAGCGACTTAAGGGAAGGGTTTATTTTTGGCTCCTGGTTTAAGGAATGCAGTTCATCCTGGTTAGAAGGCATGATGGGGAAAGTATGGACAGCTGGTTACATTGTGTCTGTAGTCAGCTGGTTACATTGTATCTGTAGTCAGCTGGTTACATTGTGTCTATAGTCATGAATGCTTAGCAAGCTCTTGCTTTTATTTCCCTTTTTAATTTTGTCTGGAACACCAATCTTCAGGGAAGGTGCCACCCACATTAGGGTAGGTCTTCCCTCATGTTAATACCTCTCTCTCTCTCTCTCTCTCTCTCTCTCTCTCTCTCTCTCTCTCTCTCTCTCTCTCATTCACCTCACTCACAAGCACCCAAGGCAGGTTTTTCTCCAGATGGTTCACAGCTGTAACCTGGTCAGGCCTTCATCAGTATCTGAAGGCATTCTGACCAGGTAAGTCTCAGATAAAAGGTGAACTGATACAACCCAGACGTTGTCCCTGTCCTCCCTGCTTAGCTCCTTTTCACACAATCACAAGCCTCTGCTTTTAGAACACACAACCCCGATGGCCTTTCCAACGTCCTGGTTCTCATTTCTTTGACTAAGTGGCCGAGTGTTGGCAGCCTGGTTGAGAGCCACTAAACATGCCTCTTCCCTTTGTAGCTTGGTATCAGTCCCATCAAGGAAAGAAACAAAGGAACCAGTCACAAGCACCTCCTGGAAACCAAACGCCAGTCCTTTCTCAGCCGGAGTACTCGATTTGGGGCTCACTGATGACCTCCTTTTCACAGGCTGGGGACAGGCTGGGGACATTGGCCTCTTCTACTTCTGCTTCTCATACCACAGTCTCTTTGTCTCCTTTGAACAGATTCTAAGACTCAGATCTCTATCTCCCCCAGTACCCCAACTCCCTAGGACTCTTCCCTCACAAACTATTCTCTTGTCTCCTTGCTAACAGGTGACATCACAGTAGTTTATTGATGTTTGTTTTTCTGAGATAATCTGGCACCTGTGATCTATCCTAGCTTTGAAATGTTGAGATGACAGGTGTACCACCAAGCTGATGTGATTTTTTTAAAAAATTCTTTGTTTTCCCTCTGAATTATAACTCTTTTTCTCGTCTTTTAATTTTTAAAGGCTAACTGGATTTTTGTTGTTGTTTTGAGGCTGACATAAAGTCCATTTGTCCCCATTTAAGGATCAGGCCTGATTTCAAAAAGAAGGCCATACGGCACTAGCTCCAGGAACAGAACCTTAAGTCCCAGGAACAGTCCATAAAATCCAGAAACAAGGTCATAAAAGCCCCTCCCAAAGAACAGCCTGGGGAATAACCACAAAAATGGGGAAATATCTTAACTCATAATGGGCCATCTGTGCTGGGAAGCCCTAGCTCATCCTATGGTTAAATGTTCATGACACACCACTGATCACCTGTGACCCCGTAACATCCGCCAATGAAATTTTAGATTGCCCAATACTTCTGGAGAGTTCCCCCAGTTCCCTATAAGAAAGCCTGCATGCCTTTGTCTAGGGTTGCCGTTCTAAGAGTGGTTGACCCCCCACACTGGTTGTTTCTGCAGAATACATGCTCTTTGTATACCATCTGAGCCTGGGGACTTCCTTCAGTGCTTTTTGGACCCTTACAGTTTCAGACTAAGTTTTGCCATGTTAAATCTGGCTAACCTGGAACTTAATATGTAGACCAGATTGGCCTTGAGCTCTATCCTCTATTGTCCCTGTCTCACTCCTAATAATTTCCTTCCTCTTTTCAATTAGCCACCCCATTTGCGTGTGTGTGTGTGTGTGTTGTGTGTGTGTGTGTGTGTGTGTTTACAAAAGGAGGCACCCTCCTAGTGGCTACATTACTAAAGAAAGTGTCTCCCTCCCCCATCAACCACTGACTGGTATGAATCCTAAGAGTGTGCTGGGGCCCCATGAGTCTCTATCTCTGTGACTTGATAGGCAGTCTTGTGCAGGTAATCACAGCTTTCTGGAACAAGAGTGCAGTAGCTGCCAGGACAACTCACTGGATAAGGGTGCTTGTCTCACCCTGATGACGGGTTCAATGCCCGGGATGAGCCAATTCCTACCGTTTGTCCTCTAATGTCCAGGGTTCATACCAGTGGCTGCCTACTGAAACACTTCATTCAAGTTTCGTTTTTGAAAAAGAGTCATGTAGCTCTGGACCTTCTGGAACACACTATATAGTCCAGACTGACCTTAAACTTGGAGCAATGCTCAGAACTCTGTTCTACGTACTGGAATTACAGGCATGTGCTGCTTCATAAGGCTCAGAACAAACTTTTTCAGCTGGTATTTCAGTCTTATCTACAACAGATTCCATTTTTATTTATTTATTCTTTGATAAACTCTTCTGGGGAAAACTCACATTGCACAATTCCAGGCAGGACCATTCACAGTGTTATTAATGGTTTCACATATTGAAACATACTAACTGCGTAAGCTTGTGTGTATGTGTGTGTGTGTGTGTGTGTGTAGCGTCTTTTCCGCAGCCATTCCATCCACCCACCTTGTTGTTTGAGGCAGGATTTCTCATTGGCCTGGGGCTTACCTACTAGGTTGGGGGTGTCTGGGTAGTAAGTCTTGGGGTTCAATCTGTCATTTGTGCCTTCAGTGCCAAGATGGCATGAAGTCTGTCACCCATGGGTCACTTTTTTTTTTTAAGATTTATTTTATGTACGTATATAAGTACACTGTAGCTGTCTTCAGACACACCAGAAGAGGGCATCAGATTCCATCAGAGATGGTTATGAGCTACCATGTGGTTGCTGGGAATTGAACTCAGGACCTTTAGAAGAACAGTCAGTATGCTTAACCACTGAGCCATCTTTCCAGCCCTGGTTTTGTTTTTTGTTTTGAATGTGGGTTCTTTCACAACTGAGCTGTGAGCTAACTACACAACTCTGTCATTTTGTTGTTGGTTTTGAATCAGGGTCTGTTATGAAGCCCAACTCAGGCAGGCCTTGGATGTGTGATGTCCCTTCCTTGGCTACCTACTCCTGGGATTACAGGTGTGTGCCACTGGGCCCAGCTGTGGATATACAGGTGTGTGCCACTGTTCTCAGCTGTGGACTTACAGGTGTGTGCCACTGTTCTCAACTGTGGACTTACAGGTGTGTGCCACTGTGCCCAGCTGTGGACTTACGGGTGTGTGTCACTGTGCCCAGCTGTGGACTTGCTGTGGACTTACAGGTGTGTGCCACTGTGCCCAGCTGTGGACTTACAGGTGTGTGCCACTGTGCCCAGCTGTGGACTCCTTTTTCACTTCTTCCATTGCTGAGATCAAACCCAGTGCTCACACACTCCTGCAGCTACTCATGAGCTACAACCACTTAATCATGTTTATTATTAGTGTGTGTCACAGGGGACCACCTTTGGGAGTCGGTTCTCTCCATTATGAGTTCTGGGGACCAGCCTCAGGGTATCAGGCTTCAGGGGCAAGTACTTTTACCTACTGAGCCTTCTTGTTCACGCCCCCTTTATTTTTAGTGTGTTACATGCAGAAGGGGGTGCACATGTGTGCCACAGAATTTATGTGGAGAGCAGAGGATAACTTTGTAGTCAGTTCTCTCTTTCCACCTTTGTGTGAATCCGAGGGATAGAACTCAGGTCACCAGGCATGACCAGCAAATACCTCTTCTCAAAGAGTCATCTTACTGGCCCTTGGTGTTTGTTTGACACAGAGCTATTATGTAGCTCTAGCTGTCCTGGAGCTTGCTATGTAGACTAGGCTAGCTACAAACTCGGAGATCCACCTGTCTTTGCCTCTCAAGTGCTAGAATTAAAGGCATGTGCCACTATGACAGGCCACTTTATTTTTGTGGTTTTTTCGAGACAGGGTTTCTCTGTGTAGCCCTGGCTGTCCTGGAATGCACTCTGTAGACCAGGCTGGCCTCGAACTCAGAAATCTGCCTGCCCCTGCCTCCCACGTACTGGGATTAAAGGTGTGTGCCACCACAACAGGCCACTTTTTAAGACATGTCTCTGCCTCCTATTGAGATCACATACATGCCACGATGCCTTCTTTCACAACATGATATTCCAACAGGAGAACAGTATCAGATGCTATCTGGGAATGGACACAAGATCTTCTGTCATAGAAGTGGAGTCCATGCATGTGCACACACATATTTGTGTGTCTCTACAGGCGCTCATGTGAGGGGAGGCCAGAGGTTGGCATCTGGTCTCTTCTATCACTCTCCATTCTTATACAGACTCTTGGTTAAAGCCTGAGCTCCTGCTGGGGTTGCCTAGCCAGCTGGCTCTGGAGAGCGCACCCCGAGGTTCGGATTGAAGGCGGGCCACCACGCCACCTTGCCTTTCCATGGCTGCTGCCTCTCTGAGTGTCTCTCACTTGAACAGCAAATGCTTTACTCACTAAGCCATATCCTTAGTCCCAAACCATCAGGTAGCCTAGCACGGCTAAAAACCTGTCTTAAGTTCATGTACATTAGTGCTTTGTCTGCTTGTCTGCATGCACACCGTGCACATTTCTGGTGTGCTGGAAGGGCAGACGAGAGCCCTGGATCCTCTGGAACTGAAGTTATGGATGGTTGTGAGGCACCCCCCCCCTTTTTTTTTTTATATAAGGACACCGTCACTGTCTTCAGACACACCAGAAGAGGGCGTTGGATCCCATTACAGATGGTTGGGAGCCACTATGTGGTTGCTGGGATTTGAACTCAGGACCTCTGGAAGATCAGTCTTAACCACTGAGCCATCTCTCCAGACTGAAATCAGTGTTCTTAACCACTACCCACTTAACCATCTCTCCAGTCCCTTGAGCATGATTTTTAAAAGCATGGTTGCCATTTTGGGCAATTTGACACTAAACATGTGCTACTACTTTTACAATATAACCTATTCTGAATCTTAATGAAGCAAAATTTCAAAAAAAAAAAAAACAAAACAAAAAAAACAAAAACCAAAAACCCATAGCTGGATGGTGGTAGCACACGCCTTTGATCCCAGCACTCAGGAGGCAGAGGCAGGAGGATCTCCGAGATCGAGGCCTGCCTGGTCTACAGTGTGAGTTCTGGGACAGCCAGGGCTACACAGAGAGACCCAGTGTATAATACAAAAGTGCCTGCTCTAGTAGATTAGCTTGCACAAGTTGTCTGTCCAGATGGCAGGAACGACTTCCTTGCTATAATCCTTTCTTCTCTTTTCTTTTCTTTTTTTGGTTTTTTTTTTTAAATATTTATTTATTTATTATATGTAAGTACACTGTAGGTGTCAGATCTCTTTATGGATGGTTGTGAGCCACCATGTGGATGCTGGGATTCGAACTCATGACCTTTGGAAGAGCAGTCAGTGCTCTTACCCACTGAGCCATCTCTCCAGCCTCCGGGTTTTTTTTTTTTTTTTTTTTTGTTTTTTTTTTTATTTTCGAGACAGGGTTTCTCTGTGTAGCCCTGGCTGTCCTGGAACTCACTCTGTAGACCAGGCTGGCCTCAAACTCAGAAATTCGCCTCCTTTGCCTCTGCCTTCCAGAGTGCTGGGATCACAGGCATGCACCACCACCACCCGGCCTTTATTTTCTTTATGCTGGTGAGAAAGCTCAGGTTTACTCACTTACTCATTAATTACATCATTAACTGAGAAAATTACATGAAACACACTGGAATTACAAGCATAAAAGAAAAGTCAAGACCTCATTTTATTCTTGTAAAACTTTATTACAATTTAGACCACAAAGCGACAGAAGGAGAGTGAGGCCGTCCTCCATTGCTGTGCGTGGCAGACCCCGTAGCAGAGACATAATTTAGGCAAAAGACGTCTAGTATGCTATACTGAATTTATCTCCCCATCTGACATCATGAAAATTAGTCAAAAAGGCTAGAGACGGATCTGCATGAAGTCACATGGGAAGGCAGAGGAAGCGGCTTGTAATGCTGGGAAACTGGCTGTGTCTGCGCCTCAGAGGACTGAAGTGAGCTCGAGCCAGGAGCAGGCACTCTCGATAAACGGTGCTCCCACCAGCCAATCACTATAAGGCTGCCACGTCACTGACAGCCCACATCCAGGTTCAGTCTACTCAAGCCCAAAGAATCGAATCAAATATTCTTGAGGAAACATAAAAACATGACTAATTGGATCTTGCCTTACTTTATAATTATAACGTCTATTTTTAAAGACATAAGAAAAAATTGGCATGACAGCATTGTCACATACCTGAAAAACAAAGACTCCAACTGGAATGTCTCCATTAGCAACCACAACCCAGGAGTCAGTCTCAGCCCACAGATTGAATTTCCATATAATAAACTCTTATTGGCTTGAATTTTCCCTCTGTGAACAGGACACACCCTACCAGGTAAGAACTACACATTTCTTTCAGGTTCCTCTTCCCCTGTATTTTCCCTTAAACTAAAATGCACCTAGACATAAGAGACAATTCAAAAATGGCTGTAATGGCCTTCAATAATTTTCTGCTTTTTTACTAAAAAAACAAAACAAAACAAAACAAAAAAAACCAATTAAGACAGGGTTTCATTATGTAGCCCAAGCTGGCCTCAAACCCCTGATCCTCCTGCCTCAGCCTCCTGTGTGCTGGGATGGCAGGCTCAAGTCACCATGCCCTGCTCAGGAATCTTCTCTGATGGCGGTTGATCCTGTTTCAGTGAAGGCTAACACACAGTTTGCCTCTAGCCTTTGATTTCAGATTTACAATAGTAGAATACTGCATCCTATGCAGATACCTTGATCAATGATCTACATTTCAGCGCCGGTTACCTTCAAACAAGTTACCAATGTAAAATATGCAATATTGGTGAAAATAAATACACAAGATAGGGAAGTTTCTACATTCCCATACAGACTTAAAAAAATGAGGTATTAAAACTTAACTGATTAAACCTTTTATCACCCTGGAAATCCCAGGGACACCATGGTTAACACACCTCTCCTCAGATCTTTTCTGGTCATGACTCCTTTGAATGATTCGGAGTTACTTTTTTTTATGGTGAAAAATTGTTTAAGAACTCCTTAAGCTTTGTCGGGTAGTCTGTCATCACTCCAGTCGCTCCCAGGTCAAAGGCTCTTTTGTACTCATGTTCCTCATTTAAAACCCAAACGTATACCTGGAAATTGAGGCATAAGGAGGCATGTTTAGCAGAAAATGCTTTTCTGCCTATCCACTACGGTCTCAGCAGACTTACAGCGACCCTAAGGAAGGCCGGCACTGCCCACCCTCAGACTTCGACTGCCCTCGCTTACATAAGAATCTAGCTAATGATTTATCACTAACTATGAGGAAGAGCATGCAGTCCCCAGTACAGCTGTAGCATCAGTGTCAGAGCTCAGAGGTGAGCCCCTGCGCTGCGCCTAGTTTCACATGGGTGAGCGCCGCTGCTGAAATCACATCAGCACCCAGACTTACTTGAATGCCCCGGGCAGTGAGGTGGTCAAATAAAGCTTTCCGCATTAATAAGCTAGAGGGAAAGAAAGCAGCAGATTCAGACACATCTTCATCCACAGGGACTGGAATTAACCTTTAGTTTTTCTCTGTCAGTTTGCAGAATTTAGTAATTGTTAGTAAACTAACAGTGCTTCAGCAATACAAGCAAATGTTGCAAGCAATAATAGTTGTTATAAATTAATTTCCATTTTTTCTTTCATTTCTTTTGACAGTCTCACTATGTAGCCCTAGCTGGCCTAAACTACCTATGTAGACCAGGATGGCCTACCTGACCTCTGACTTGCAATCTGCTTCTCCAGGGGTTAAAGGCCAGCACACTGCAGGTAGATGAATTTTCTTAACTTCTGGCTGTGGCCTGCCCACAGAGCCTGCTCTCTGGCTGCCCCCGGACATCCTTCCTGTAGCATGCAGAAGTAGAAGTGCCTCACTATGCCTGCAGGAGCTGGCGTCAGAGTGAGAGCGTGCTAGAATCCTGAGTTCCTATTCCCAGCTGTTTCCTAAGTTAGCCAAGCAGGACTCAGGTTAAGTCCTGGGCCATCCTAGTTCCATCATGTATGCTTTTGAATGTCTATCAACTATAATATTCTGTATCTATGAAAAATCATTTTCCACTGTTAAATTTATTTCTAAATTACAAATCACTTAAACAAGATGGGAACTAGAAATACTGGAAGATGACAATTTTCAGGTTTGTGGGAGCAGCAAGAAGGAAAGGGGATGGCTACTTTGCAACCTTGCTAGTAACTCGCTATAGAACCCTGAGGAAATCACTGAAGTTAACAGATACTTAGTTTTCTCATGAAGGTAGAAGAGAATATTTCTCCAGGTTCCCAGTGAAGTTCTGTGACTAAGACAGCTCAGCTGGTTTGCTGGTATTCACTTGTATGCAGGTACCAGTTACAAACGAGGCATGGGTAGACTGTAGTGGGTGAGAGAGCTTGCTGCCAAGCCTGTCCTAATTCTCTCCCAGGAGCCCTTGTGGTGAAAGGAGAAAACAGCACCTCTACCTGGTGCTCTGATGTCCACATGACAGCACTCCCCAGCTGCCCACTCCCCACTGCACACAAAAGTCATTTATTAAAACAGTTTTTATAAAGCCAGGCATGGAGGAGCTGGAGAGATGGCTCAGTGGTTAAGAGTTCTGGCTGCTCTTCCACAGGACCTGGGTTCAATTCCCAGCACCCACATATGGCAGTCCATAACTGTCTGTAACCCCAGTTCCAGGGGATCTGGCACCCTCACACAGACATACGTGCAAGCAAAACACCAATGTACATAAACAAACGGGCCGGGCTGGAAGGAGGCGGGGTGCTCGGAGGAGAGGCCGCAGGGGAAACAAGACGGCTTGATATTTGCGAGTACTTGTTAATTTTGCAGAGGGCTCGAGGTTGAGTCTCAGAACCCACATGAGCTGCCTGTCACTGCAATGCTGTCTTCTGGTCTCTTCAGACACAAAGCATGCACAAGCTACACAGACATACGTGCCAGCGTGCACACAGACACACACAATTTAAAAAAGTAATCTTAAAATATATAGAGAGAGCCACAAAACCAAATCAAATACTTACGTATCAGAAAGCCAGATGAGAAACTTATGACCTTTGGATATAGTGTGAGGTTCTTTTAGCCTAAGAGAAGTCAAAGACTGAAGTATGAATTAGGAACAGAAGGACGTATCAGTGTGATAAAATAAGATATGTTCAAACTGAAAACAATGCTTATACACAAGATGGGAGGCGGAGACAGGGGCTCTCTGCGAGTTCCAGGTATTCATAGTGAGACTCTTGTCTCAAAAAGACAATTTAAAAATATCTGTCAAAGGACAAAAATAGTAGAAATTTGTTTCTACCTCCACTGGCTTTAAGCTAACTTTTACTAAAACTATTCAAAGCTAAACAAAACTAAAGAAAAATTAATTTCCCAGAGACCTGGTGCTCCAGGCTTATCACATCTTATCCTTTCTTTTGGCATATGCTTTTCCTTCTGTTTAGTGTAGTAAAATTTAATTTGGGGTAGATTTCCTAACACAACCAAAGTATGGAGAGATGGCTCAGTGGTTAGAACACTGGCCAGTCTCCAGGGACCTGGGTTTGGTTCCCTGAGCCCGCATGGCAGCTCACAAACATCTGTAATTCTAGTTCCAGGGAATCTGATATCCTCTTTTGGCTTGCACGGGGACCAGGCACATATGTGGAGCCCAGACATATATACAGGTCAAATATCTATACATAAAGAAATAAGTATTTAAAAACAGCCAGGCAGTAGTGACACATGCTTTTGATCCCAGCACTCAGGAGGCAGAGGCAGGTGGATCTCTGAGTTCAAGGCCAGCCTGGTTTACAGAATGATTTTCAGGCCAGCCAGGACTACACAGAGAAACCCTGTCTAGAAAACAAACAAACAAACAAACAAACAAACACCAGAAAAACAACCAACCAAAACAAAACTATTCTATGGATTAGAAGCAGTGTGTCTGGCATGGTGCTGCACATCTTTGCTCCTTGCACTAGAGAGACACCTCTGTGATTTCGAGGTTAGCCCAGTCTACAGATAGAGTTCCAGGCCCGTCAGGGCTAAATAGTGAGAGCCTGTCTTTAAAAAAGACATTTAGGGCAAAAGTCAGATGTTAAATGTTTAATTCTTCCTTTCTTGCTTCTTTCCTAACTTCTCCTGTATCCACTCTCTCCCTCCCTGTGTCCTCACACATTAGCTAAGCTGGCAGGGCTCCAGGGATCAATCTGTCTCTGCCAGCCCCTAGGTCACCACTGCTCACCACTGCGCCCAGCAGTGGGTGCTGGAATCTGACTCAGGTCCTCATACTTGCATAGCAGGCACCTTACCCACAAGCCATCTCTTCAGCCCTCATAAGAAAGACTAATGCCACAGCACGCTTCCTTAGTTTGTATTTCATTAACATTCACTTCTCTATAGAGTGCACATGGTATTCTACTCTAGCCAAGAGAAAGCTAAACACTTCAGTCATAAATGGTAGGAATCTTTTTAGTACAACAAATGAAAACAGCTTCTTCGTAGACAAGTGTTTTCTGAGCAGGGTGGGGTGGCACATGCCTGAAATCACAACACTAGAAGCTGGGTAATAGGATTTTTTTGTTTTGTTTTTTGGATTTTTTTTTCCTGAGACAGCGTTTCTCTGTGTAGCCCTGGCTATCCTGGAACTCATTCTGTAGACCAGGCTGGCCTCGAACTCAGAAATCCGCCTGCCTCTGGCTCCCAAGTGCTGGGATTAAAGGCGTGCGCCACCACCACCCCGCTATTGGGTAATAGGATTGCTGTCAGTTTGAAGTCAACTGTGATACAGTAATGAGATGTGTGTGTGTGTGTGTGTGTGTGTGTGTTTGAACAAAAAGGTCTTTTCAGTTGTTTTGTCTAAGAAATAATGTCCATTAAAGACTTAACAAATATAATTGAGAATTGATAAAATAAAAAGTTCATCACTAAGAAATTCAAACAGTGAAAATGGCCGTGGAGCAGGAGCCAAGCTAACAATGGGCCTCTGAGCAAGCAAGGTGCCTGCTGCCTAGTCCGAGGACCTACCTCAGTTTGGTCCCCAGACCCCTCGTGGGAGAGAGAACTGGCTGCTGACGCTGGCCTTCTGACCCCCACAGTGGCGCACAGAGTACACTCGTGTACACACAATAAATAACTGTAATCAACCTTGCTTGGGGGTGACTGGATGGAGGGGGGCCTCAGGAGGCACAGTGCTTATGCAAACACAATGACCCAGGCCAGGCACCTACAGAACTAACTGGACATGGGGGTGTGCACTTTGTCACCCTGCTGCTGGGAAGGTGGAGATGGGCGGACCCCCCAGGGGCATTCTGGCCAACTAGCCTAGAGTCATCAGCAAGTCCCAGGCCCTAGTAAGAGATCCTGTCTCAAAAACTCAGGTGGACAGCTCCTGAGGGACAACGTCAGGGTTAGCCTCTGCCCTTGCCCACATACACACAAGGAAAATATCATCTAATTTTATTAAGAAGCTTTTGATATCAGAACCTTTTTTCTGCATTTGTGGGAGAGATTGAACAGGGCTTCGTTAGGGTTCACAAGCTCTGACACTAAAATATATTCCACATCCCACAAACACCTGTTCATTTCTTCTTTCTTTTTTTGTTTTTTGTTTTTCATTGGTTGTTTTTTGAGACAGGGCTTCTCTGTGTAGCACTGGCTGACCTGGAACTAGCTTTGTAAACCAGGCTAGCCTCGAACTCAGAGATCCACCTGCCTCTGCCTTCTGAGTGCTGGGATCAAAAGCATGGGCCACCACTGCCTCAATACATCTATTCGTTTCTTTAAAATATTGTTAAAGTATATTCTTTAAAGATTTCCATCATATTAACCCCTCACTACCCTTTTTGGTCCCTCTCCTACTCCCTTTCAACCATTTCTTCCTTCCAATGAACTCCTTCTCTTCTAAACTCAGTTTAATTAGGGTTCCTTACATGAGCATGGGTATGTTACTGACTAGAACATGGGCAAGGCAGCAGAGGCTATACCACCTCAGAAAGCGCTCCCCTGTGCCCGCCTATAGCTCCTCAGCTAGGGGTGCAAAAGTCTTTTTTTTATTTTGTTTTGTTTTTTTGAGACAGGGTTTCTCTGTCTCTGTCAGGGTTTCCCTGGCTGTCCTGGTACTCACTCTGTAGACTGGGCTAGCCTCGAACTCAGAAATCTGATTTTTGCTTTAGTTTGTTTTTCTGTAGCAATAATGAAGTATCTGAGGCTGAGTCCTTTTTTTTTTTTTTTAAAAAAAAAGGTTTACTTAGGTCACAGTTCTAGAAGCACAACGTTGCTATCTGGCTTGTTCTTTGGGTTTGTGGCAGCAGGAAAGCAGTGGGCATTTGCACTTGGGATGCAAGAGGAAGCAGAGGAAAACCATGGGCAAACCCTCCTTCCCACAAGGAAGGAATTCATCCCCCAAATCTTCTATCTAACTCCTAGAAACCCGACCACTAGTCAACACAGAGGAGACCAACCCCAAGTTCAGGGGGAATTGGCCACACAGGAACTCGGCCAAGGTGGAGGAGGAGGAGCTCGGAGAAGCCGCAGCCAGGGTGTGAAAGGCCTCCATCTTATTATCCCTAGCACTGAGGAGTCAAGCCGCAGCCACGCAGCCACGGGGATGATCACAGACCAATGATCGGGCATTCTGTAATGGCTTAAGTGGTAAAACGCGTAAGGACTTACTTCAGTATGATAGAGGGCATTGGAATTTCAAAGAACTGTTCTCGAATGGGCACAAAGGGCAAGAGGCCGGTGAAGAACAGGCCGAGGATGAGCAGAACACGCTGCAGGCTGAAGAGTATAGGAATATCTGAGTTCTAGAACACAAGCAAGATTGGGTGTTACGTTAAAAAGCATGATCGTTTTATAAACCACAGAACGTGTTTCCCAGGTTACATGCTGATAAGCATCCTATGAATTATGAATATTCACTACAACAACTCAGAAGCCTATAGCTAGTCTAAAACCTGTAAGTAATGCTCTAGCACTGAAATTTCTCTGGTGCTTTGGTAACACATCTGCTAATGTTGGTCACAGTATGAATAGCTAGAGACTAGGGAATACACCAAAATGGCAAAAAAGAGGATACATGGACTATCTGACGCCTGTTATAAATGTGCAGCTCTGCATCTCCAAGAATCTAAAGCAGATACATGAACATCAATACTGCTGTAAATACGCCATCCTTCAGCTCTGTTATGGGTCAAATAGACAAGATAAAGTGGGCCAGGCATGACTGACCTCCCAGCATATGGGAGGCCAAAGGGATCTCAAGTTTAGGCCAGCCTGGGATACATGAGACAATGTTGTAGAATGAATGAATGAATGAATGAATGAATCAATCAATCAATCAATGAGTTGGGTGGTGGTGGCACACCTTTAATCCCAACACTTGGGAGGCAGAGGCAGGTGGATTTCTGAGTTCAAGGCCAGCCTGGTCTACAGAGTGAGTTCTAGGTTAGCCAGGGCTACACAGAGAAACGTTGTCTCAAAAAAAAAAAAAAAAATAGAATGTGCCCCCACCTCAAATAATAGTAAGTAAAGGCCTAATAATAAGGAATATAATAGGCGGGCAGTGGTGGCACACACCTTTAATCCCAGCACTTGGGAGGCAGAGGCAGGCCAATTTCTGAGTTCAAGGCCAGCCTAGTCTACAGAGTGAATTCCAGGACAGCCAGGGCTACTCAGAGAAACCCTGTCTCAAAACAACAACAACAACAACAACAAAAAGGAATACAATAAGCTTCCATAAATTTCATTAAGAGAAACAAGCTTAGACAGATTTGTGATCAAGAAAAAACATTCATTCTGGGTCAGGTCTAAGGAGGAAGCTACAGGTGTGCACTGTGATAAAATAAGGCCGCATGTATATGTCGCTGTGAACTTATAATGAGCTTATGGAGTGAAGCACTGCTTTTAACTTACTATGGACGTCCTTCTGTAACTCCACCTTTGTGTAACATTTTATCTGTGAGGTAATTTTATAAGAACTTTTGTCTCAGAAGGTATAAAAAGGCTGAGAGAAGAAATAAAGTGTGGCTGTTGGGGCTCTGCTCCATTCACCAAGTGTCTGTCTATCTGTCTGTTTGTATGTAAGTGCATGCATACGTATGTAATGTGTACTTAAGTAAGCTGTGCACTTGTGAAATTGATGAAACAGGTGGTCGAACCCAGTGTGTGTGTGTGTGTGTGTGTGTGTGTGTCGCTGTGCAGAGGCTCTTTCTCTCTGTTCGTCTCCTGCGCATGTTTCCTTGCCCCCAGTCAACACCTTCCTCAGTTGCTGATTCTGTCTCAGGGCCTGCGACCCTCTGCTGCTACTGTTGCACTTTAGGCTTTTTTCTGTCTTTTCATTCTTTAACTGGCAGAGAAAATGAATCCAATCAATCCCCTAGACTGTATTTCAACTCATGGAAGGTGCTAGAAGAGGTCTGTCATCCTATAGACGACTTCTGGCTGGTTCCTTCCATTCATACACGAGCTATGACAGGACTAGATTCTGCAAACTCCTGTTATCATGACTCAGCATCCCCGGCTGGTTGCATCCAGAGCTTACCTCTTTGTAACACTTGTCTACAATCTCAGAGTTGGCGTTGCCCCACACCGTCAGGTGTTCTCGCTTATACTGCTTCACCAGTTCTGAGACCTGTGTGTGAAAATTCAAAATTATATCCATGTGCCTATATGTTAACCTACCTGTACTGCTTTCTATTAAAAAGTGGGTTACAATTCATTGTAATATAAAATTGCCAAAAAGTAATATAAAATTGTGGGAAAACTGGCAATCAAATTGAGATTATGTATGAAATACAAAATTATTTACATTTACCGCTCTAAAACCAGTTTAACAAATATGGCTACTTAGGATTTTGACATAAACCAACCACAAATGAAATGACTTAAAGCTGGTAATCAATCAGAGAAATGTCTGGATGAATGGAGCCTAAGAGAGCTTATTTTTATCCACAACCAGGATAAGCCAACTCACTGTGAAAACAGGCCACAGGAAAGTTTCCCCATGACCTTTACGGGGCATTAGACAATGCTGAGCGTGGCCGATCAGGTTCCCTTGATCACTATCAGTCAGCCTTGTTTAGGTTTTGCAGTCAGACAATGCTGATCCTCACAATATCACATTTCCTCTGCAGGGTCGGTGTCACCCACGCTGACCTTCCCAAGGCAGCCCACGCACCTTCTGAATCAGCACGTTGCTGTTCACTTTAATGTCGATGTTGATGGGGGTCTCAGGGAAGGCCTCAAACACTTCCTTCAGCAGCGGGATTCGGGTGTCTTTTCCTTCACACTTGCACGCTGAGAAAGCAAGATGTTTTTAAACAGTGACTTCCATTCTTAAAGCATAATCCTTTTCAATGGTTGTAACTTACACTACACGTTCACTATAGGACAATAACAAAAGGAGGCAAAGTATAAAGGGAAGAAAAAGGTCATGTGAAATGCATCTCCTCGGACCTGTCCTCAAGGGCACTAGGTGGCTTTCTTCTACTCCCCCTCGCACATTATTCGACACAGTTACAATACAGTATACCTATAGTTTTTACTGATACTTTTATATCCATAAAATATTTTCATGTTATACAGTTATGCATTTGTTTTTTTGTTTTTTGTTTTTTGGGTTTTTTTTATTTGTTTTTTTTGAGACAGGGTTTCTCTGTGTAGCCCTAGCTGTCTTGGAACTCACTCTGTAGACTAGGCTGGCCTGGAACTCAGAAATCTGCCTGCCTCTGCCTCCCAGAGTGCTGGGATTACAGCCGTGCCCCACCACAGCCCAGCTCAGTTATGTATTTGTAATTGTGATTTATTTATTTATTTATTTATTTATTTATTTATTTATTTATTTATTGTCAAAGTTTCTCTGTGTAGCTCAGGAACTCACTCTGTAAACCAGGCTGACCTTGAACTCTGAGATCTGCCTGCCTCTGCCTCCTAAGTGCTGGGATTAAAGGTGTCAAGTGTTAGCCAGGCGGTGGTGGTGGCGCACTCCTGTGATCCCAGCACTCTGGGAGGCAGAGACAGGGGGATTTCTGAGTTCGAGGCCAGCCTGGTCTACAGTGAGTTCCAGGACAGCCAGGGCTATACAGAGAAACCCTGTCTCGAAAAACCAAATCCAAAAACAAAACAAAACAAAAAAAAGGTGTCAAGTGTTGGGGCTGGAGAGATGCTTCAGCCGTTAAGAGCACTGACTGCTCTTCCAAAGGTCTTGAGTTCAAATCCCAGCATCCACATGGTGGCTCACAACCATCTGTAATGAGAGCTGATGCACTTTTTTGGTGTGTCTGAAGACAGCAACAGTGTACTTAGATATAATAATAAATAAATCTTTAAAAAAAAAAGTCAAGTATGCCACTACTCGAAAACTTTCAAGATAACTAGAGTCACATGAAGACTGATATCTATTGTCCAGATTTCTCAGTGGTAACACCTTACAAAAGCATATACATGTCACACCCAAAATACTGACACTGATACAACCCATTGATATTATTTTCTCACGGTCTTATTTCTTGCCTTTTGTTTTTATACTGCTTGGGAAAACCCAGGGCCTCGCACATTACAGGTGGCACCCTTCCACTGAGCTGCATACGCCCCAATGATGTTTTAAATTTCCTGTTTTTGGTTTTTGAGACAGTATCTCATGTGGCCTTGAATTCACTCCTAAGGGAGAGTGGGCCTTACATGGCTAATCTTCCTGCCTCCAACTCATGAGTGTTAGGATTACACACTTATGTGATGTCAGTCATCCTGCCATTAATGATATTATGAGGAGTTTTGAAGGTTATTCATTTTCTTTGAGATAGGGTCTCATCCTACAGTCCTGGCTGTCTAGGAACTGTCTAGGAACTCTCGATGTAGACCAAACTCTCCTCAAACTCAAGAGCTCTGCCTGCCTCTGTGATCCCTACTGCTGGGGTTAGAGGTGTGTGCCACCATGACTAGCTACTTATTTTAACCATTCATTAGTTGACAATATTTTGTTATGAGGTTATCATTGAAGTTTCCAGAGACTTGAGAATAATTTCCAGGCAAAACAAGGACAGTAATCCAATTACATGTTATTTAAAAATTGTAACAGAATTTTCGCAGAAGAGTTACACTGGCATGAGTCTGGAGAGATGGCACCAAAGCTCTGAAGGAGCCTTTTGTAAGTGATTGTTTTCTGAGATTTTATGGGGCTGTTCTTTTGAAGGACTCTCAGAGCCTTTGCATAACTTAGTTTTAGCAAACCAGGAAATCTTATGGGCTGAGAACTGCTCGGGTAATAGGTCTTTCAAGACAAACCCCTAGAGCTGTAAGAAGTTTGGGTGGAAACTGATGTGCTAAAGGTGCTCCTTCATGTAATGATAAAAAGAGCTCCCAGGAAGCTGTGGAGGTTCAATCCTGGAGAGGCTGACCCCCTCCCTGCTGCTGAAAAGCCTAAATCCATCCCGCACTGGCTCCCCAATATTTGGCACCTGTAATCATGGGGCTCAGAAAAAAATGGGATGTGGACACTACAGACTGTAAGGACACTCAGGGTAGGAGAGACTCCAGGATTTGGCAGGTCATGGAGAAAACTCCCCATCTCAGGAACCACAGTGTATATAAATAAAACGACTCCTGGGACAAAGAAGTAATCAAGGCATGAGACAGCACGGCTGGCCCAGAACCAGAATTCTCGTGTGTTTGCTTGATTGTTGTTTACATGCGTTTCTTCCCTCAAAATGGGAATAACTCAACATTAACGGTCCCTACATGGAAAATGATTTTTGCTTTTCCCTAGTAGCAGTAATAACTCATTATCAATGGTCCCTTCCAGGGAGAAAAAATTTGGGGCAAGCTAAACTTCTAACACAAAACAAATCACAACTAAGGCAGAAAGCACTAAGCACTAAGCTGACTGACATCCCAGCGATGTCAGTCAGTCATTCTATGGAGGATGGTCTCTACTTTTGTTTCTCTAATTAACACTTACATGAATTTAATTCATAATTCTGAACTATATCATCGAGTATACTCATCTGTTTATCACTACTGGGGGTTTGGCTCAGTTCTTGAAATTGCTTTCTGAAAACTCTAAGTTAAATTCTATAAAACTGTAATACCTGAAACAGAAGAAAGGATAGAAATAATAGAAATAATAATAGTTCAAAGAAATAATCTCTTAGTGATACAGCCTACACAAGTGTTAACTGAGTCTTTGGTTTTGGAGAATGTCAATACAGAAATAAGGCCCTTGAAAGTTCAGCAGGCTCCTTACAGGAATGGCTGGTTATAAAGTAGGAAACAGATTTCAGTCCCCCCCCCCAAAAAAAAATCAGAATTATATGCCATTCTAAGTGGCTTTACTAGACTTTAATGAATCCCTTAGTATAATTACTGGTTTTAAATATGCAGAAGGGGTTGTATTGCATATTAAAACTGTTGAACTTATTCCTGATAATTCAGGATTAACCTTGCTATTCATGCAACTGCATCAAACAATTGTTGAAAGATCTAACCCACTCTGAGCTGTTTTTAAAACAAAAGTGGGATGTGAAGGCTCCCAGGGCTAGACTGCATACATCATAACTAACTTTAATTTTTTAAATGCTAATGAAGGAGGGACAACAGCAGCTAAAAGGCATTGGACTGTGGGAAACTGCTGAGTCAGCCTGTGTACTGCAAGGATGCTTTGACATTAGAACAGAGACCAGCACAGGTGTTAAGATGTGGCCTGCTGTTATGGTTATGTTTCTACAGGAGACCAAAGTTACGGATACCATCAATAACTTTGTTCTCCGCTCTGCTGTCTGTGGTAACTGCACAGGTAACAGGGACCAATCTTACATATCAGGCCCACATCCCCAATCCTCCAATTAACACAGGAGTAAGCTGGGGAGACTTGAGTGTCCTTTCCATGGTTAGTGCATCTTCTTGGCTACCTGATCCTTATCACCACCCAGAACCTGCTAAAGGCCTATGGAGGAGGGTAAGGAAATTATAAATTATACCGCCGGAGTACAATTTCAGATGTGGTTATCTACAGTTAATACTGCCCAAGACTTTCATATTTTTTTATATGACCCATGCCTTTGGTTTTCAGGGATATGACATTAATGCTACTATTTTCCATACATCTGCCACTTAGTGAGGTATGTGTTACCAACAAGGAATCCGACTGGATACACTGGCAACGATGTCCGTGCTTGTTACCATCTCCCATGGAGAAGTCATTGATTGGACTCCTCATGGCTTCCTTCAGTTCTCACTCAGAATTGAGATGGTAGGATAGTTCCCTCAGAAATCCGTTCTACCCTTAATATTAACTCAATGGCATGGAATTGGGATGTCAAGTCCTCTATTAAAATTTAGCAATTCAGTTCAGATTTGTAGAAATTAGCAAGTGCTTCTTAAAGCATGGGAAGGATGGTTAAACATTAATGAGGGTAAGTATGCTTTATCTTTTAGATAGTGTACCATTCCTTATCTGTTCCGGAAAGGGCCTGTACAATGGCACCCTAATAACTGCAGCATCACTTGTGAACACTGTACTCTTTATGCCTGTTAATCCCGTTCCTTAAACATAACTTCTGAAAGTTTATACATTCTCAGAGCACAGGCGGCAGTCTGGATACCGACAGGCTGTTGAGGCCATGACAAGACTCACTGTGATGATTCTAGTGCAGAAGCTCTCTGTAAAAGTGTTAAGAAGAACTCGCCAGATGACTGCACTGATTATTATTGTAGTTATGGGATTACCACACTAACTGCCACTTCTGCTACAGCTGGACTGGTGCTTCATAACGAAATTCAAACTGCTGGTTTTATTAGAGACTGGTATAGGCATTCTACAGAACTTTGGACTCAACAGAATAAAACAGAGTTAATGTGATAGCTGATTTGAGATAAGCTGGGATACTAATGGGAGATTCAGTTAGGGAATGAAATATAAGTGTGACTGGAATGTTACATCTTACCATATTACATGTTAATGACAACCAACCATTCTCAAGTGATTTATGATTTAAAGCAAGAAATGAAGGGCATTTTCTCAAAAGGCTGATGTGACAGGAATGGATGCTGTGGAAAGCCTTGAAGATGCTTTAGCCTCATTTAATCATAGGCACCATTTTAATGCATTTCTTATTCAAGTGAAAATTTCTGAGTGGAGCGTATATGGTGCTTGCTGCCAAGCCTGGCGATTATTTCCCAGGACACACATGATCTCTCCACGCACAGACATGACCACCTACCCCTAGTCTCCATGACAAATAAATGTAAGATAAATAATAAAGTCCCTGAGAACAAAGCTAAGAGATACAGCACAGATCAAAATGAAAGAAACCAAGTATTGGGTGACTAGCTGGAGTCAGCCATGATGAAGGTATATAACTCCCGGGCTTTTTAGTCATGAACTTAAGTTCATCGGTGAGTTCATTCTGTATTTACTGTCTTAAAAAATCTTGAGATGGCCCATGCTGAGGTATGAATATCTCCAAGTTTGAGGCCAGCCTGGTCTATAGAGTGAGGTCCAGGACAGCCAGGGACATACAGAGAAAGCCTGTCTCAAAGCAACCAGAACCAAACATGGCAACAAACTGCAATTTTGGGATGGGTATCTAGCACTTCTGAGTTTAAACTGATCAGACTACATAGATCATAAAAACAAAAAAACAAACCAAAAGAACCTACATTTAAAAAAGGAAAGCTTCTTGGGGGGCTGGAGAGATGGCTCAGTAGTTAAGAGCCCTGGCTGGCCTGAAACTCATTACATGGACCAAGCTAGTCTTAAATTCTGAGAGCCAACTGCCTCTGCCTCCTGAGTGCTGGGATTACAGGCGTGCACCATTACCACCTGGCTCTGTGTATTAAAAAAAAAAAAAAAAAAAAAGGAAAAGGACAAAATAATTCCCTTATTCAACACTGTTCTGATAATGCTGTCAGTCACAGTACAGATGCATTTCCCATGCATCCTCTGGGATAGATGTAGGGTCAGGGCTTCAAGTTGACCTGACCCATACTTGACAGTGCTTTTCTCTGAGACTTTCCCTTTGATGCTCATAGAGAAGCCTGGCTTTTCCCTGAAGAGACAGTACAAACAGGATCTGCAATGGTATCCAATCTCCTCTTGTGGTGTGTCTGAGGACAGGTACAGTATACTCACACAAATTTCTTAAATGACACAACGTTTTTGTAATCCTAGCACTCAGGAGACTGAGGCAGGAGGATTGTTGTGACTTCACAGGCAACCTATGCCACAGTTGGTCTGAAGGCGCAACAATGCCATTTTAAGAAATGTAGAAGTTGTCGGGCGGTGTAATCCCAGCACTTGGGAGGCAGAGGCAGGTGGATTTCTGAGTTCGAGGCCAGCCTGGCCTACAGAGTGAGTTCCAGGATACCTTGTCTCGAAAAACAAAACAAAAAACAAAACAAACAAAACAAAACAAAACAAAACAAAAAAAGAAATGTAGAAGTTGGGCTAGAGAGATGACTCAGCAGTTAAGAGCATGGACTGCTCTTCTAGAGGTCCTGAGTTCAATTCCAAGCAACCACATGGTGGCTCACAACCATCTGCAATGGTATCCTCTTGTGGTGTGTCTGAGGACAGGTACAGTATACTCACACATAAAATAAATCTTTAAAAAAAAATGTGCCGGGCATGGTGGTACACTCCTGTAATCCCAGCACTTGGGAGGCAGAGGCAGGTGGATTTCTGAGTTCGAGGCCAGCCTGGTCTACAGAGTGAGTTCCAGAACAGCTAGAGCTACACAGAGAAACCCTGTCTCAAAAAAAAACCAAAAAAAAAAAAAAAAAAAAAAAAAAAAGTAATTGCTCAAAAAAAAGTAGAAGTCAAAATACACAAAGAGAAGCAAAGAGAGGGGTGGAACAGGGGTCATGTGTGTATCTGGATTTGACAACATTTAGTGATTTAATGTCACATTCACTTATGGTATTCTATCTAGTAAATCTATTTTTTAATTTTAAAATCTATTTATGCACACATGTGTGGTGTTGGTTCTCATGAAGCTGGTGTAGAAGTGTCCCACATGGGTGCTGGAAACCAAAACCTGGTTCTCTGGAAGAGCAATAAGCACTTTTAACTGCTGGGCTATCTCTACACCCCCTATATTTTATTTCTTGCCTTAAGATAATTTAAACTGATTTGTTCCTAACAACTTAAAACTTGTTACAACACTCTTGCTTAGTGTTTAAAGCAGCAGCTACTGGCTGCAAGGAGCTGCTTAAACTTTTAAGTTTCATATCAACCAGCTCCTTGGGAAGAGGGTAGGATTGGTCAGCCTGGGCAGAGGCAGGTCAGAGCCGCTGTGACCCTGTAAGCATGACTGCCAGAGCAGCAAAGGTAACGACAAAAGCCGAGACTCAGAAAGGGGAAAGCACTGAGGGGACAAGGTGATGCTCTCTGCTGCCTTCTGAAAGCAGAGGGACTCGCAGCCAGGCAGGAAAAGCACACGTGGCACAGGAGGCGGGGACGCTGGAACTTTGTGTCCGCCTCTCTCCAGCCTGCCCTTTGCCAGTCTGCACAGTGCCTGAATAATGCTCACAAGTCCCAGCATTCCCTTCGCCCTGCAGTGGGTCCTTGTGTGCTTCCTCTCCTTCAAGTGGCCTCCTCCCACCATCCCTGGGCACTCTCGGGATTTATCCCTTCCCAATTATTTTTTTGTTCCTGTGGGCCACACTCCAAAGTAGCTTTGTAATCTAAAAAACCACTACCACAACAACAAAACCCCTATTTTTTAGATTTATTATTTATGTGTGTGGGTTTTTTTTTTTTTTTGCCTGCATGTATTTGTATGCATACCACATGCATGTCTGGGGCTCTCAGAGCTCAGAGGATATCTGATCTGAAACCGGAGTCACAATTTGTTGCAAGCCATCACGTAAGCACTGGGAACTGAACTTCAGTCTTCTTCTGCAAGAGCACCAAGCACTTAAAACAACTGAGCCATCTCTTTTTAACTCCGTTTCTCAGTTGTGCTAGCCATATCTCAAACTCAACTAACACACGTGGCTATAGGCTGTCTCGTATCACAACACAGAAATACAGATTGTTCCAGGTGCTGCGGAAGGCTCTATTTGGACAGTGATGTAAACATGGAAAATGACCGTTCAGATGAATTGTCATGAAGCAATAGATATTCATACCCAAATAAGAGATACACAAGGGACACGGGAAAAGGTCAAATGGACAAACCTTAGCTTAGACAAACAAACGATACCCACAGCTGGGCGTCACACACATCCCAGCACGCAGGAGCTGAGGAAGCAGGAGCACAGCGAACAGAGGGAACAGAGATCAAAGGGCCAGCAAGACGGCTCAGCAGGGTCTAAACCCTTGGCTGGTTGGAGCGTGATGTGTAGACAAGGCTTGGGGAGCTGCCCACCCCTGCCTGGCCAAAACTCTGAATAGTCTAAAATCAATTATGAGTTAAATGCAATAGAGATGAAAAGTTTTATTTTCATTTTTGTTTTTATTCTTGGGTTTGGTGACCCAACCCTTTCATCCCAGTACCCAAGAAGACAGAGGCAATTGGTTTTCAGAGAGTTTGAAGCTAGTTTGGTCTACAAATTAAGCCCTTGTCTCAAAAACAACACCACCAACAACAAAAAACTCCAACAAAACAAAACAAAACAAAAAACCAACAATAAAAATCAAAATAGCAAAACAAAAAAACTTTAAAAAAGTTTCCTTACATTTGTCTGAAATCTGAGTCTCTGCCATTATTCCTCAGCAGTAGTCAGGCAACTGCTCAGCGGGAAGAGAGGACCGTCTGTGAGCACTGGCCAGGTAAGGTGGAAACAGTGTCAAGTTCTAGCTTGGTCACTTACTCGATATGTGACCTTGATCAAGTTAATCTCCTCAGTGACTTCAATTTCCTTCTCGGTAAGGGAAGACTGGGCTAGCCAGCTTCAGTTCGGAGATCTCTCCACATTCATAAGTTTAAGACTTTATAAGGAAACAGGGTCTCAGGTAACTCATTTGCGGTCTCCCTGCCCTCCCCAACCCAACGCCAAGCTGGGATTATAAAGGCTTATGCCTCGTGTTGTTTGTTCAGGGCTGGGCAAGCACTCTACAGGCTGAGCGACATTCCTAATCCCAAAGGCTTTTTTTTTCTTTAACGTTTGTGGAGTCTTGCCAGGTATGATGCACTGTGGAGGCAGAAGCTCATGGAAGTCTGTGAATTTGAGATCAGCCTGGTCTATACAGTGAGTCCTATACCAGAAAATGATGATGATGATGGTGATGATGATGATAATAATAATAACAATAATAATAATAAATGTGTGGAGTTTGACAGTGATCTATGGAGGAAATGAAAAGTAAAAACACTCAATTACTATTTTCAGCACTTAACAGAGCTATGGGCTTGGTGTCACATGCCTTTAGTCCCAGTTCTCAGGAGGAAGAGTCAAGTAGCTCTCTGTGAGTATGAGACCAGCCTACACTACACAGTGAGTTCCAGGACAGCCAGGGCTGTTACAGCAAAACCCTGTCTCAAAGAACCAAAAGACACTAACGCACACTGAGCAGAGCTTCAGAGTGGCTAGGCAAGTCCTCTACACGGAGCCTCTGGGAAGGACTCGGCTCTCTCTCCTTGTGAGGTGAGGTTGCAGTGACCTGCCAGGCTGACCTGGAACTCTCTCCTTGCCTAGGCTTGCCCCTGAGATATTCCTGCTGAGCCCACTGTGTGGCAGATGCAGCTACTACTTTACCTCTTTACCCTCATAACTTCACATCTTTACCCTCATAAATCCAATCTAGTATTGACAGAGACTCAGAATGTATAATATAAATTTCAAGAATGAAAAGAACATTTCCTCAAACCAATGTAGAATTAAAGATATTTAAGTGAAGACAAATCAAACTAATGTTTGATTAAAACATACTTTACAAAAATAGGCGACTTTTCATTTTTGAGACAAAGTCTCACTGTGGTCCTAGCCGGCCTGGTACTCAAAGACATTTGCCAGCCTCAGCCCCACAAGCACTGGGATTAGAGGTATTGGTCACCACACCTAGAAACTTTCAGGGTTTTTTTTTTTTTTTTCTGACTTCTATTTACCTTTCTTTTGCTCTCTGAGCCCACCCTGCCTTTGGCTAAAGAGTATTTTAATATTTGTTTTTACATATCTGTGTATGCCTGGGTGTGCACTACTTTCGTGCAGGAGCCTTTGGAGGTTGGAAGGGGGCATCACAGCCTCTGGAAGTGAGGTTGTATGTAGTCATGTGGGTGTTGAGAACTGAATCCAGGTTCTCTGTCAGAGCAGCAAGAGCGCTTAACTGCTGAGCCATCTCTTCAGCCCCAACTTTTGCAAATTTTGAGAAAGAATCCGACTTTGTATTCCAATCTGGCAGCGTACTTGTGGTGATTCACCTGCCTCAATCCCCAGTGCTGGGATTACAGGTGTGCGTCACTAAACCTGGCCTTCAATTCCATCGCAACAGGGGCTTTACCCCTGAGCCCTACGTCCAGCTCTGTATGGGCTTATTTAAAATCTATCTCACGTGGTACTCATGGTATTTTAAAAATGTATGAATAAATTCCCTTGAGGCCTGTGAGAGGGCCCAGAAGCCACCAAGCCTGACCACTTTAGTTCAATACTTCATGGTGAAAGAAGAGAACTGCTGGCCGGTGGTGGTGCACGCCTGTAATCCCAGCACCTGGGAGGAAGAGGTAGGTGGATTTCTGAGTTGGAAGCTAGCCTGATCTACAGAGTGAGTTCCAGGACAGCCAGGGCTACACAGAGAAACCCTGTCTCAAACAAACAAACAAACAAACAAACAAAAAACCAAACCAAAAAAAAAAGGGGAGAGAACTGAGTGTCACAAGTTATCTCCTGATCTCTGCATGCATACCATTATCAAGCTTCTCACTCTCACTCACTCACAAACACACACACACACACACACACACACACACACACACACACACAAATCGACAGATGACTGACAGCCTATACAAGGCAGAAATATCTTCAAATTATATAACTGACAAGGCTTAATATTCACGGTATAAGCTACTCAGAAGCTGGGCCTGGTGGAGCACAGAGGAAATGAATATGTTTGGTTTGAGGCCAGCCTTGGCTACATGGTGAATCCCAGGTCAGTCTGGGCTGCAGAGCGGGGCTGTATCTGTGGGCTGGCAAGGGCTGTGGGTAAAGGCAATTACCACCAAGGCTGATAATAATAACCTGAGCTTGAACCCAGAACCTACAGGGCGTGAGGAGAGCACCGAACAACTGTCCTCTCGGGTCTACAAGCTCACTATGGAGCCATAGTGTGTGCACTAATGGCACAGGCGCACGGGTGTGTGCACAGACACACATGCGCAGATATAAACGAACAAACGCTGGATCGGCTAAGTGCTCTCCTCTCCAAAAGGCCCTTTCTATTTATTTCTCCTTTATTATATGTATAACAGACAACTACTATAAGGAGTGGCAATGCTACCAAACTTCAGATATTAGGAGTATAAAAAGAAAGAAAAGAAGAGAAGAGAAGAGAAGAGAAGAGAAAAAAGAAAAGAAAAGGAAAGGAAAGGAAAGGAAAGGAAAGGAAAGAAAAGAAAAGTACAAAGCAATCAGGCATGGTGGCTTGTTTCTATAACCCTCAGCACTCTGAAGGGCTGCGGCAGAAAGACTGCTGTGAGTTAGAGGCCAGCCTGAGATACACAGTGAATCTGAGGCCAGCTGAGGTAATGACTGAGACTATCTCAAGACACAAACCCTGCTCACCACCCT
Source organism: Apodemus sylvaticus (assembly GCF_947179515.1). NCBI lineage: Eukaryota > Metazoa > Chordata > Mammalia > Rodentia > Muridae > Apodemus > Apodemus sylvaticus. The sequence goes on along the minus strand of NC_067481.1, from coordinate 36,596,880 downwards.
AGCCCCACCAAAATATAAAGTATCTCCAGGAAGCTAAATTCATATAATTATTAGAGTATTCAGGCTTCCATTAGTTATCAAGTGAATTTAAGCACAGTGACACAGTTAAATCTTTGGGCCAATCAGTCTCAGAATCAGATAGTCATCAACTAAGGTTTTAGATTTGTAGGTCAGAGGTTAGGTTACAGGGCAATACCATTAGCAAAAAAAAAAACTAGTGTGATTCTCAGCATAAGAGAATACACTTTCATGTCAGTGTTTAAACCATAAAAAAGATGTGTTACCTCTCTGAAATGGGACGTCCAGTTTGCAAAGGTAAGGTGGGAGCTCCTTTAAAGATACAAAACAAAACAGAACACAACAGAAAACAGTTAGCTCTCAAAACCAAAAAGGGCTTCAGTGTCTCAAATTACGGCAAAGATTTCTTTAAAAAAAAAAAAAAACATAGCATACTTTTAAACACAGCATCCTCTGCACTTCCAGAGGCAAATACATGGTATAATTACTTATACGACAGGTACAAGAATTCTGAACTACTTAAATTTATATATATTAACGTTTTGCCTCTTTAGTTACTCAAAAGCACACATGTGTGAATAAAGTAAGCTTTGAAGGTAAGAGGTGTTGGATGCCCTAGAACTGGATAACACTGGGGCTGGGAACTGAACTCAGACCTGCTGCAAGAGCAGTATATGCTCTTAACTGCTGAGCCATCTCTCTGGGCCCTAAATAATAATAATAACAATAACAACAACAACAACAATAACAACAATAATAATTACTACTACTATTATTACTATTATTATGCTTTTAATTAATTTTGGGTTTTTTTGGCTTTTTGGTTTTTTGGCTTTTGGTTTTTTTGAGATGGGATTTCTCTGTATAGCCCTGGTTGTCTGGGAACTCACTCTGTAGACCAGGCTGGCCTCGAACTCAGAAATCCGCCTGCCTCTGCCTCCCAGAGTGCTGGGATTATAGGCATGCGCCACCACGGCCCAGCCGATAATGGTTAATTTTATCAAAAGATTTATAGCAGTAATTTTGGGGCTGGGGATGTAGCACAGCTGACAGAGCACTCTTGCACGAGGCCCTGGGTTCTATCCTAGCCTCTATGTAAACTGGGCACAGTTGTGTGTGCCTATAGAGCCAGCATTTGGGAAAGTGAAAGCAGACTTATCAGAAGTTCAAGGTCCTCCTCAGTTACACAGGGAGTGCTCTGCATCTGAACTGCACAGTCTCTCAGGACACCAAGACACAGCAGCATCTTTTCCTTTTACAGTTAGTTGAATCCCTGTCATTCCTTAGGAACTTAGCTGTTTGGATTTTGTCCCCTTTTTTTCTGTCCCATTTTGAAAGTATTTTGCTGGCATGTGTGTCTGTGTGCCACTTACTTGCCCAGTACCTATAGAGGGCAGAAAAGTGTGTCAGATCCTCTGAAACTGGAGTTACACACAGCTATGAGCTCCCATTCAGGTACTGGGAATGAAACTGGGGTCCTCTGGAAGAACAGCCAGTGCTCTCAACCACAAAGCCACTTCTCTAGCCCGTCTGTCTGTTTGTGTTTGTTTGAGACAGGATCCCAGAGTGGCTTCAAGTCTTTGACATGCCTCCTGCCACCCAAGTGCCAGTGTTAAGGCTGTGGGCCACTACACCAGCTTAATCATTGTTTTCAAAAGTTATTTATGAAGTGACATCTGGCTCTTTTCTGCCTTAAAAATATCACCCACAAATATAATGATGTTAGTTTGTTTTTACTTACACAGTATTTGAGATCAGAGACGTTTACGTTGACCCCGGTTGACCTCTTCAGATTTGCGTCATGCGACACTACAACTTGCTCATCTTTTGTGATATGGCAGTCCAGTTCTAACATGTCCGTCCCGATGGTAACTGCACTGAAGACACAAAGAAAATGGCACACTGAAGCCCTGTAAACATGTACTTTATAAACGAGTACTTTACATGTGTCAGGTATGAAAATTCTGATTTTAAAATCCAAAGCATCCCATGAGACGGAAATAGTCCAACCACACTTATCATCATTTATCAATGAGATGTTGTAATCTTATAATAAAAAGTTATTAAAATGGTGTGACTCATAATAGGCAAATCATGTTGTCCCTTCATAGGCAGCTATGGTCAATCCTGACATTTCAAGACAATGGGAAAAATACTTGACCAGAAACTAATTTGGGTAACAGTTCCTGATACCTTTGTGTACTCTTTTTTTTGGGGGGGGGTTGGTTTTTTGCGTTTGGTTTTTTAGAGACAGGGTTTCTCTGTGTAGCTCTGGCTGTCCTGGAACTCACTCTGTAGACCAGGCTGGCCTGGAACTCAGAAATCCACCTGCCTCTGCCTCCCAGAGTGCTGGGATTACAGGCGTGCACCACCATCGCCTGGCCTGACTTTCTTCTTGTGGCCTGTATTTCCACACATATCAAATAAAAGTATCAAGATTTAAGACAAAGTGGCTGCTTTTATCATCTTGATTAAACATATTTTTAGGGTGGTCTTGTGGTATATTCCTGGAATCCCAGCCCCTTGGGAGGAGGAGGCAGGAAGATTACAGAATGAGAATAAAAATAAACCAACAATGTATTCTAAAGAAAGGAAGATCTGGGAAGAGACAGTAAAGGAATAGACCAGCCAGGTGAGCTGGAGCACATCTGGAATCCCAGCACACAGTTCTAGCAGGTCAAGATGCTCAAGGTCATCCCCAGCTACGTAGGATGAAGGTTCAAGGCCAACTACTTAGGCTACATGATATCCTGTCTTAAAAAAAAAAGAGCAGAAAATTAAAAGAAAGAGAAAGGAATGAATGAATGACTTTGGAAAGTAATACATGAACAAAAGAAGATTGTCAGAGATATAACAATACAAATACGTAAAGACCCCAGAGATGAAATTCAATCACAAAGCTAAGTGTAACAACAGAAGGCTTCAGAGCCACAGCCAAGAGTCTCGGGTGAGACTGTGCACAGTAGAGCTTCTCAGTAATAAGGAATGACAAATGCCTACCAAGTATATAAGCAGACATTCAACAGCAAAACTCACAAAGGAAAGAAGCTAGCTATAGTAGCTCACTTGTGAAGCTGAGGCAGGAGCCTGCTTTCAATGAGGCTCCATCCTAGGATACACAGTGCTGGGAGCATACTAGAGACCCTGTCTCAAAAGAGACAGAGGGAGGAGGAGAGGGAGGGAGAGAGAGAGAGGAGAAGGAGGAGAAAGAGGAGGAAGAAGGAAGGAGGGGAGGAGAGAGAGGGAGGCAGGGAGGGAGAGAGAGGTAGGCAGGGACGGAGGGAGGTACTAGGCTTGGTGATGTACATCTGTAATCTCAGCACCTACATCCTAAAAACAGGATTAGAAGTTCAAGGCCAGTTTCAACTACAAGGCAAGTAGAGATCAGTCTTGGTTATATGCGACCTTCACACACACACACACGAGAGTCAGGGCACTGACTTATTTTGTCTATATGCCGTATTATATTTCCAGGTATTGTAACATAACTTGCTTCTTTCTCCTGCCCACGCATATAAGTATCTCATAGTCCTCTGGGTATTTACCTATGTGGCCCAGTTTAATAACCCAGTTTTATTAGCTCTAAGAATCAGGTTTTGCAGGGCGTGGTGGTACAGGACTGGGACCTTCGCGCTGGGAGGTGGAGGAAGGAGAGTCAGTTTGGAGTTACTCTTGGACACATGTTCATTCAAGGGCAGCCTAGCCCATGAGAAGCTGTTTTAACAAGGACTCCGTTCACTCTGCATTCTCGCAGTAGCTCTCCAGTCTTAGGCTCTCTGCTCACCACAAAGGACGGCTGTCTCCTTTACCAGTCCTCGGCTAACGTCCTGCTTGTTCTTGGGGTACACTGCTCGATTCTATTTTAGACCAACTAGTGAGACTTATGAGTATCATCGCCTATGCAAGATGTCAGAGAATGAGGGATAGGAGGGAAAAAAACCCTGCTCTGCCACACTTGTAACCTACAGGAGAAGGTGTCTGTGGTCGCATGTTACAAGCCACACAGAAGGATGTCTCACCAACCGTGATTTTTTTTTTCTTTTTACAAATCTTCACCCGGAGGCTGGCTTGCTTTTTCTTTCTTTCTTTCTTTCTTTCTTTCTTTCTTTCTTTCTTTCTTTCTTTCTTTCTTTCTTTCTTTCTTTTTTTTTTTTTTTTTTTTTTTTTTGGATTTGGTTTTTTTTTTTCCGAGCCAGGGTTTCTCTGTGTAGCCCTGGCTGTCCTGGAACTCACTCTGTAGACCAGGCTGGCCTGGAACTCAGAAATCCTCCTGCCTCTGCCTCCCAGAGTGCTGGGATTATAGGCATGCGCCACCACTGCCTGGCTCTGACTCTACCTACTGAGTGCTGGAACTAAAGGCATGCACCACCACTGCTGGCTGAGACACCATTTCTAATCCTCAGGGCAAGAGCAAAGATCACCCTCCCAGGAAACTCAGGAGTTGTGTACAGTGGCAGGCTGCACTTTAGCTGAAGCGAACTACTGACTGGAGAAGTGGAGCTCAGGCAGAGGGGTCTGTATACAGGGGAATTCCAATATATTTGGCTATACTCCTGGCTGAGATGCTATCACTCAAGTTCCTGGTTCCCCAAACTCTGGCAGCAGAGCCACAAACTGAGGATCAAGTTTCTCTTGAAGTCACTCCTATCACCATCACCATATAACTCTGGCTGTCCGGGAGTCACGCAGCTTGCTTGTTTCCCCAGTGCCAGGAAGTAGGGCGTGAGCCACCTCTGAGAAGAAAAATAATCTATAAGATGTCACTGAATGGTGAAGAGCAGAAACTTAGAGCAAATTCTGCTGGGAGTACCTTGGCCATGGCGTACGTGCTTAGCATGCAGGAAGCTCTGGCTTCAATCTCAGCACAACAGACAAGCACACCCTGATTAACTCTGGCGACACAGAAAATGTTTCCAAATCGCCTAGGAGTAGGAGACCACCCAGGTCAACGGAGAGAGATGCCCACCCCACCTTAAAAATGGCTTAAAATTACATTAGAATTTTTTTTTTCTCATTAAGTATGACTAGGTAAAAATCTTCCTCTCCCTGGCCTTGCTTCATAACTCATTTTGGTATTCAGAGAGAGAAAAACAGGCTGATAGTAAACATCAGCTCTGAGACAATGAACAAGGGCTCCATGCATTGTCTTTGCAGCTTCTACTACTACCACAAAGCCTTGAAAAGGCCTCTGTTTGAAATATGAATCCAATATAAACAAAACCAAGAACCCATCTTATTAAAAAATAACATCAGCACACAGAGGATCCCAAGAAAGAACCCCGATGGCAGGAACCTGCTCAACAGAAACTGCTGGGCACAAAGATGCAGTCTCTCCCTGAGCAGCAGCCAGGGTAACAGTTGTCTCACTTGCTCTGTCTGCATTGGACCAATTAGCACCACATACTCTGTCCCTTGTCACAGATGTCTGCTTCTAGCTCTGAACACTGAGTCTCTTTGGACTACTTTTCCAATTATACAGAAGCCAAATACTCTTTGTAATATTTCAAAATATACAAAAGGCATTTTATAGAAACAGCTATCCCGAGTGAGCGTCACATATACGCTGTGTCCCTCTGTGAGTCCTCATCAGTTCAGTGACAGGCTGTAAACAGAGAGGGCCTTCCTGTGTACTCACTGCTGGAAGGCTGTCATGGTGTTCTCCAGGTTTTCTCCAGCACCTGTGGAAACATGGAAGGTAAAGTTCATTTACTGGTCATGTTGAACATTCTGTTTCTCCAGGAATGAGAATGAACCTTTTTTTTTTTTTTTTTTTTTTTTTTTTTTTTTTAGTGTGTGTGGATATGTGTGTGGGGGGGGGAGTGAGGTGGGTGGAATCCTGTTTTTTAGTTTTGTTTTCTTTTAATGATCAAGCATGTATTTAAGGATTTCAGATAATGGTTTCTTCTTTGTCCATGGAGGTCACTGATGTTTCTACTGAGCTAAAGCAAGCACTTTTACCCTCAGAGCTCTCTCTCCAGCCCCAATTTTCAGGTTTGGGGGATGGCTTTTTGGGGGGCTGGGGAATACATCTCAGTTAATAGATTGCCTAACTTGTAGAAAGTCCTGGATTCAAGTTCCAGTACTCTATAGTAACTATAAATTAGGCATGGTGACCCATGTCTATAGTCCCAGAACGTGGAAGGCAAAGACAGGCCAGGAGTTGGAGGGCAGCCTGGGCTACAGCATACAGTCTTTACAAACAAACAAACAAACAAACAAACAAAGCTAGCCCCCTTTAAACGAGCTGCTGTCTAATTCAGTTATCACTTCGGCCCACAACTCTTCCTCTCATTTGAGCTTCTTTTATCTCCACCTGGATCACAGGCAAACTTAAAACTTTAAAGTTCCCCCCCCCCTCCGCCTTGAGATCTTTGATATCTAATTTTTAAAACAGTTTATTTTAGGATCCATTTTGGAAAAAATAACTTTTCAATTGCTGGCATGCTAGTAAGGGCTATTAGCGTTATAATATAAGGAGCTATAAGGACCTCCCTCACAGGGCCCTGAGGCAGGACGGGAGGCCTCATTTCCACTCAGCCTGGCTACCCCAGGCAGCGCATGGCATTCATCCATGGCGACCGCAAGGTGTTCAGATTCTATAAATCCAAATGTCATAAAAACCTTAATACGCGCAAGCTTTTCAGGTCAGGTGGCCTTCCAGAGAGCAGCTCCACAGAGCTCAGGAGGCAGAGGCAGGTGGATCTCTGTGAGTTAGAGACACCAGTTTGATCTACAAAGAGAGTTCCAAGACAGCCAGGGCTACACAGAAAAAATGTCCCTCAACAACAACAAGAAACTCACTAAGTAGCTTAGGCTGGCCCTCAGATTCTTAGTAATCCTGCCTTAGCATGCATGAGCTATCAGATCCAGCATGAATAAGAAAATCCATAAGTGATACAGACTTTTAAAAACTGCACTTAAGGACTGGAGAGATTGCTTAGATGGCTTAGTAGTTAAGAACACTAACTGCGGGGCTAAAAAGATGGCTCAGTGGTTAGGAGCACTGACTGCTCTTCTGAAGGTCATGAGTTCAAATCCCAGCAACTATATGGTGGCACAACCATTTGTAATGAGATCCGATGCCGTCTTCTGGTGTCTGAAGACAGCTACAGTGTACTTACATATACTAAATAACTAAATCTTAAAAAAAAAAAAAAAAAAAAAAGAAATCTAACTGCTTTTCCAGTGGTCCTGAGTTCAATTCCCAGTAGACATATGGTGGCTCACAACCATCTACAATGGGGTCTGATGCCCTCTCCTGGCATGCAGGTTTACATGCAGATAGAGCACTCATATACATAAAATAAATGAATCTTTAGGGGGAAAAACCCTGTGCTTACACGATAGTGGAGAACACATGACTACTAACACATTTTGAACATGACTAACTCACACTATGGTAGTAGAAACTTTAACCACTGGTGCTTTTTGAGTCAGGAGGGAGATACTAGGGATTAATCCCAAATATGAAAGGCATGTACAGCAGCACTGTTCACCACAGACATATTCACCAAGGCTTTGTGCTGCTGGTGAAGACATACCACAGTAAAAAGATAAACAGCGTCTTAGCAACACAGTTTTGTCCTTGCAGACTGATGTAAGAGTATAAAGGGACCCCCCCCTGAAGTCACAGACCACACTTTGAAGATGCCAGAAGAGCCAAGATTACTTTTGGGGACAGAGGGCATTTTTTGATATGATCTCTATGTAGCCCAGGCTGGACTCCCAACTCTAAATTCCCTGCCTCTGGGTGATGGAATTAAAAGATACATTAACATTACTCAGATGTTGTGGATAGCCCTGGTGCTGTTTGTATTTTGAGGCTAATCCCACTTTCCCAGGAGGGGACAAGTGAATCTTGTACACAGGTGACTTCCTGTGAACCTTCTCCCCATCTTACCTTGTAAAATAAAGGCTAGAGCTGGTGACTGGGCAGTGGAAGGGAAGGTGGAGCTGAAAAGTTTGTAGGTGTGGGGGTGTGTGGAGTGTGGGGTGGGGGAAGGAGAAGAAGGAGGGGAGAGAGGACCATAGAGAAGGTGGTGGAAGGAAAATGGAGTACGTGGCCTGGAGAAACTGAAAGTTATAAGGGATCTCATAGCTGGGGAATATAGTAGTGTAGTGGTACATCTGCCCAGTCTAAGCTTGCAGCTTGTGTTCATATTAATTGTGTTTTCTTTGCATGGGCCTATTTGGGTTGGAAATTTACTGCAACACTCAGCTAACAGGGATTTATAAAGTTCTAGAAATGTTCAAGCATTTTTTTTTATTACATTTAGAGCCAGGAGGCATGGTGGCACGCTCCTGTAATCCCAGAACTCAGGAGGCAGAAATATAGCGTTTGAGTACAGCCTGGTCTATATAGTGAGGTCCAGGATAGCCAGGACTTCATGGAGAGACACTGCCTCAAAAAAAAAAATCAACCAACCAATCATTTTATTACATCATTTAGAGTGTGAAAGTGTATGTATGTATGTATGTGTGTGTGTGTGTGTGTGTGTGTGTGTGTGCGCGCGCGCACGTGCAGTACAGTTTTGCCTTCAACCATGTGTGTTCCAGGAATTAAGTCCAGGTGGTCAGGACTGGAAGCGGGTGCCTTTGCTGCTGAGCCACTGTGCCAGCCATCTAGGGATGTCCTGTATCGTGAACAGCTATCTGGGTATAAACATATAGGGGGAGTGCTAAGAGTGCTTCCGTTAGAGAGGAGTTGAGTTTGGAGGAGAATTTATCAAGAGCAATAAGCCAGTCACAGAAAGACAAGCACAGATACCACACAATCTTCCTTATACAGAAAAAAGGCCACTTCAGCTAGGTGTGGCAGCATGTGCTTTAAATCCAGAAATCATCCTGCCTGTCTCCTGAGTGCCAGGATTACAGCTGTGCACACCACACTAACTTTATATTGTTTCTTTCTGATTTTTGAGATAGGGTCTCACTATGTAGCCCTGGCTGGCCTAGAACTCACTGTGTAGAACAGGCTATATTTAAACTTATAGAGGCCTGCCTCCCGGAGTGCTGGGATTAAAGGTGTGCACCACCAAACCCAGGGTGTCCACCTATTTCACCATGTCTCCTGTGACCCAGGCTGGTCTCAAGCCTACTATGTAACCAAAGATGACCTTGGGCTCCAAGTCCTTTTGCTTTCACTCCTTGAGAGCTGGGACCACAGGCATATACCACACTACAAGTGGCTTTGTAATTTGCGCTTTCATTTAGTCATGTAATTTTTTCCAGACAAGGTGAAATAAACCCCATTTGTCCCCATTTAAGGACCAGGCCTGATTTCAAAAAGAAGGCCATAAGGCACTAGCTCCAGGAACAGAACCTTAAGTCCCAGGAGCAGACCATAAAATCCAGAAACAAGGTCATAAAACCCCCTCCCAAAGAACAGCTTGGGGAATAACCACAAAAATGGGGAAATATCTTAACTCAGAATGGGCCATCTGTGCTGGGAAGCCCTAGCTCATCCTATGGTTAAATGTTAATGACATGGGAATGTATACCTCTGATCATCTGTGACTCCCAGCACCCACCAATGAAATTTTAGATTTTCTAATCCTTCTGGAGAATTCCCCTGATTCCCTTTAAAAAGGCCGGTGTGCCTTTGTCTGTGGTCACCAGTTTGTAGAATGGTTGGCCCCATATGCTGGTTGTTTCTGCAGAATACATGCTCTTTGTCTTTGCATACCATCTGAGTCTGGGGTTTTCCTTCATTCAGAGATTTTTTGGGCCCTTACAAGGGTTTCTCTATATAGTCCTGACTATCCTAGAACTATGTAGACCAGGCTGACCTTGAATTTACAAAATCTGCCTGCCTCTGAATCCTGAGTGCTGGAATCAAAGGTGTTCACCACCATGCCTGGCTATAATTTGCTTTTTTAAGTGTAAAAATGGTGGGCAATTTCCTTAATGGATATATGTCATTTAAAAATATCTGATAACCTTCTTTATATAACTACACTTTGATTTATTACATCCACATTTAACTTGCTTCCGTTTTTAGATATTTCAGATAACTGTGCTGAAGAGTTAACTATATATGTGTCAGGTATCCCAAACTGTAGCCAAGGGTGATCTTGGATCCTTTTTTTCTAAGACAGGGTCTTAATATATATCTCTGGCTGATCTCTAGCTCACAGGGATCTTCCTGCCCCGCCTTCCATGTATTAACATTAGAAGTTACTGATTAGACTGCTTAGCTATCACCAACACTAAACAGGTGGTCAAGAGGCCTGGAGATGTGGGTCAGGGTAGGGAGCTTGCCATATGCAGGAGGCCCTGTGCAGACAGGACACTTAGCACGCAGTGTATTTCATTAAAATCCCCATAACCATCCTGTGAGTTAATTAAGTTTCCCTAAGGACTTTAATGGCCAGCACATGGCTTTGTGGTTTGTGACTGAAATCCCAGCTTTATAAAGCCAAGGGAGAATTGTGAGTTTGAAAGCTAGCCCAAACTACTTACACCGAGAGAACTGTGAGTTTGAGGCTAGCCCAGACTATTACATATGGAGAATTGTGAGTTTGAGGCTAGCCCAGACTACTACACAGGGAGAATTGTGAGTTTGAGCTAGCACAGACTACTACATAGTGAGATCCTATCTCCAAAACAAACTGCCACCCAAAACAAAGCGTTAGCTAGAGCCACAGAAACATTGTGAGCCTGCCTTCTTTCCGAGAGTTACACTGCAGATATTTATGTTGGTATACAGCTCTTCAGATAGTCCCCTTTTATAGGTAAACAACCTCCCTATTCTTCCATCTGCTGTAAAGCTAGTAGGTAAATTGCACCAGGGCGGTGCCTGCAGATTAGACTCACGTGGCGAAGCTGCAGGGTAACCGAGGGACTAATTAAGAAACAGCATTCCTCTCCAAGGAATTATTTAGTGGTAAGGCTTCCCTTATGGATTTGCTAGAATTCACTTTCTCTCAAATAATAATCATGTGTCTCACAGAAACAGCCTAATTAATTTTTTTTGTTTCTCCCAATAAGTAACTACAGTTTCCAGATCTACAATTAAACAATTCTACATACAAGCAGAATTGTTTTTCCTGTTTCCCAGACAGGGTTTTACCCATTCATTCCAGGTTAGCCCTGAACTCACTATGTACCTCAAGATGACTTTGCACTTCTGTGCCCCATATTTCAGTGCTGGAATTACAGCAGGTGCTGTCATACCTGGATGATACGGCTCTGGGGATGAAACTTGGGACCTCATGCATGTTAGGAAAGTCCCATTTCCTGAGCTCCTCAACATTTTTATTACATATTATTAATGACTTACTTGATCAAGACAATTTGCCTGTGATTAAAAACAAACCAACCTATTACCAGAAGCAACACAAGGAAGAAAGGGTTTATTTCAGCCTCCACCCATAGGTCAGAGTCCATCACTGAAGGAGGCGCGGCAGGAATTCAAGCAGGCCGGGAACCGGAAGGCAGAAACTAAGGCAGAAGCCAAGGAGGAACACTGACTGCTTTCTGACTTGTTCCTCAGACTTGCTTAGCCTGCTTTCTCATACTATCTGGGACCACCCACAATGCGCTGGACCCCCCATGCTAATCATAAAGTGCCCTGTAGACTTGTTTTTCTTTTTCTTTTTCTTTTCTTTTCTTTCTTTCAATCTGATGCAGGCATGTTTTCTTTTTCTTTTTTTTTTCTTTTGTGTGTGTGTGTGTGTGTGTGAGAGAGAGAGAGAGAGAGAGACAGACAGACAGACAGACAGACAGGTTTTTCTGTGTAGCCCTGGCTGTCCTGGAACTCACTCTGTAGACCAGGCTGGCCTCAAACTCAGAAATCCACCTGCCTCTGCCTCCCAAGTGCTGGGATTAAAGCCACACGCTACCACTGCCCAGGCATTTTCTAAATTAAGATTTTCTCTTCTTGCCAGGCAGTGGTGGCACATGCTTTTAGTCCCAGTACTAGGAAGGCAGAGACAGGCTCTCTGCGAATTGAAGGCCAACCTGGTCTACAGAGTGAGTGCCAGGACACCCAAGGCCACACAGAGAAATCATGCCTCGAAAAGCCAAAAATGAAAAAAGGGAAATCTTCTCAGATATGTCTAGGTTTGTGTCAAGGTGACAAAAACAATCAACACATCTATCATGTGGGTCCCAGGGATCAAATTCAGATTGTCAGTTGACACCGTCAGCTACTGAGCCATCTTATCAATGATTGCTCTGTACCACAAGGTGGCTTCCAACTCACTATGCAGTCAAGGATGACCTTGAACTCCTGATATTCCAGCCTATACCTCTCAATTACTTTTGTTCTTGATTTTCTTACTAGATAGACCAGGTTGGCTTCAAACTCACAATCTTCCTATCTTGGCCTCCACGGTGTGAGGACTACAGCACTGTTAATTTTATTTATTGTCTCACTGTATACTTTTATTGTATGTGTATAGGTGGGCATTTGTCTGCAGAGGAAAACCTTGGATGTCGATTCTAATGTACTAACACTTTTATTTATTTTTTTGATTTGGTTTTTCAAGACAGGGTTTCTCTGTGTAGCCCTGGCTGTCCTGGATCTCACTCTGTAGACCAGGAACTCAGAAATCCACCTGCCTCTGCCTCCCAGAGTGCTGGGATTACAGGCATGTGCCACCACCGCCCGGCCACTTTTAGTTTTTTAAAGACGGGATATCTTACTGGCTTTCAAGTCACCATATAGACTATGCTAAGCAGCCAGAGCTCCAGGGACACATCTGCCCCAACCTCGCCAGCACTGGAACTACATGTGTACACCACTGCGCCCAGCATCTATTACATAGGTTCTGGGAATCAAAGTCAGGTCCTCTTACCAACTGAGTGATGATCTCCCAGGCCCCTATGCTTTCAGTTCATATTCATTTTTCCTTCCTTTATGAAAGTTTGTTTGGGGTCAGTTCTTCTTTGATAGGGTAAGAAAAGGAAACACTGCATTTTGCATCCTTGCATAGGATTTTTTTTTAACATTTATTTTTGTGTGTGTGTGCAAGTGGAAGTCGGACAAGTTGTAGGAGTCAGCTCTCCCCTCCATCCATGTGGGTTCCCTCAGACTGAACGGGCAGCAGGTACCTCCGCCCATCTCCATGCTGTAATCTACGTTTAAACGCTATGAAGGCAAGCAATATGGGGCCAGCTCCTTCAGTAATAATCTTTCAGGTGCTCTGTCTATGAATCAACGTTGTAGTTATTATCTGGCCACCATTAAACTATCACTAACATCCTCATACACATGATGACACACGGTGTGTTCGAGTGTTGTTTACAAAGCAGTGCAAATATACAGTGACAAGCTTCGGCCACAAAAGAATAATCTTCAAAGGGAAGACCGATGGAGTCAGATACCTGGGATGCCAGCACTCAGAGCCCAAGGCAGGAGCATCTCAAACTCAAGGCTGTTCTGTTCAGAGCCATCCTGAGCTACATAGTCAGACTACTTTAAAAACAAAAACAACAAAAAACAGACAAAAAAAAAAAAAAACCCCAAAACCAAACCAACCAAACAAACACCCCAACAATAAAAATGTCAAGGGCTGGACTGGTTAGATAGGACAGTAGGTAAATCATTTGGTTCAGATCCCCAGAAACTGTGCAGGAGTCAGTGGTAATAAAACCAGAATCTGATTTGTAATCCCAGTGTCCCTACTGGTAGATGGGAGGCCAGACAGGAGTGGCCCAACCCCCCACTACCCCCCTCAAGCTTACTGGTGAATCCAGAAATGAACAACAAAAAGCTTCATTTCAAACACATTGAAACACAAGGACCAACATGGGATACTGTCCTCTGAACTCCACACATGTTCTGGAGCATGTACATGCCTACGCTCACAGGCAAACACGCCACACACCTATACACAGACATATTAATCACCAGCAGCTGGGCACAGTGGTGAAAGCCTTTCATCCCAGCACTTGGGAGGCAGAGGCAGGCAGATCTCTGAATTTTAGACCAGCCCGGTCTATATGGAGTGAGCCCCAGGTCAGCCAGAGCCACACAGAGAAACCCTGTCTCGAAAGAGAAACAAACAAAAAGTGGGAAACTGTGTTTAACTGATAAAACTGTACAAAAGAATGATAATGTATTTATGTCTGTGACATATTTGTCATACTAGAAGTCACGTTCCCAGCATAGTGGTCCCGGCACTGGGAAGGCAGAGGCAGAGTGCTATGTAGAGCAGCCTGGTCTACATAGTGACTTGCAAAAGATCAGCCAGCACACCATAGCAAGACCCCATCTTTGAAAAAAATCTAAAACCAAAAACCATTACAGTACTCCACCAAATTTTAGAGTATAGAGTTTACCACTGCACTATATATCTCAAGCAGTTTTAACCTGGTTTCCATATTCACCCTAAAGAAAAGTTGAAAGCGACCGAAACGTTTTGTATTTTATACCTTAAGATTGAAATGCTATGAAGCCACATTAGACAGTAACGAAGAATCAACTACATGGCCTGTTATAGGACATTAGAAGGTGGACTGGACTCACTTCAACCCTTATATACTTGATATTGTATCAAAGCAATATACTTTTGTAAATTTATCCTTAAAAAATAACACTGACTGATCATAAGCGAAATATTTTAGTCTTTTAGAAGCCCACCAACCATTGTTGGGGTAAATAAATAATGCTGTTCAGAAATCAAAATAAAACAACAACCCCGGTGCTAGGTTTTGGAGTTCTCAGAACCAGAACCCTCCAAGTTCTCTGTTCCACTTCAGTCCACACTCTGTGACCTTGGAAAAGGTTCCCGGTTTGGAGACTTTTCTCTCCAGAGCTCAATTACAAATGCGTGGAGCGTGAGCCAGGTCGCCAGGCATCGCGGACTCCTCAGCTCGCTCCTCTGCTCCGCGTACTCGCAGATCCTCAGCCTGAGCCCCAGCTCTTCCCCACGGACTCAGCCACCAGCCTGTTCCTACTCCCCCCTGCGGGTGTCTCCTGGATCCACACCAGCTTTGTGCCAGGCTGCTAAGAAGGGACCTCCCGATCATCCTCCCATCGGCTGAGGAACGCCCCACTTGTGTCTCCCTTTCTGCGCTTCTCACAGAAGCCCTGCCACCCTAGCTCCCCAGAGACGCCCACCAGGACTGGGACACGAGACCCCCTTCCTCCCCTCCCCTCCAGACGACTCATCTAAGGAAGCCCTCCAGTTCCAGGAGCCCATTCGTCCTCAGCCTCTCCAGAATCCCCACCCTCTCTACCTCCTGCTAGGAAGCCTCCCCCTCCCCGCCATCGGGTTCTGGGGACCCCTCTCACCTCCGCGGTGAGAGATGTGCCTACTGAGGAATCGCTGTTTCTTTCTCTGGTGCAGCAACGCTGGGTATTTAAGCAACAAGAACGAGGTGACCAAATACCCCCCCAGAGTAGAGAGAAGGCAAAAGGCCGCGGTGGACGACATCCTCGGTCACCGCCTTCTGGGCCTGAGACCCCGACTGTGCTGTGATGGTAGCAACGGCCGCGGCGCCGGCGGCTGCTCGAGGTCTGCTCGCCCTCAGCTGGTGCCCTCGGCGTAGCGCACTTGTTCGTGCGGGCTCAGCACGCAGGCGCAGCCCGACCCCAGCGCCGGAGCAACAAAGGGGCTCCGATACGCAGGCGCGCTGCGGCGCGGAGCGTTGGGCGTCCCGCCGCTGTGGTCCCAGCGCAGGTGCTTTTAAGAAGACCTCGAGGCAAGAGGTTGGAAACTTGCCAGTGGTTTTATTTGTTTGGTTTTGTTTTGGCAGTCCCTAAGGCGAAAACGCTCTCAAGCCGGGGTAAGCTTCAGGAAAATCTGGCATAACTGGGAAATGTGCGTCAAAGGAGGATTCCAGCGCAGGTCCTAGTCCCTTCTGTGGGAAAAGCGAAGAATTGTTAACGATGCCTCGAACTCGTTACGTGTAAGAAACTTAGGGGCTGGAAGGCATAGCCTTGTTGGTAAATCGTACCGGATTCAAGCCCCAGTACAAAATAAAAGTGAATAAGGAAACTGGCAACTAAATCCTTTCCTATAAAGACTGGCAACTATTCCATTTTTCCTTTTCACCTCGCACATTACAAACTAGAAATACAGTAGGAACCACGTTTCAAGGGTCTTGGTTTTGTGAGATAGGATCTTCTGCAACTTGGTCCCACCTTGAATTTACTATATACTTGAGGATAAAGCCTTGGACTTCTGGTTCTTCTACCTCAGCCTCCAGAGTGTTGGGATTATAGGCATGGCTAGCTGTGGATCATATTTTATGCAAGGTAATTAATCACAAACGCTGTGGCTGTGGCTCAGTTGTAAAGCACTTACCAAGCATGTTCAAGGTTCAGGTTTGTTTTGTGTATTGAGACAGGGTGTCTCACTGTGTCAACTTTGTGCTGGCCTCTTGAGTTACAGAGATCAGGGTTTCTCTGTATAGCCCCGGCTGACCTGGAACTCACTCTGTAGACCAGGCTCGAACTCAGAAATCCGCCTGCCTCTGCCTCCCAGAGTGCTGGGAATACAGGCCCGCGGCACCACCACCCGGCTGTGCCTCTGCCTTCTAAGTATTGGGATTCTTTCCTTTTTCTCCTCTCTCCCTTTCCCTCTTTCTTCGTCCCTCCCTCCTTCCTCTCCTCTCTTCTTCCCTCCTCTCCTCCCTCCCTGTCCCCCTACCCCTTCTTTTTGGAGACAGGGTCTCACTATGTACCCTTGGCTGACCTGGAACTCACTTTGTCGACAGGGCTAGAGATCCACCTGCATCTGCTTTCCCTTAAGGCCAGGGGTTTGATTCCCAGTACAATCACAACAGACTGACTTACAATATTTAGCTCAGGCTGGCTTCCCAGGCACAAAGATGCCACCAAACCAGCTTGTCCCTTCTGGCACAGGACGGCACAGGACGTTAGCCCAAAGGAATCCAAGAGGGGGGCCTGAGAGAACAAACATTAACCTTGCTCTCTCTGGTCTCAAGTACAGTTCCAAAGGGGTGAAGTGTGGGACAAGGTGGGGCTCCAAGTGCCCTCTGTCTCCATCTATAACAAAAACAAAACAAACAAACTAAAACGGGGCTGGAGAAGTGGTTCAGTAGGTAGAGCACTGGCTGCTCTTAGAGAGGAGCCAGCTTCAGTTCCCACAGTGGCTCACAGACACAGTCACAGCTGTCTGTGACTCCAGGTCCAGAGGATATGGTGCTCTCTTCTAGAGTCTCTTCTGATTCTAAGGGCGCCAGGCACATGCAGGCAAGCATTCTTGTACATAAACGAAAACAAATTTAATTTTTAAAAAAGTAACATGTCAGCCAGGCAGTGGTGGCGCACACCTGTAATCCCAGCACTCTGGGAGGCAGAGGCAGGCGGATTTCTGAGTTGAGGCCAGACTGGTCTACAGAGTGAGTTCCAGGACAGCCAGGGCTACACAGAGAAACCCTGTCTCGAAAAAGTCAAATCCAAAAAACAAAACAACAACAACAAAAAAACCCCACAGATGTTTAGCCAGACATAGTGGCACATGCCTTTAATCTTAACACATGGAGGGAAGGGGCAGGGGCAGGGCCAGAGGTAGGCAGATCTCGGCGTTTGAGGCCAGCCTGGTCTACAGAACAAGTTCCAGAATAGCCAGGGCTACACAGAGAAACCTTGTCTAAACAAACAAACAAACAAATTATGACTCATACATGTTTAATGTTTTTTTCCAAGACAGGGTTTCCCTGTATAGCCCTGGCTGGCCTGGAACTCACTCTGTAGACCAGGCTGGCCTCAAAATCAGAAATCTGCCTGCCTCTGCCTCCCACATGCTGGGATTAAAGGCATACACTATCACTGCCCGGCGTTTAATGTTTTTTAATGGTCTTGTTTTCATTTTTGAATAAGATCTTACTGTGGCCAAGGCTAGCCAGCTACTCATTGTGTAGCCCAGGTTGCCTTCAAACCTATGATAATTCTTCTGCCCCAGTGTCCCAAATATTGGAATTATGGGTGTGAGCTGCCATCTCTGGCTTTGTTTTTTGGTCTTGAGATTCTGTTTATTCATTTAAAAAAAAATGGAGAGATGGCTCAGCAGTTGGGAGCACTGGTTGCTCTTCCAGAGGACCCAGGTTCGATTCCCAGCACCCACATGACAGTATTTAGCTCAGGATGGCTCGAAGCAGTCTTTGAGCTTCATCCACCTCATTATCTGGAACTGCAGGCAAGGTTGCTGCACCTGAGTCTATCTCATTGTTAATTTTTTATGCATTTACTTATCTGTGTGTGTATGTGTATGCACACACGTAAAGGCAGAGGACAACCTAAGGAGGCAGTCCCCTCCTTTCACCATGTAAGACCTAAGGCGGCAGCTTCTTTCCTGCTAAGCCATTTTGCTGGGTCAAGAAGCAGCTTTAAGAAAGGTGGTAAACACTCTGCTTCACAAACATTGGGACGAAAATATCTAATTCTGTCAGGACAGTATTTTAAATGTATCTGGGAAAAATAGGATCAATTACACGACACTGGGTCTCAACTTAATTTGCACTTCTTATCTAATAACATAACCACAGTTGGTGATGGTCATATGCTGGGAAAAGTTACTATAGATTGGTGGGATTTATACACTTAGCAACTTATTTCATAGAATAGGTATTTAATGAACTTTTATGTCAGGCCTGAGGATACAGGTCTGTAGTCCCAGTGACTCTAGAGGCTGAGGAAGTAGGATTGTAAATTCTAGGTCTGCCCGGGTTACAGAATAAATTCGAGCTAGATACTGTCTTCAAATATAAAGAACAGACAAGAGTGGAGCTGTAACTCACCGGCCTGAGCTCAGTGCCTGTGCTGAAAGCTTCTTTGTTAGCACACATCTGTAATACTAGAGAGGCTGAGGCAGGAGTATTGAGTCTTAGGCCAGAGGCTGGAAAGATGGCCCATCCAGTTAGGAGCACTTGTTTTTCTTTTCTTTCCTTTTCTTTTCCTTTCCTTTTCTTTTTTTCTTTCCTTTCCTTTTCTTTTTTCTTTTCTTTTCTTTCTTTTCTTTTCCTTTCTTTCTCTTCTTGTCTTTCTTCCTCTTCCTCCTTCTCTAGTGCTGCTTGTATTTTTGCTTTTTGAGAGAGTTCCTCTGGGTAGCTGTTGTGGAACTCAATGTACACCAGGTTGTTCTTGAACTCAAGAGATCAGCCTGCCTCTGCCTCCTGATTGCTGGGACCAAGGATGTGTACTACCACCACCGCCTGACAAGAGCACTTGTTCTTGCAGAGGATCTGGGTTCAATTCCCAGTACCCACATGATGGGTTTACAACTGTCCATAACTCCAGTTCCAGGGGATGTAACACCCTCTTCTGATCTCAGTGGGCACCAAGCATGCACATGGTACATACACATAAACAGGCAAAACACTCATCATACATATAAAAAATAAATAAGACCCAGGTAAGCGGTGCATACCTTTAATCTCAGAACTCTGGAAGCAGAGGCAGGAGTTCCAGGCCAGCCTGGTTTACATAGCAAAATCCAGAACAGCAAGGGCTATAGAGACAGTGTCTCAAAATAATAAACAAATAAAATAATAGGGGCAGAAAAGTTGGCTCTTAAAAAAGCACTTGCTTCTTCCAGAGGTCCTGAGTTCAATTCCCAGCAACCACATGGTGGCTCACAACCATCTGTAATGAGATCTGACGCCCTCTTCTGAGGTGTCTAAAGACAGCTTACTCAGGTATGTAAAAAAATAAATAAATCTAAAAGAAAAAGAAAAAGAAAGCACACTTGATGCTGTTTCAGTAAACCCCTCTGAATTTCCAGCATGAACAAGGCTCATAGCGGCCTGTCACTCCAGTCCCATGAAATCTGATGCCTTCTCCTGATCTCCTTGGTCACCAGGCATGTGTATATACATACATATATACATGCAGGTCAAACATTCATATGCAAAAATACACCCCACCCAATTAAAAATAAGTGTATCAATAGGCATGGTGGTGCACACCTTTAATCCCAGCACGTGGGAGGCAGAGGCAGGTGGATCTCTGAGTTTGAGGCCAGCTTGGTCTATATAGCTAGTTACAGGCCAGCCAGACCTACACCAGATTTTTGCAGTTCAGTCTTTGTGGTTATAATCTAGATCACCTTGTTTTGTTCATCTCATAGTTCCAGCTGGCTTCCAACTATCTCTTGTAGTCTAGGGTGGTCTTGAACTCTTGCTATCTCTGATTCTTGAAAGGTGGGATTACAGGTAAGTGCTACAACATTCAACTTTTTGCTTGAGGTAGGTTTTGTTATGTAGTTAGTATAGGGTTGCCTTAGACTCAAGAGTACAGGTTTTATAGGTATTGGGATATACCAACCTTGCTTTGAAAACAGTCTCAAAAACATCAACTTTCTGGGTGTTGGTGGTGCAAGCCTGTAATCCCAGTATTTGGGGAGCCTGAGTTAGGTGGATTTCTGATCTCCAGGCCAGCCTGTTCTACAGAGTGAGTCCCAGGATAGCCAGGGCTACACAGAGAAACCTTAGGACCGGAGTTCCAGGCAGCTATGAGCCTGTGCATCCTGGAATCCAAAGGGATCCTCTGAAAGAACAGCAGTGCTTTTGTTACAAGCCAGGTTTCTGGGAGCTGGACAGATGGCTTAGCGGTTAAGAGCACTGTCTGCTCTTCTAGAGGTTATGAGTTCAAATCCTAGCAACCACATGGTGGCTCATAACCATCTATAATGGGATCTGGTGCCCTCTTCTGGTTTGACTGAAGACAGTTACAGTGTACTCATATACATAAGATAAAATAAGAGCCAGGTTTCCAGCCCATTACTTATTAGATAGATAGAGCACTAAATTATGATAAAAATATGCCTTACAATGAAATAAAAACAAGACAAACAGATACCAAGTATACATTTTATATCCTTTTTTCTAGAACAAACTTTTATTGATTTTTACAATAAATATCAATATAATGAAATAATGGAACAATTATTGTCCAAATACTGAATACTTGTAACCAAAACACATTGGGTTTTGGGAAAACACAGTATACACATTAAAAAAAAAAACAACAAAAAACTTCACAAACATCAAAAACAAGAAGACAAACAGCAGCTTCGGTCTGGGGCAGAGCGGCTGGAAGACTCATTGTGTGACTGCTTTGAGGACTCCTCGGAGCACCTTGTAGCTCATGAGCTGCACATTCTCCTTAGGAGGGAAGCAAGGTCCTCTCTCAGTCACATAGGCGTAAGGAAATCTCAAGACCCAAAGGCCATCAGGTGGGAGAGTGATTTCTTGTTTTTCTGGGTAAAATACTGGACATGGTGGTGGGCCTGGTTGAACCTGAAAAACATGGGTTACAAAATTACTTTTTAGATTTCCCAATAAGGAACACCTGACAGATAAATCTCTGAACAGACAATGGGTTCTAAGAACAGTTAAGACCAAGCAGTGCCATTGAATGCGGAAGCTGGTGATTTCCTGGGTCCTCCCCTCACCTCCTCTCACCTCACCTCCTCTCACCTCCTCTCACTTCACCTCACCTCCTCTCACTTCACCTCACCTCCTCTCACTTCACCTCACTTCCTCTCACCTCACCTCCTCTCACCTCACCTCACCTCCTCTCACTTCACCTCACCTCCTCTCACTTACCCTCACGCCCCCTCATTGGATGTCTGGTTCCCTCAGCTCCCTTTTCCCCGTTGACCAGATTTTGGTTTTTTTTTTTTTTGATACAGGATCTTTCTCTCCATATCCCTGGCCGTCCCGGAACTCACTCTGTAGACCAGTCTGCCGTCAAACTCAGAGATCCACCTGCCTCTGGAATGCTGGGATTAAAAACCTGTATCACCAAGCTTAGTTTGTTTGTTTTTTGTTATTGTTTTTGACTGCACTTCCAAATCGTCAGGTAAACTAGGGATAAATTAAATTCTTCTTCTTCTTCTTTTTTTTTTTTCGGGGGTGGGGGGGTGGGGGGTGAGGTATTTTGAGACGGGGTTTCTCTGTGTAGCCCTGGCTGTCCTGGAACTCACTCTGTAGACCAGGCTGGCCTCAAACTCAGAAATTCACCTGCCTCTGCCTCCCAGAGTGCTGGGATTACAGGCGTGCGCCACCACCACCCAAATTAAATTCTTACAGCTGTAACAGTTAAATCAATAGAAATCTCTTGGACTTAAAAAGAAATTAGGTACCTGGGGCTGTAGCTTAGAGGGTAGAGGAGAGGGGTGGCTTAGTGTACCAGTGAGCACACACACAGCAAATAAATAAATAGATAAATAAATGGAAATAAAACAGTTAAGCAGATATGAGGTCTGGAAGACAATTCCGTGATAAGAGCACGTGCAGTTGCAGAACTCTGAGTTCTAGGTCAGCCTAGTCTGTGTTTCAGGTTCCAGGACAGCCAGAGCAGCAGAAGGAGCCAGTCTCAACAAAAAACAAAAAAACCCCAAATAAGTAATAAATAAAATTAATGAAAACAAAGGGTGGGAGATGGAGTTCAGCTGGTACAGTGCTTAGCAAGCGAACCTGAAGCCAGGATTCAATCCCTAGCACTGCCGAAAGCAGACGGAGGTGTGTGCCTCTGCCGTCCTAGCACCAAGGAAGGAGAGACAGAAGGGTCAGAGTTCAAGGCTAGCCTGGACCACACAAGACTGTCTCAAACAAGCAAACAAAAAATAATGATCATGGGCTCGGGGTACAGCTCAGTTGATGAGGAAGAGGGACACACACTCCTATCCCAGCACTTAGGAGGCAGAGACAGCAAACTACACATTCAGTTCCAAGTCAACATGGGCTCACAGGATTTGACCATAAAGACCACACACAAAAAACCCCAAACAAAGAAACCATTGTTTTTTTCCCCACTGCGTCTCCTACCTGAGGCATGAGTATTATCTGCAAGGGAGCATCAGGAACCACGACGAAGAGCCTCATGAGCTGGGCGTAGTGTGGCTTCAGCCCGCGGCCCTGCGACGAGGACAGGATGTACAGGGGCATGTCACTGTTGAGGGCTTTTAAAGCTGACTCCTTGGGCCCACTTCCCATCACTTTCATCACTTTGTCAGGCCCTGAGCACATGAACCTCCGACCTCGAGAGTCTTCGTACTCAAAGCCAACAAAAGCTCGAGCTATGTCGTCCCTCCGCCTTCCTCTGCCCATCACAACTGCACTTCTCTTCCCAGGAATAGCTTTATTTGGAGCAGGCCAGGAGTTCGTGTCTAAGTCTCCTTCATCTTCAGCTCTAGTCCTGATGACAATGTCCCAAGGCATAAGATAGTTTGTTCCTGGAACGAAGCCTTGTTGGTCCAAACCTGTATGAAAATTGTAGGACTTGGCCGGGCCTAGCTTAACCAAAGACCAGCTGGAGAATTTGGGTAAGAGACCTTTTGGGCAATTTGAATGTAGCATGCCTGGGAGATATTCAACTGTGGATGCCTGCCGGTCAACCAAGTTTGGTCTCTTCTCAGATTTTACTTCTCCTTGACCATGAACTTCTGGGTTGTCCCCTCCTGCTTGTGGGTCAGCTGGGTAGGTACCTAGGCTATCCGTTGACTGGCCCAAGCTCAAAGCTAAACTCAGGCTTGTGCTTTCTCCTTGGGTTTGAGGCTCTTTCTCTTTCAGTTTCTCAGCATCTGAGTCTGGTGGGGCAGGAGAGGGTTCATTTTTAGCAGGAGCAGGATCTGGAGTACTTGGCTCAAATACAGGGAAATTGATATGATCCAATTTCCCACAACATTTTTCTTCCAGAAGCTATAAAGGGAAATAAGAAGTAGAAACTTATTATTTCAAATAATAAGTCTTCTTTATAAGCTCATTTAAATAAGTAAACAAACAGCCACACATTTTATGAGCAGAGAGTGGGTAGTGTGTGCCTGTGACACAGTATTTGAGAGGCAGGCTGAGTGAAACAGAACTCAAGTTCAAAGCTAACATGGCTCACAGAGTAAGGTCCAGACTGTCCTGAGCTAGTCATCTCCAAACAAGTAAACACACACTACACTCTAACAAACAGTGTCAGCAGTCAATGTATAAGCAGAAAAGAACGTGGAGGGTTTCTTTCCTCCGATACATGGATATAAGAATTCAATTTTCTGGGTACTGAAGTAGCAAGAACTATTTCTACATTCCAAAAGAATCTAGTATGAGTTATTCCTTTAGGCAGTGAGTGATTCTAAGCAGGACTCTGTTTTTAATCCCAGTGCCCATTAGTGTGCTAAGAATTAGAGTCACTGGACACAGGTGCTGCATTGACCCACTTAGAAAAAGCGATTTCCTGTCTTGTCTGTCTCTCTCTTCCATTGCCTCTCTCTTTTCCTCATGTTCCAACTCCGAAAAAGCCTTTCACTCTCCCCTCCCCCAATAAATATCTCAGCCTAATTTCTCAGTGGCACACCTTTGTGCGGGCTGGTTAAAGGTCCCCCACCTATAGTGAGAGTCTTGGTTTCTTTGAAAAATAGAGAAACGTTGTAAGACTATGTCTTCGGTTTAATCCCAGAGGCGGCTTCAGATTGTCCACAGCAGCTGACTATGGCTTGCCTTGTGTTCTAGCAGGGGTGTGATTTTGCCAGCTGCAGGTAGTTTCTGAGATTGCGTGATGTTTGGAATTCTGAGGACTTTTCAGAGGGTATATAAATGCTACGGCCTCAAGAGTTGGGGTGAGTTGTTGGCTGAATGTGCCCAGAAGAAACAAGAAGAAGAAATTAGATATTCTGAGGGAAGACTGAACTTGCCCCAAGGAACTCGATGCCCCTAATCAGTAGGAAGTAGTCCAATGACAATGTCCCACCCTTCCCAACCCCTGACTTTATTCAGGGATCTCTTTCCTTTCCTTTATCCCTTTTTCTCTCTCTCTTGTCTAGTGTTATGGGGTTAAACAGGAGGAAGAAAAGGGGTGGAGAAGGCTGGAAGAAAGAACCCACAAAGTAGCAAAGACCAGCTACACCCAACCCTCAAGCACTTTATCCTAACTGTGGGCACCAGGCACACACGTGGTGGACACCAGGCACACACGTGATGGGCACCAGGCACACATGTGGTGGGCACAAGCACATGAATGAAAAAAACTCAAGACAGAGAACTTCGGCTTAAGTGGGTCCGGCACCCCCTCTTTTGACCTGCATAGGCATGTACAGGCAATATACATTCACACCCACAAATGCCTAAATAAAAATATCATTGATAAGGTATTTTAGTAACATAAGATTGTGATGATGGATATTTTTGACCTAGATAATAAAAGCTTCCCAAGCCAGGCATGGTGGCTCATACTTTTTTTTTTCCGCTTTTTTTTTTTTTTGGCTTTGGTTTTTTCAAGACAGGGTTTCTCTGTGTAGCCCTGGCTGTCCCAGAACTCACTCTGTAGACCAGGCTGGCCTCGAACTCAGAAATCCGCCTGCCTCTGCCTCCTAGAGTGCTGGGATTACAGGCATGCGCCACCACTGCCCGGCTGGTGGCTCATACTTTTAATCCCAGCTCTCAGAAGGCAGAGGTAGGAAGATCTCTTGTGAGTAAGTAAGTAAAAATAAATCTTTAAAAAAGAACCTAACGCTGGATAGTGGCGGCACATGCCTTTAATCCCAGCACTTGGGAGGCAGAAGCAGGCGGATTTCTGAGTTCGAGGCCAGCCTGGTCTACAGAGTGAGTTCCAGGACAGCCAGGGCTACACAGAAAAACCCCAGAGAACCCCAGTCTCGGGGGTGGGGGTGGGGGTGGGGGGAGGGAACCAAAAACCCTAACTATATCATTCTGATGGTTTATATACTTGTATAAAATATGGTTAAAAATGATGGAAAACCAAGAAATGCACATAAAAAACTTGTCCTCGTTCTTTTTTTTGTTTTTTTGAGTCAGGATTTCTCTGTGTAGTCCTGGCTGTCCTGGAACTCACTCTGTAGACCAGGCTGGCCTCGAACTCAGAAATCCGCCTGTCTCTCCCTCCCAAGTGCTGGGATTACAAGCGTGCACCACCATGCCCGGCTGTCCTCCTTCTTTATCATTGCGGTTGCACTGGCTTTTCTAGGTATTCTGCTATGGGTAATATTCAGTTGTTGAGAGAGAAGGAAGTGGAGGCTAGTCAGATGGCTCAGGGGTTGAGAGCACTGACTGCTCTTCCAGAGGTCCTGAGTTCAAATCCCAGCAACCATATGGTGGTTCACAACCATCTGTAATGAGATCTGATGCCCTCTTCTGGTGTGTCTAAAGAGAGCTACAGTGTACTCACATATTAAATAAATCTTAAAAAAAAAAATAAGAGAGAGAAGGAAGCTTCATTCTACCTGGTAAAAGTCATAGTTAGCAGCCTTGATATCGAAGGGGTCGTCTCGAGGCGCCTGCTTCCTTCCGCAGTTGCAGGCTCCGGTGGAGCGGGCCCGGCTATTGTGGTAGAGCACGGGAGGGTTCCTATCTGCCTCTGGTTTTTCTCCTGGAAGGTGTAACCATCATTATTAATCATACAAAGACAATACAGAGTCAAGTTTACTTTGTGTTCTGCAATAATCAACTCCCCAAATTCTTCAAATAGTTCTCTGGCAATTAAGAAACACATGTACACGCAAAGGAGCAAACAACAGAAATCTTGATTAAATATACAAGAATAAAGATTTCCCCTTTTTGTCAGCACTGAGGATGAGACTTGAGGTCTCATAGCTGCAATGCATGCAAGTGCGGCGATCTGGAGGCAGAGGCATTAAGGATCTCTAAGTTCAAGGCCGGCCTAGGCTACGTGACCCTACCCCAAAAGTAAAACAATGCCGAATTTCTAAGTGATTTTTTTTTTCCTTCTGTGTCATATCATGGTGACCTTTCTTTTCAATGTATTTCTATTAATTCAACAAAAACTATTTAGGATTAAGGTTGAGCCTACATTTTCTGAAACTGCATGCCACTTAAAACTTTTCATCTACCAACTCACTAGAGTTTATTATTAAAAAAAAAAAAGAAGAAGAAAAAAAAGAAAATTAGTTGGGTTGGAGAGATGACTCAGATGTTAAGAGCACTGACTGCTCTTCCAGAGGTCCTGAGTTCAATTCCCAGCAACCACATGGTGGTTCACAAACATCTGTAATGGGATCTGTGAATTCTTATGGTGGGTGTGTCTACAGTGTACTTGTATAAATAAAATAAATCTTAAAAAAAAAAAATTAGTCATGGGTGATGTTTTCGTTTTAGAGGTCAAACTTAGGGCTGGAGCGGACAAGATGTCTCTTGTGGTACCTGAGTTTCATCCCCAGGACCCATGTGTTAAGGGAGGGAACGGACTCACAAGTTGTCCTGACTTCCACCTAAATATCATTCAATCACATACACACACACACACACACACACACACACACACAGTAATTTTTTTTTATTTTTGGTTTTTCGAGACATGGTTTCTCTGTGTAGCCCTGGCTGTCCTGGAACTCACTCCGTAGACCAGGCTGGCCTCCAACTCAGAAATCCGCCTGCCTCTGCCGCCCAAGTGCTGGGATTAAAGTCGTGCGCCACCACTGCCCAGTTTTTTTTTTTTTTTGGTGGTCACACACAGAAATTTTAAAAATAAAAATAAATAGAAAGTATTTACTAGTTGTGTACAGTGCCACATGGATTCCAAAAGCAGAGGCAGGAGTTCTGTGGCTTTGAGATCAGCTTGGTCTACATAGCGAGTTCCAGGTCCATCCAGGATTAAATAGAGACCTTGTTCCAAAAACAACAACAGAAAACAAACAAAAGCAAAGAAAGAAAAAAGCATTTACTGTAAAATTTCTGCAGGTCTCTTTAAAAAAAAAAAACCAAACCAAACAAACAACAAAACAAAAAGAAAAGATAAAAAAACAATATATGCCAAACAGATCATCTTAATACAAGATTCCGGTGAGATGGCTCGGCTCAGCAGGCGCCGTGCTCGCAGCACAGGCCTAACTCCAGGAGCTGGGTCCTCGGAACCCATGTGAAGGTCGGAGACTACTGACCTCACAACATTTCCCTCTGACCTCCACAGGTGCACACCCATGCACACGCGCACACACACACAAACACACACACACACACAAACACAAACACACACTAATACTAAAAGCACAGCTCAAGTTTTCAGTGCACAATGTCGGGAACTTTGCAGCTACCTGATTTAGGTAAGGAGTGAAACTTGTGTACACAGTGTTGGTCAGTCAAGCTCCTCTCTTCACAGAGCTGATGGCCATTGCTCCAAAATTTGTAGCAGTCTTCATGTAATTGCATGGCATATTTGTGAAAGGCTGGACCTCGAGCATGCTGACTGTATACCCGAAGAGCCTGAGCAAGCTGATTCTTATGCACCGTCATGGTGTAATTATGCGGCAAGTTGGACTGGTAGGCACTATGTGCCATGGGTAAAGCTTTTTGGCACCGGTTTTCCGAGAATTTTGTGTCTATATCCAAGAACCCTTCTAAGACTTTAATACTGCTTAAAATCTTAGACGTTAGCTCCCCAGTGGGTGAGCCCAAGTCCTCTTC
This sequence comes from Apodemus sylvaticus, assembly GCF_947179515.1. Classification (NCBI taxonomy): domain Eukaryota; kingdom Metazoa; phylum Chordata; class Mammalia; order Rodentia; family Muridae; genus Apodemus; species Apodemus sylvaticus. The sequence goes on along the minus strand of NC_067481.1, from coordinate 36,568,521 downwards.
CTTCCCGTCGATAGCCACTTCGTACAGCTTTGCAGCTGCGGAGATCCACTTCTGGTAAGTGGGCAGTTCAAAATGCGAAGGCTGTGGGTTCCTGCCCACACTGTCATCAAAACCTTTTTTGCTTAGGACCAGCTCCACGTGCTGCCACAGGAACTCCCGAAGAGTGAAATCCACTAGCTGGCCTGAAGAACTGGAGGTGCTGCTATCGATGTGAAAGGAGAGCTGCTGCCGGCTGTGCTGTCTCATCGCTTGGTACCGCCTAGGTCCAGAAAGGGGTGCGGGCACCAACAACGATTCTGGGTCTTTCACAGTACAATGGTTCCTAAGTTGGTCCAGCAACATGCCAATTGGGTCCTCCTCCTGGCTTCCGGGAACTATGTACACAAAAGCTTGGTTGGCAGGTACTGTAAAGAGGCAGTTGATACTCTGATTAGTCAAGACTCGACTCTTGCGAAAGATTCTATAGATCTGATCCTCCAGGGCATGCTGCAGTCTTCTTTTGGGAGAGTGCTTCTTGGGTTTATCTGGATGAGCTGTATCTTGGCTCCGAGGGGGTTCCACCTTAAGGGCTCCGTTGAGTTGAAAGAGGAAAAGGAGTCTAGGTGGGCAAGGTCGGCAGTTTAACTTCCAGTCTTTGCCAACTGGACAATCCTTAATGGCTGTTTTGAGAAGGGGTAGTACTTTCTGTCTCAGTCCATCCAGGGCTCTGAATACACGATCATAAGTGATGTCAAAGGAACACGTCGGGTGGACCAGGAGCAAGATATGACAGACAGAGAAGAGGTAAAGGAGACTGAGACACTGCAACTTCTCTTGATGCTTCCAGAACTCGTGTGTTTCTGCATGCGGTAAAGAGAGGCCCCCTCCAGCTTCACCGCTCTGGAGAGCCCGACAAGCACGCAAAAGCTGTGAATTGTCACAGATGGAAGTGAGAATAAGATACAGAACTTTGCTTTCCTGATTGTAATAGGCCTGCAAAAGACTAAAGTCCTGGGGACCTGGTTCAGCTCTGTTACCTTCCGCCGTAGTCATACCTCCGCGAAGTGAATCCCCGCCAGCAGCCCCCGGGTCCCCGGCTCCTCCCGCCTCTCCGACAGAGACAGTTTTGGTCTTGATTCCAGGCCCTGGATCCCCAGGATCCTGATGGTGAAAGAGTGGGAAAACCTGTCGATCACACACAGTGTTCACCAGAGAGAACTTCTCAGAGTTCAGGCGCAGAGCCGTCTTGCCGAAGATTCCCACCACGCAGATCTCATCCTCCCTCCACGGGGGCTCGGGCGTGCCAGTCGCGTTCCCCCCGCCTTCAGCGGAGGGGCCTCCGGGACTCTCCGAGCCCAGCCAGGCCGACGCCCCCATGAGAAGCTCGCGCAAGCTGACCGGCCCCGCCATGGCGGAGAAAGAGCTTCCTCTAGCGTCCTTCCGGTCCCTCGCTAATCCCAACCCACCGGTCCTATTGTGAAATCCCTCCTCCGTGAGTTAGTCCCTGCTTTCTCTCTCTTTAGTTCCGTGTGTCTGTCCCTGCCCCCACCACTCCCTTTCACCCCCTTGCCTTTCAGTGTCTTGCAAGGTTTTAGCACTACATTTACTCAGTTCGAGACTATAGAGATTGAGATGTCGAAAGCTAGATTGGTTGCAGTTTCAATTTTAAAGAATACGCCCAAACCCACAACAACAGTTTCAACTGATTATTCTAACAGCTCAGTGTGGGTGGTTGCTTATACTCTCACCTTTTCTGAAGACTAAGGCAGGAGATTCTCTCTCTCTCTCTCTCTCTCTCTCTCTCTCTCTCTCTCTCTCTCTCGTCCCCCTCTCCCTTCCTTCTCTTCTTCCTCCTTCCTTTCTTCCCACCCATCAGCCCCCTCCCATTCTACCTCTTAAATGCTGGGATTAAAAGCAGGCACACCACTACCACCCAACAAGGAAAGAGGATTCTTGAGCTCAGCAGCTCTGCTAGCCTGATAACATACCAAGACCCTGTCTCCTTAAAGAAAAGAAAACAAGAAAGGAAGGAAGAAGGAAGGAAAGACAGATGGATGGAAAGAAAGGAAGGAAGGAAGGAAGGAAGAGAGAGAGAGAGAGAGAGAGAGAGAGAGAGAGAGAGAGAGAGAGAGAGAGAGAGAAAGAAGCATATTGTTGCACGTCTGTGATTCCAACATTCAGGAAGACAAGGCAGGAGAATTGCTTTGCGTTCCAGACCTACCTTGACTATAGTTAGGTCCTAGCTCCAAAATAGGGTAAGAAGGGCCGGGGATCAATGACTTAGATTGAGTACTGCTCTTGCAGCCACCATGGCCTGCAAAACACGCACACACCACAAAATTAATCTTTAAGAAATAGAAGAAGCGTAGGGTGGAGGTGGAGAGCTACTTGCCTAGTATGCAGGAAGTCCTGGGTCCTATCCTCAGCACCAGTATAAACTGGGTATGGTGGCCCATTCTGCAATCCCAGCACTTAGGAGATACTGGAATGATTAAAAATTCTGGACAATGACTCAGATTCAATGCCAGCTTGAACTTTAAGAGATCTGTTTCAAAACAAACTGATAAACAACAAAAGAATGGTAGAAAATTCTTGGAGGGCAGAGGCAGGAGGATCTCTGAGTTGGAGGCCAGCCTGGTCAACAGAGTGAGTTCCAGGATAGCCAGGGTTACACTGAGAATCCCTGTCTCAAACAAACAAACAAACAAACAAACAAACAAACAGATAATTGTGGAAAATTAATCTAATAATTTAACATAGTGGAAATGTAAATAGTATTGTGTGTTGCTGGGGATCTAACCCAAGTCTTTGTGGATGCTCTACCACAGATGACATTTGTAATAGATTCTCTCTCTTTCTCCTCCCCCCCCATCCATTGCAGGCTCAATTGCCCTGGAACTCTCGTTCCCCCTGATTGGTCTACCTTCACCTCCCAAGTGCTGACATTATAGATGTATACCATCCATGCTTTTCATTTCTTACAATAATTTTGGTTTTAAGGTAGACATAGAAGTAGGTCAGTTACTTTTATGGAATTCTTTTAAAGTCAAATAGCAGCCATGAAACAGCATAAACAGAGAGTACTCACTGTGCATAGTGCTAAGTCTTTATTAAGAGTTCTTAGGATGGCAGTGTACCCGTGTACAGCACTTGCTAAGAAGCCTTAAGTTGCATCTCTAGCACCATGAAACAAAACAAAACAAACAACCCAATAGAAGTAAAAAGTAAATCAGAAAGATACAGACTTAAGTCATGATATTTGTATTTATTGCATATAATGCTGGTAACTGAACCTTGTGCATACAGTTTTTAAAATACTGTCTGAATTATACTGGGATCCCATTAACTCTTCTCAACCAACTCCTGTTTTTGAAACTATGGAACCCTTCATGAATTTTTATGTCATCCTTGCATGGGGGCCATGCTAATCTTCTCTGTAGGGTGCCAACTTTAAAATATGTATTGCTGAAGTGGGTGCCTCAACAACTCCTACTGCTAGGTGTGCATGTGTGTGTAAGTGCCACCGTGCACACATGTGATCACAGGGCACTTCTCTGGAGTTGGTTCACCCACCACAGGTTCCAGGGAACAAACTCAATTCAGATCATCGGCTTGTTTGGCAAGTGCTTTTACCCATTCAGACATCTTTAAATATAGTCTTTTTTTTACTTCCTTCCTCCATCCTTTTTCTTTTTGTTTTTTTGTTTTTGCTTTTTGAGACAGGGTTTCTCTGTGTAGCCCTGCCTGTCCTGGAACTCACTCTGTAGACCAGGCTGGCCTCGAACTCAGAAATCTGCCTCCCAAGTGCTGGAAAAGCATGCACCACTACTGCCCAGCTCCTTCCTCCATTTTTAGTAAGAAATGTTTAGTAATCCCATTCTAGGGAGGTGGATCCGATCCAGGAGCTACTTACTTTAACAAGCAGGCAAGTGATTACCAAATGATAGGGAAGTGAACAGTATTGCTTTTCATAGCACTTACAATGTCTATTGGTTATTTTTACATTTATGTATTTATTGTGTGTGTGTAAATGTGCACAGTGTGTATGTGTGTGTATGTGTGTGTGTAGTGTAAGTGTGCATACTACGACTAACAGAAGTCAAAGGTTTTGTTTTGGGAGCTGGCTCTCTCCTATCATCTGGGATCCTCAGGTTGTCAGGCATGGGCAGGTAAGAGAACTTGCTGCTTTCACAGAGGACCAAGTTCAGTTTCCAGTATCGCATGAGATAGCTCACAAGCTCCTGGACCTCATGTCCAGGGATCTGAAACTTTCTCTGGCCTTGCTGGCCATTAGGTATGCACACAGTGCACTTATATACATTGACACTCATGTGTGTCCATAAAAGTGGTTAAAAAAAAAAAAAAAAAAAAAAAAAACCTTAACAGTTGTCCGACTTGATGGAAGCACTTTTATCCGCTGAGTTAGCTCAATGATCCCGGTCTCCCCCATCCCCTCTCTCTTTTGGTGAGCCCTCAACTTATAGCTTTTTGTTGTTATTATTTCTTGGGACAGGGTCTTCTCATTTGACCCATGCCAATCTTGAAATTGCTATGTAGCTGAGGATGGCCTTAAGTTTTTGATCTTGTATCCACTTCCTAGAGGTATTCAAAACCATTCCTGATTTTTATTAGACACCAGGGATCAAACCCAGACCTTTGTAGGTGGTCTATCAACTGAGCTACATCCCAAGCCAATGTACTTTTTTCTTCTTTGGACAGGGTTTCACTATGTACCACTGCCTGGCCTCAAACTTGCAATATATGTCAGGCTTACCTCAAACTCACAGAGATCCTTCTAGTGCTGGGATTAAAGGCGTGCAATACCATGCCCAGCTCTTTCGTTAAAAAAAGACAAAACAAATTTTATTTATATAATAATAATAATTATTATTATTATTACCAGGTGTATGTACATGATGTATGTGGAGAAGCAGGTCAGAGTGGTCATTAAAGGACAACATTGTGGAATTGATTCTCTCTCTCCACCTTTATATGGAATCCAGAAATTAAACTCAGGTCCACCAGGCTTATTAAGCAATCGCTTTTACCTGCTGAACCATCTCACCAGCCCCCATGTCTTTTATGTTATATATGTTGATTTGTTTGTTTGTTTGTGTGTTTGTTTTGGCTTTTTTGGATTTGGTTCTTTCGAGACAGGGTTTCTCTGTACAGCCCTGGCTGTCCTGGAACTCACTCTGTAGACCAGGCTGGCCTCAAACTCAGAAATCTACCTGTCTCTGCCTCCCAGAGTGCTGGGATTACAGGCGTGCACCACTACCACCCAGCTCTGTTTGTTTTTTAAACCTCAAAATGTGTTATGGTGGCACAGAGCTTTAATCCCAGCATTCCAGAGGCAGACGCAGGTAGATCTCTGTAAATAAGGAGTTGCAAGCCAGGCCAGCTTGACAGTGAGACCCTATCTCAACATAACAAAACAACATGAATGCCGGAAGCATATGATAAACAGTAGTTTAATAAAATCATACAACATATAGAGTATGTAAGTGCTTACAGTAAAAAAATCACATAAATTCTATGATAAAAATTAGTAAACAATTTAAAGTAGGGTACAATTTAATACTGATACAGCAGCAATAGCAGCTTTATACATGTTTTATCTATACAATTTTTTTTTTTTTGAGGCAGGTTCTTACCAAGTTGCCCAGGCTTCCCTCCACCTCAGTTTCCCACGTAGCTGGGACAACTGGCAGAAGCCACCATGTCCAGCCTAGTTTGTTTTCTTTTAAATAAGCCTTTTATGCCATAAGAATGATCAAATATACAGTACATAGTGGCTTATTCCTATTGTAAACATCATAATTGCCCACAAAATGACATTCTATTACAAATCCTTATTTATTTTCAGTGATAATTTCCCTTACTTTTTACATAATATCAAACTAGCTAGCACGTTTTCACAAAAGCTCTGCTGGATTGGGTGGTGCTTGCTTTGATCCTAGCTTGCAGTAAGTAGAGGAATGAAGATGTAAAGTCCAAGATCACTTGTGGCTGAACAGTTCCCGGACAGAATGGGCTACATGGAGACCTGTCTCAGACCACAAACAAGACCCTTCTAGCTGGTTCTAGATGTATCTCTTCTATATTATAAACATACATGTGGAACTCATAAACCGGACTGCCTCTTAGGTGCTAAACACTGTCCCCAGGACTACTCTCCAGTCTGATGACTTTCAAACACCATGATTTGGCATCTATATCATTCAACAGAAATAATGGGACTTCTGGAAACACAACTCTGTGGTAGGGTTTCTTTCCTACCACAGTGCAATAACAGCATCTGAGGTGATCCTGGACCTGGGAGTATGGCTTGGTGCACTTGCAAGAAGCACTTACTCAGCATGCTCAAAGCCCCGAGACTCCTCTGCACTGAAAAAAAAAAGATAGCTAGCTACTTCTGCATTTTGGGTGACACTCATTTCAATGGGAATGGCCCATCTATTCTCCTTAGAACATAAGTGATGGGATCCTGACTGAAGCTACATAATGTTCAGTGCCACAAAGACATGTAGTAAACCATGGAATCCCAGAAATAAATTTCAATTCTTCAGGAATGGACAAATATAGCTAGGTAAAATATAAGGTTCTCAGTTAAATGTGAATTTCAGAGAATAAGACATATACACATTGGTGTGATGAATGATTAGTTAGTTTTGTAGTCGCTGTGATGAAATAGCTGAGAAAAGGAAGAGTTCCTTTGGCTTACAGTTCTACTGCACACTCTGTTGTGGAAGGGAAGGGATCAAGGTAGCAGGAGCTTAAGCAGCTGGCCACAGTGCACCCACGGCTTAGGGTGATCTATCCCTGAGGGTAGGTTATCCCATCTCGGTTAACCCAATCAAGATGCAAAGCCATCTTCCAGGTAATTAAAGATAAAATGAAGTATATAATTGATATTAACCATCACATGAATGAGTGTATGTGTACATTTCTGTGTTAGTACTGGGGTTTGAACCCAGGGCCATGAACATTCCAGAGAAGCACTATATTCCTGAACTCCCTGCAAAGAATTAAATATAGTTTTTAAATGTAAATGTACCTCATTCAATATCAAGGAGAAATTTCTACTAGTTTAGCACATTCATGACCTTGAGTTCTATCTGTAATACTCAAATATTTGTTGTTTAGTAGGGCTGATTTATTCTTAAAGCTTTTTTTGTAGTTTATCTGAAATTCAAATCTAATGGACTACCTTATATTTTTATTTGCTAAGTCTGATAGCCCTAGATTAGCAAGAATGGAGTCCAGTGGGAGACACCTCCCTGCCAGCAACTACACAGGCTGGTTAGGAACAAAGCAGGAAGCAGGCTTCGTGACAGAATTGCCACAGACCGCAGAGGATCCTTGGCAAAGCAAGGGTTCATGCTGAAATCATGAAGAAGTTATTTGACTGCTGGAAAATGGACAGCAGATATAATAGTAAGGAATAAAGGCTGAAGATATAATCCAGGGTATATGTACTTAGCATGGTGAGGCCCTGGGTTCAGACACAAAGAGAAGTAGAGGGAAGAGGAGGACGAGGAAGAGGAAGAAGAGGAGAAAGAAGAAAGACTCAGACTATGCTCTTAATGTCATCACTTCTTTTATATAACAAATTATGTATACCGTTAGTATTTCCTAACATATTATTAGTTTTGTGTGTTGAAGGGGCACATATCATAGTTCTTTTCTTCCCTCCATTTGGGTCCTGGGCATTGAACTTGAGTCCCTAGACTTGGTGGCAAGTGTCTTTATCCTTTGAACCGTATTGCCAGCCCCTATGGAATTAAATTTGAACAGCTACTCTAACTACTCTATCTGGTTAGTTCCAGGATAAACATTAGTTTGCAGATTGCATTTTCTCATCCGTCCCCCTCACCATCGTGAACGCCAGACAATATCTAAATGCCTTTATGCCACAATATGTGTAGGCTTCAGACATACTCACTCCGAGTCTTTAAGAAGAATTACACCCATACAGTTACACATATTTTAGCACATTTACATTTGGGAGGGCTGGTCTCTCATTTTATGTTTCACTCCAGGGAGTCAGGCCGAGTTGCTCTCAGTTCTGTTCTTCGAAGCTGCTCATAGAGAGTGGCAGAGATTGAGTAGGGCTCTGAGGATGAGCCAGCTATAAAACAGAAAGTCACAGTTACAGTGTGAGTGGTGTTCCTATGGCCAGCACGGGTTGCTCCCTACCAACAAAGCCGTGCTGCTTGGAGCATGGCAGCTTTGCATTCCTGGCTCCCTTTCCCAGCCAGCCTAGGCTATATGGTGAGTTGTCTCAAAACCAAAACCAACCAACCAACCAACCAACCAACCAAACCAGCAGCAGCAGCAGCAGCACCACCACCACCACCACCACCACCACCACTAGCAGCATCACTACCAGCACCATCACCACTAGCAGCACAACAAGCAGTATCACCACCAGCAGCATCACTATCACTAGTACCACCACCAGCAGCAGCAGCACCACTACCACCACTACCACCACTACTAGCAGCACCACCACCAACACCACCACTAGCAGCACCACCAGCAGCACTAAACAAAAGTAAAGGACTAAGAGCAGGGATGACAAGATGAAACAGCTGGACTAGCTATGCACTTCCTATTTCCCAAAGGAATGTTCAGGTGAGAAATATGAATTCCAGCTGGGGTGGTAGCCCATGCATTTAATCCCAGACAGGAGTTTAAGGCCATCCTGGTCTATGTAGCAAGTTCCAGGTCAGCCAGGGTTATAAGGTTTAAAACAACAACAACAACAACAACAAAAAAGTATAGACAAAGGTTTTGTCTTGTTTTTTAAAAAATAAAACAAAACCGAATTCAAGTGGTTGAAGATTTTGCTCCAAGTGGAGTGCTTGCCATGCAATTCTGCCCTAGATTTGGTCCTCAGCTTGAAAAAAACCAAGCAAGCAAGCAACCAACCAATCAAGCAACTAACTAAGCAAGCAAACAACCAACCAAGAAAAATTAATCCATTGTAGACCAGCCTCAATTACATGGCTACTTAAGGCTCTTGGTGTGGGAGGAGCACATTTATAAATATGTAGAAAAATGAATTAGTCTTTTGACTAATGGTCAAATCTGTCACCTGTGGCTGGTGCACACTCTAAGAAGACTTACTTTATGGTTAATGGAAGTGTTTCTAAGAAGACTTACTTTATGGTTAATGGAAGTGTCGGGGCTGAGTGGGAAAGGTTGTTAACATTTTTTTGTGTTTTCAAGACAGGGTTTCTCTGTGAGACCCTGGCTGTTCTGGAACTTACTCTGTAGACCAGCCTGGCCTCGAACTCAGGGATCTACCTGTTTCTGCACCATCATACCTGACCTCTTTAACAATTTTTACTCCATATCTTTCTACTAAGTGGGTTTGGGTTTTTAATTATTATCATCATCATCATTGTTGTTATATTGGTGCCTGTTTCCATGATTCCCAGCACATTGTACTAATTATGGGGTAGGGCAAGGGTAGCAGGGTGCTAGGCTAATAGAGAAAGGGAGTGCCTAAGGCCTCTGTGAGGCTCCTCCCTTTATCTCAGGAGGCTGTGGTGCTTCCGCTCCATGGGAAGAAGGAATTACAGTGTTCAAAGCCTCAAGTCCAGCAACCCAGTCCCAGCATTCCAGCAGGGGAGAAAGAAGATAGCTTCTCGTCACAGATTCAGCAATACAGGAGATGAGAAGATGACCAAGCAAACCGGTGTGGACAAGATGCTGTTGACGTGTCTCACCTAAGCAGGCGAGTGAGAAAGCTGTCCAACCTCTTCCTGTTAACAGCACACAGCACAGCCTGACTCCCAACTCCATCTGCATCTGTGGCCTCTATTAGGCTCTCCCTAGAGACAGCCCTTGGCGCCATTTGTCAGCTTGTTTTATAGGCCATTAGGCCCCTCAGTGGGACACTTACACATGCTGTTCTTTTGTTGCCTAGGACATTCCCTTCTCTGACATTTATGGTGGGATAACCCCCTCTCTGTTACTTCCTATTCATTCTTTAAATGTCTGCTAGAATCATTATCTAAGGAAATATTCCAGGATAGGCCATCTAGGCTAGATCATATCCTGTCATGGGATCATGTTTTTTTCCAACAAAACCCTTATTCCTTTTCTTAATAGCACTCACTATGGGATGAGAAAATAAGGGATTCTTTGATTCACATCTTTATTTTCCACTGGACTGAAAGGTTCAAGACAGCAGATCTGGGGCTGGAGAGATGGCTCAGTGGTTAAGAATACTGGCTACCTGATATCAACGGGAGAAGAGGCCCTTGGTCCTGAGAAGACTCAATGCCCCAATGTAGGGGAATTCGAGGGCGGGGAGGTGGGAGTGGGTGGGTGGCTTAGGGAAAACACTCATAGAAGCAGGATGAGGGGGGGATGGGATAGGAGGTTTGGGGGGATGCGGGGACTGGGAAAGGGGATAACATTTGAAATGTAAATAATTAAAATATCCAATTTTAAAAAAAAGGAACACTATCTACTCTTCCAGAGGTCCTGAATTCAATTTCCAGCAACCACAAGGTGCCTCACAACCATCTCTAATGGGATCTGATGCCTTCTTCTAGTGTGTAAGCATACATGCAGACAGAGTACTCATACACACACAAACATAAATACATACTATAGATATTAAAGAAAAAAAAGACAAGCAGATCTATGTCTGCCTTTGTTAACCATTCTAATCCTGGTTCCCTAGTACAGTGCTTACCATACAGGAAGTACTTGGTACATTGTCACTAAAGGAAATTAAATCATCAAATATTCATTAGCAAAGGGGAAATGTAATCCTAGCTGTAAATTTAGTTTTTATTTTCTTCATAAAATTTGATAATACCAAATAATTAAATCATCTGCAAAGCAAACAGAACAAAAACTTATCATTCTCTGACTTGTTTGTTGTCTTTTTTGCTCGCCTTGGTAGCTCTGGAAGCTGAGCACCCGGTGTCTCTCAAGCTAGGTGAAGAAGGGCTTTACCACTGAGCTCCAGTTCCAGCCTCTTTTGGCTTCTTATTTTGAGACAAAAACTCACCATCAGGGTTCAGGAGTTGCCACCCAGACCATACAAACACTGGTCTCATTAAGCAAGAATAGTTTATTGAGGTCGGGCGGTGGTGGCAGCGCATGCCTGTAATCCCAGCACTCTGGGAGGCAGAGGCAGGTGGATTTCTGAGTTTGAGGCCAGCCTGGTCTACAGAGTGAGTTCCAGGACAGCCAGGGCTGCACAGAGAAACCCTGTCTTGAAAAAGCCAAATCCAAAAACCCAACCTTCCCCCACCCCCAAAAAAGAATAGTTTATTGAATTGAATGCACACCCAGGACTGAATGATCGGGACCACAAAAAATGACTTCGGCGTGTAACTGTGGTAACAGTTTGTTCTTAAGGCAGGCTTTTTACAGAAAAACCAAGTTCAGAAGTTCAGAAGGCATTTTGGCTAACCAGACAAAGTAAAGTGGGTTAAGAGGAATGGTGGGCAGGTGGTGGACAGGGGGTGTTTAAAGCACTGTAAGACAGCAGAGCATACAATACAACCAGAGCATTATGACCTTTTAGGAGAACTTTCCAGTGTCAGTCATGGATATTACTTGTGGGAAGTAGAGTCTGAGAACCTGAACTTAATTTCACCCTATGAGGAAAGTGGAGACTTAGTACAAACTGGCCACAGTTATGTTAAAAGGAGCAGGCCTTAACACTCACTAAGCTACACAATCAAGCCTTCAAAATACTCTGTAGTCTCTTCCTGTCTCAACCTCTCAAGTATTTTAAGTCTGTACCAACAAGACAGGCTTTTTTGTTTGTATTTTGACGCTCCTAGCTGAAATCAGGGACTCACTATAAATCCCAGGTTGACCTTCAGCTGGTGATCCTGCCTCTACCTCCCAGTACTAGGATGAAAGCTGTGTATTGCCTGGCTTGATTTATTATTAGCAATTAAAATTTTTCTTTTGTTTTCAAGACAGGGTTTCTTTGTGTGGCCCTGGCTGTCCCAGAACCCAGTCTGTAGACCAGGCTGGTGTTGACCTCAGATTTCTGCTTTCCTCTGCCTCCCAAGAGCTGGGATTGAAGGCCTGTGTCACCACTGCCTAGCTATTTTTAATTTCTAAACTATGTGAATGTACTCATGAGTACTCCAGAGGCCAGAACTGTCAGATGCTCTAGGAACCAGAGTCATTAATTGGGAACTGCCTGCTGTGGATGCTGGGAATCCAACCCACCTCTTGTGTAAGAACAGTATATACTCTTAACTGCTACATACTCTCCAGCTCATTATTAGTAATTATTATTGTTACTAAGAGAGCTACATGACGATTCATACTTTTTTTTTTTTTTTTGGTTTTTTTGGATTTGGTTTTTTTCGAGACAGGGTTTCTCTGTGTAGCCCTGGCTGTCCTGGAACTCACTCTGTAGACCAGGCTGGCCTTGAACTCAGAAATCCGCCTGCCTCTGTCTTCCAGAGTGCTGGGATTACAGGCGTGCGCAACCACTGCCCGGCCAACGATTCATACTTTTAATCCCCATACTTGTGAGGCAGAGGCAGGAGGATCTCTACAAGTTTGAGGTCAGCCTGGTCTACAAAGTGAATTCCAGTACAGCCAAGGCTACACAGAGAAACCTTGTTTTGAAAAACCAAGAGAGAGTGAGAGAGCGAGTGAGTGAGCAAGAGAGAGATACTTTTTTAAAGTAGTGGAACAAACCTATTATCCTAAAAGTTGAGTCAGGAAGTTTATGCTCTTGAGGTCAGCCTGGGAGTTAGATTGTGAGACTCTATTTTAAAATATATAAATAAGTACTTTTGATTCTAAATAAATTAGCTTACTTTCCCTCCCTCTTTTCCTCCCTCCAGCGCTTGGCATTGAACCAGGCCCTAATGCATGCCAGGCTACACTCTCTGCTCTAATAGGAATTGTATTTCAGGCTAATGACCAGAGGAGTTAAGCAAGGATTTTCTGTTTTCCCACACGGACTTACCTGAAACTTTCTCCTTAAGGCACGAGTCATGACTGGAGTGAGTCCAGTTCCTGTTTCCATGTTTTCTTTATTGTTAAGAGGGGTCCCACCTGGGCTCCTGTGGAGAAGAGAAGAGCTGGGTTTTATTCCTATGGTCCAAAGTGACTTGGAAAGCAGAGAGGTGAGTGAGAGGCTCTTACCTTTCTACCTCGACTTTTCTCAGCAGTTTCCGGAGATCGATTTGGCTTTTACCAGGAGTACTGTAAATAAAGACATGAACATTAAACCTTCCAGACTTCACTTCTTCTAAACCAGGTCAGTTTTATAGTTTTTTTTTTTTCTACATTAAGACAACAATAGGTTGGGTGGTGTCTGCCCATGCCTTTAATCCCAGCACTCAGGAGGCACAGACAGGTGGATCTCTATGAGTTTGAGGCCAGTCTGGTCTACAGAGTTAGTTCCAGGAGAGCCAGGGCTACACAGAAAAGACCTGTCTCAAAAAAAAAAATCAATAATAATGGTTAATAATAATAATGATAAATAATAATACAAGAAAATAGTAGCAGATGCAGCATAAGGTCATATGCATATTCTTTCTTCCCCTACCCCAACCCATGTAGCTTAGGCTGTCCTGAAATTCACTATATAGACTAGGCTGGCTTAGCACTCAGCGATCCACCTGCCTCTGCCTCCCAAGTGCTGGGATCAAAGGTGTTTAGAGTTTATTTTGGCCTATGATTTAAGGAGGGATGCATACTGAGTACGGCGGTGCATGTTTTTAATGCTATTACTTGGGAGGCAGAGGCAGGGGAATCTCTGCGAGTTAAGCCAGACTGGTCTAGACAGTGAGTTCCAAGTCAGTGAGGCCTACATAATGAGATTCTCCTGTAGAAGAAGAAAAAAAGGGAAAGGAAGAAAAGAACAGACCATGCAGGAAAGGACTGACAGTCCACTGGTGCACAGACCAGCATAAGGGATCCGGTTACATTGCACCCATAGGCAGGAGGCAGATGAATGAAATTTAAAAACAAAAAGTGTGTGTGTATGTGTGTGTGTGTGTGTGCATGCCTGCATGAATTTTGCTTTTGTCTTTAAATTTTTCTGTAGGTTTCAATTTTTCTATAGTAAGCAAATGTAATTTTAAAAGTTACAGTTGAAGCTAGGTGTAGTGGTGCAGGCCTTTCGTCCCAGCACTTAGGAGGCAGGTGGATTTGTCAGAGTTCCAGGCCAGCCTGGTCTACAGAGTGAGTTCCTGCGTACTGGGAGCGACTGAGTGGGTTTCTGTCTCAAGATAGGATTTTTTTGCCCATTTTAAACTTTTTGTTTTGTGTTACAAACAACAACAGAAAACAAAAAGTTAAAAATGGGTCAAAAGGGGTAGAGAGATGGTTCAGCGGTTAAGAGCACTCACTGACTGCTCTTCCAGGGGTCCTGAGTTCAAATCCCAGGAATCACATGGTGGCTCACAACCATCTGTAATGAGATCTGATGCCCTCTTCCGGTGTCTGAGGAGAGTCACAGTGTACTCACACACATAAAAGAAATTTTAAAAAAGGCCAAAGAAGGGCCAGTGAGATGATTCAGTGGGTAAGGACCCTTTGCTGTGTATGCTTGATGGTCAGAGTTCAATCCTCAGAATCCTTGTGACGGTAGAAGAGAGAACCAAGGCCACAAAGCTGTCTTCTGACCTCCATACAAGGGCAGAGGCTGTGTACATTTTCCCCTACCCCCAACACACACACAATAATAAATTACATTTAATTAAAAGAAAATCACATTTTAAGTAGCAGTAGAGAATAACAATGTGTAATTCCTTACTTACATTAAGACATTTTTAATTCGAGCTGCTGACCCCCTGGAGTTAGGTTTCAGGGTAACACGCTGCAGGTCTGAGAGTGTAACTAGCGGAGTCCGTTCCTCTGGTGGTGATGGTACAAACTTTAATTACAAAACAAGACATTAGAGATACATATTAAAATACTGCTCTAACATCAACACACCAAAACAGCAAATGTTTTGGTGGCCAGAGTGTAAGTTTTCTATGATTCAACTCAATTTTTGTTTCAAAGGTTCAGAGGCTCTCTCTCACCCTCTCTCATCTCTCTCAGGTTTTACTAGATAGGATGCCATTGGTTAGAGTAGGCTGGCCTGAAACTTACTATGATATGGCCTTGAATTCAAAGAAATACTCCTGCCTCAGTCTAAGTGCTAAGATTACAGGTATGAGGCACCACACTATCTAGTGTGTTTTTATCTACAGTTCTGTCTCATGCAGCCCAGGCTTGCTGAGTTGCCATGTTCTGAAGGATAACATTGACCTCCTCACTCTTGGCTACCACCTCCCCAGTGCTAGGATCATTGGTGTACATCACTGTGCCTATCTTGAATGTGAGACGTGTAAGGGTATGCATGATGTATGTGAACCTATTCTTGTGCATGTGTGTGTGCATGTGTGTGTGAATGTGTGTGTGAGGCCAGGATCAATGGCGGGCATCTTCATTGTCACTCACTATCACCTGGAGCTGCCAGGGAGCTTTGGCACTGTTTCCACTTCTCCAGTTTTAGAATAGGTAGGGCTGCTTTTTAAAACATGAGTGACAGGAATCTGAATTCAGGTCTTTATGCTTTTGTGGCAAGCACTTTACCAAGTGAACCATCTCCCAAGCCTTCTTTCTTTGTTGTTGTTGTTGTTTGTTTGATTGTTTGTTTTATTTTTGTTTTTAAATATTGAACCCAGGGCCTCAAACATATTAGACAAATGCTCTGTTATTAAACTGTATACCCAGAGGCCACCAAATGATTTCTGTACAATAAGTTTATTGTATTTATTGCTCACAAAGGAACAACCAGGTTAAAAAAGGAAAATGCCAGGCATGGTGCCATGTTTCTAATACTTGTAAGGTTTAGGTATGGTGTGTTCCAGGAGTTGAAGGTGGCCTAGGTTAAGTACCAAGATCTTATCTCAGAAAAACATACCTTGTAGCTTGGGAGATAGCTTAGTTGGTAGTGTTTACTGTTTAAAGATGAGAACTTTTTACCCAGCATCTGTGTAAAAAGTGGGGCGTGTGAGAAGACATCTGCAGTGGTAGCACAGGGGTGTGTGGGGTGTGGGGGGGAGGGTGGGGTGTGGGGGGTGTGTGGGCGTGGGGTGTGGAGGTGTGGGGGAGGTTGGGGGGAGTGAGGAGGGTCCCTGGGACTTGCTGCTCAACCTGTGCATCTGAACCAGGGAGCTTTAGGCTTGGTGAGGCACCACATCAAAGAGTCAGGTAGATGCCCGGCATGGTGGTGCTGACCTTTAATCCCAGCACTCGGGAGGCAGAGGCAAGTGGGTTTCTGTGAGTTCAAGGCCAGCCTGCCTGGTCTACACAGTGAGTTCTAGGATAGCCAGGGCTATACTCTGTATGAAAGTAAGTAAGTAAGTAAGTAAACAAACAAAGAAAGAATGTAAGGTGGAAAGCAATAGAGCAAGACGCCCACTCATGCCCTCACAAACACACAGATATGACACACATGCAAAGCACCCCAAAAGGAAGCAGGCCATATATGTGTGTTCACCGACATCTTACCTTCTTTCTTTCATCAATATTCTGTGTCTTTTTTAATTTCACTGTGAGTAGATCTTTAACTGTTATATGCATGGGTCCATCTTTCTTGAATGGTCCAACCTTAAAATATACAAAGAGGTTAGAATTAAAATTGGGATCAAGACATCTAGTGAAATCAAAATCCAAGTCTACCTTGTAAAGTCTCAAGGTTTGAAAGTTAACTTGCCATTGTTATTTATTTATTTATTTATTTATTTATTTATTTTTTCCTTTTCCTTGTATGTGACATGTGACTGTATGTATGTATGTATGCATGCATGCATGTATGTGTACTACATGTATGCCTGGTACCCTTGGAAATTACAAGAGGATGTCAGATCTCTTGGAACTAGAGTTATAGATAGTTGTATTCTACAAAGTTGGTGCTAGGAACCAAACCCTAGCAAGTGCTCTTAACTGCTGAGCCATTTTTCCAGCTCCTCCACACTCCAGAATTTTTTCTTTTTTTCTTTGTATTTTTGTTCTGAGACTAGATTCAAATACAAAATATAGCCATAAACTCACCATATAACCAAGGATGACCTTAACTCTTTTTTTTGTTTTGTTTTTGTTTTTCTGAGACAGGATTTCTCTACATAGCCCTTGCTGTCCTGGAACTCGCTCTGTAGACCAGGCTGGCCTTGAACTCAGAAATCTACCTGCCTCCCAAGTGCTGGGATTATATGCACCACCACAGTCTAGTGACCTTGAACTCTTGATCCTCCTACTTCTACTTCTGAACTGCTAGACTTAGATATATGTTCTAGAGTTGGGAATAAATCTTTCAAAATACACAATAATTGGAGCAAGGCATAGTGGTGTATACACATACACATATGTATGTATTAGTATGTGCATATATGTGTGTATGCACGTATGTATGCATATATGGTGGACTACAGTACAAGCTCAAGAAACTGAAGGAAAAAGTCACAAGTTAGAGGCTAGCCTGTGCTACTACATACTCAGTTCTAAGCCAGTCTTGGTTATATATCAAGATCCTGTTTTAAAGAACAAATAGACAAAAATTGCCAACAACAAAAACCTAAAATAAAACAAAGGAAGAAAACCCAATAACTACATGGGTGCGGTGACATATGCCCATAATGCCACCTACTCAAAGACTAAAGCAGGATTGCTAGAGCCTGCCAGTTCAAGACCAACTTGGGCAACACAATGAGACTATATCTAAAAACAAAAACAAGCCCCAACCCTGAAAAAAAATCAATAAAACCTTATAACAAATCAAATCAGAACAAAATATAGCCTTTGGTCCAGCTTTAGAAGGCTACTTGGCTTTACTCCTGTAGTACACTCTAACTAAGACACACTGTTTCTAATTATTTCTTACCTGAAGTGCTCTAGTGGTACCAGATTTTCTGAGCAGCAAATGTGCTAGGGGTGGTGGAGGGGGAGGGAGGGGGGGAGGAGGGGGCGGAGGGGGAGGAGGAGGAGGAGGAGGAGGAGCAGGGGGAGGATGACTGGCTGGCTGTGGCTGTGTGGGAGGAAATACAGTTTGGGATTCCCCACAGGTTGTTGGAGCACAGGCAGGCACAGTTGTAAGTTTATCACTCAGGCAACACGTGTGACAACAGCTTGAACGAGATGAGTTTTCTGAGATATTCTGGAAGACACCATATTTGACAAATGGACAACAGATTAATTGGGTGATGGATAATTATTTTTTCTTTTTTCAGACAGGGTTTCATACTGTAGCTTAGGCTGGCCTTAAACTCAAGGCAAACTATTTCCTCAGTATTGCTGGTGTTAGGATTACAGGGATGTAGACTACTCCTGACACTAACAAATTTACTTCAACAGTTCTAATGTTTATTGGGCCACAGAGAAGGCTTACAGTTATAAGCTTGCAGCTCCTGCAGAGGACTTGGCTTGGTTCCCAGAGCAAACAGGGCATCTCACAACTGTCTAACTCCGTTCCAAGAGATCAGATACCCTCTCTGGCCATCTACCCACCCAACACACCTAGACTGTTTTTTTTGTTTTTTTTTTTTTTGTTTCCAGTTATGAGGAGCACACTCAGGGCCTTGTGCATTTTAAGATACTACTGTACTAATGGACCACAGCCTTGCTTTAAGATGGTCTACACGTGAGGAAATATAAGTATGTATATATGTGCTTTATTATTATTTTGGTTTTTTGAGACAGGGTTTCTCTGTATAGCCCTGGCTGTCCTGGAGCTTACTCTGTAGACTAGACTGGTCTTGAACTCAGAAATCTACCTGCCTCCTGAGTGCTGGGATTAAAGGTGTGTGCTACCACTGCCTGGTGATTTTTTTTTCCTCACAGTGGCCCAGATCTCACTCTGTGATCCAGGCTGGGCAATCCTTATGCCTCTGCCATGCACCTAATGGAAAGTGTTGGTAGCGGGTGCAGGGAATTCTTAGTGTCCTGGCTTCTTTTGTTGCTCATTGCTGTGCTGAGGATTGAACATCTGGCATTTTAGGCAAACAGTCTACCACAGAGCTACACTCCCAGGCTCATGAATGTCACATTTGCACACATTTGCACACATTTGCACACTCATCCCTCTTCAGTATTTATTATTTGCAACTCCCCCTTCCCTCACACTGGAGATTGACCTTGGAGTTCACATGGCAGGCAAGTGCTTTGACATTAAATTATATGCCCCGTTAACATATTTTTTAAAGAATTATTGATTTATTTTATGCATATGAGTATACTTTAGCTGTCTTCAGACACCATAGAAGTGGGCATCAGATCCCAGAACAGATGGTTGTGAGCCACCATGTGGTTGCTGGGAGTTGAGCTCAGGACCTCTGGATGCGCAATCAGTGCTCTTAACTATAGAGTCATTTCTCCGGGCCTAAAAATATGTTTTGTGAGACAGGCTCTCATGTCTCCCAGGCAGGCTTCAGCCTCCTTATGTTGCTGAGGATGGCCTTCCCTTCCAATCTCCCAGCCTTTACTTTCTTTTCTTTTTTTTTTTTTAAAGATTTATTTTATTTATATGAGTATACTGTAGCTGTCTTCAGACACACCAGAAGAAGGCATCAGATCCCATCACGGATGGTTGTGAGCCACCATGTGGTTGCTGGGATTTGAACTCAGGATTTCTGGAAGAGCAGTCAGTGCTCTTAACCACTGAGCCATCTCTCCAGCCCTCTTTTCTTTTTTTTAAGATTTATTTATTTTATGTATGAGTACACTGTAACTGTACAGATGGTTGTGAGCCACCATGTGGTTGCTAGGATTTGAACTCAGGACCTCTGGAAGAGCAGTCGGTGCTCTTAACCTCTGAACCATCCCTCCAGCTCCCAGCCTTTATTTCCTAAGTGCTATGTTTACACTTCTATATCACCACGGCTGTTATGTAGTGCCAGGGCCTCCTGTGTGCTGACTGAGTGCTCTACCAACTAAGTCCATCTCTAGCTACTTCCTGCTGAAAATAAGACAAAACTATGATTTAATGAGTTACTCATCTTATGTTATATATACGTATGTGCGCCATCTGTTTGAATGTGCAGTGTGGGTATAGCTGCCCACACAAGTCAGAAGAGGGTTATAGGAACTGAGTCCCTGGTACTAGGGTTACAGGCAATAAGGAGACACCGGGCATTGGTGCTGTGAACTAAACTGGGTTCTCAGCAAGAGCAGCAAGTACTCCTGTGGTTACAGGGTCTTTTCCTCACCATAGCACATAGAGGCTTCATTAGTTTATGCTCTTCTCAATAATGTAAGAGAGCATCCATTTCTCTAAACCTTTTACGGTTTTTGGTTGTTTTGTCAATCTGATCAAGTTCAGTGTGGCCCGCTGAATTTCCTTTTATATTTCTATTTTATTTTATTTATAATTCCTTTTTATACTTTTATTTTGTTTATATGGCCAAGACCATTACTTTTTCCTAATGTACATTTAAAAATAGATTTAAATTTTAATTACTTAGATGTGTGTATATGTGCACTCCTGAGTACAGATTCCTTTGGAGGCCAGAGAATCTGGATCCCTTGAAGCAGGAGTTCCAGGCATGTGCATGACTCCCACTACAGGTGCGAGGAACCAAGTCTGATTGTATTCAAGAGTAGCACACTCTCTTAATTGGGCAGCCATCTCCCCAGTGCCCCCATTATAGTCTTGCCTTCCTCTTTTACAAAGGAACTCTTTTTGCCTGATATTTGAGGTAACACCCAAATTCATATCTGGAGTAGTTTCCTACTGCAACAGCCTTTTCAGATAAAATCTCTGATGTCTGTTTGGCGGTACTCACCTTCAGGTTTTCTTGGAGTTTACACAGTTCACTTTTCAAAACACACAGTTGTTGTTTTAGACTGTGAAGTTCTCTGTGATAGACTCGGGATGGGAAGATGGCATCTTTCAATACTTCTAAACTCTGAAATTCATAAATAAACAAGCCTGAGTCTCATGAGCAGCATGATAAATCAAGTGGTGTCACATATATCTTATGTAAGCAGAGACAGGTGTAATCGCACAAATTAATCTTATCCAAGCTTAGCCTTGGGAGTGTATCAAGCCTAGGAACCATAAAAGAACACAAATACCAAGTTTGGCAGAACAAAAACAAACACTATATTGCTGAAAACAGGTTTATGAACCCTATACCTGGGCTACACAGGTCTGACAGCAACTGTATATGCACCACGCTCTATTTGTCCAAAGGTTTATTGCGTCTTTGATGTTAGGAAATCTGAAGTTCCAAGATAGTCTTAGCCAGTTTCTGCTTTGGGGAATATCTGTTGAAGAAGTAACCACTCTGTGGAAGAAACATCAAACAAAACAAATAAAAAAATCATAGGTCTTGGCTGGGCATGGTAGTGCACACTCAGAAAGCAGAGGCAGGAGGATGGATATAAGTTCAAGGCAAGCTTGTTCTACATAGTGAGTTCCAGCCAGTCAGAACAATATAGTAAGACCCTGCCTTAAAAAAGAAAGAACATCCCTGCTTCCAAGTCACACTACAAAATCAGGTGGATCTCTAGGCCAATAAAGGCTACTGAGTGAGACTCTGCCCCCCAAAAAAACAAAATACACCATCCCCTAACCCTACCTAGGTCAGAGTGACAGCTTCTAATTAAGTAATTAATAGGCTTTATTTATTTTAAATTAATTAATTTGGGGGCTGGGGAGTGAGGCTAAGGCGGTATGCTAAGCGTACGTTCTTGCAGTGAGCTGCATCTTCCACCACTAATGGCTTGTTTATAGTGTGACTCAGGACCAGGCTCAGAATCAATTGCTGACTTCATCGCTTTGCTTTTGATTTTTTGCGACAGGGTCTCACCATGTTGTTCTGACTGTCCTGGAACTGATTGTAGACCATGGTTGCCTTGAATTTACACCTCTCTCCTGTGTTTCCTGAGTACTGGGATCACATGTGTGCGCTAAACAGCTTTATTTATTTATTTATTTATTTATTTATTTATTTATTTATTTATTTACTATTGGATTAAAAAGAATTATGTGTGTGTGTGTGTGTGTGTGACTTTGTTAAACATGATATGGGTTTATAGATGTGGGCTACAAAGCCTGGCTTTATTTTTAATTTTTTTGTCCTTCATGTGTGATGCCATGAGTTTAATCCCTGGCATACCAAGAATAAAATAAGCTAAATAAGGTGGAGAAACAGGGCAGGGGTTAAAGCAGGATGATTTCTCAAAGCTCAAGGTCAGTGGGGCTATAGAGAGTTCTAGGGTAGCCAGGACTAGAGATAAAAAGACTGTCTCAAAGGAAACCAACAAAGTAAGACGCTATCCTCAAGAACAAAAGAAAGTGGAGAGGGATTACATGGATGGGCGCACAAGCATGTTGGTAGGAACATGAGCGCCCTACACTTCCTGGGCTCAGCAGCACAGCCTTCCTTTCTATGACACACTCAACTTCAGAGTTCCAGCACAGATGACCAACCTGACCAGAACTAAGGCTTTTATCTAAGTTCTGTGCCCCTCTCTCATCAGATAGTTGCTGTAATTATTCAGTAAAATTCAACTCAAAAGGGGAAGTTGGTTACTTTGGGTTTAAATACAACTCCTCTGATTCCTACCTCATTGGAACGCATTTTTAAAGAAAGGTTTGTGTGTGTGCGTATGTGTGTGTGTGTGTGTGTGTGTCTGAAGATTCTTGAGGAGCCCAGAAGAAGGTATCAGATCCCCCCCCCCCCCTGTGCTGGAGTTACAGGCAACTATGAGCTGCCCTGCATGGGTGCTGGGAACTCAGAGTATTCTAGGCAAGAGCAGTCTGAACCACGTAGCCATCTCTGCAGTCCTCATTTGAACTTTTGTGCTATGCAAAATTCAGGATGTCTGGTTAAAAATTTAATTTACTTACTTTTTAGCTTCCTATAGGCTTTGAATTAGCTGTCTAAATTGATAACCTTGAAATCCGCCTGCCTCTGCCTCCCAGAGTGCTGGGATTAAAGGCGTGAGCCACCACCGCCCGGCTATAACCTTGAATTCTTGATCATCCTGTCAACCTACAGAATGCTAGGATTAATGGTATATGCTACCATGTCCATCTTAAAAATACTGTGCGTGTGTGCACACTATGGTATATGTGCTATGTTCAGAGGACAATCCTAGGAGTGGGTTCTCTCCTTCCACCACGCAGGTCCCAGGGATCAAACTCTACAAGTCAGGCTTGGAGGCAAAGGCTGTTTACCTGCTGAGCCTTCTTGTCAGCACTGCTTTGCTCTTCAGGGTTAGAGACAGGGTTTCCTTTGGCATCGCCCTATATATCCCTCAGCTGGCCTAGCACTCAGACATCTGCCTGCAGTCTCTAGAGTGATGTCACTGAAGACTTGTGCCACTGTGCCCTTCTCTCTCTCTCCCTTTTTAAAGATTTATATATTTTATTTATATGAATATACTTTAGCTATCTTCAGACACACCAGAAGAGGGCATCAGATCCCATTACAGATGGTTGTGAGCTACCATGTAGCTGCTGGGAATTGAACTCAGACTCTCTAGAAGAGCAGCCAGTGCTCTTAACAGCTGAGCCATCTCTCCAGCCCCACTGTGCACTTCTCTACTTTGACTTCATAGCCCAAGTTGGCCTGGAACTCACGATGTAGCCCATGAGAATCTTGAACTCTCAGTAATTCTCCTGCCTCAACCTCCTGAGTGGTGGGGTCACAGAGAGCATGAACTATACCATACCCAGCAGTACTTTTAGTATACACACAGTTCAAACTTCACACGGGACATACTTAAAATAAAAATGATTTATGTGGGGGTTGAAATTAAAATTGGACTGCATGTTCTATAGTATCACTGGCTGAGATGGATAAGATCTAATGGTTTCTGTCTTCTCCATCACACCTTACCTTTCTGGTGTGGGTGGTGGAGGGGGAGGTGTCAATAACTTGGGCGGGACTCGAGAGGCTTCTTTCTTCTTAAACAATAGTTTGGCTTTGGCTTTTAGCTTTCTTCTTCGCTGTTTGTACTTGGGCATGATTTCTATAGAGAAAAATTTAAAGTTGAGAAAATGTATTTTATGTAGATGGGTACCTGCCTGCTTATGTGGCTATCTTCCTGGTGCCTGAGGAGGCCAGGAGAGGGCTTCATATCCACTGAAATTGGAGCTTCAGGGGGTTGTGAGCTCCCATATGGGTGCTGGGGATTGAATCCAAGTCCTCTGGAAGAGCAGCTAGTGCTCTTAACTACAGAGCCATTTCTTTAGTTCCGGAAATGCATGTTCAGTGACTTACTTTATATATCCCTGGATATATCATCTTGGTTGTTTTATGTTTATTTCAAGGACTTACTTTATATATCCCTGGATATATCATCTTGGTTGTTTTATGTTTATTTCAAGGTTTTTCCTTTTTTTTTCAACCTAGGTTAAGAAATAAATTGTAGTTGTGGGCATGGTGGTAGAGATGTGTAGTAATCCCAGCACTGGGGGCTGGGATTTGAAGCAGGACCACTGTGTAAGAACATCTTAAAATACATAGGTGATCCTGTATCCAAAACATCTAAAATCTGAGGTACAGTGTCCACACCTGTACTCACTACTGAGAAGGTGGAGACAGGTAGATCAGGGCTGAAGGATAGATTCAGCTGCCTAATGAGTTCCAAGGCTAGCCTGGGCACATGAGACCCTGCCTCATAAAACAAAATAAAACCAAAACCCAGAGAGAAAGTAAGCGGTATTCTAGAAATATGTCAAATGGAGGAAGATGTAAGCTCAGACTGTAAGGTCTGCAGAATCTTTTCCTTTGGCTTTACATTAGTCCCTCACCTTGCTTTTGTGGTTTTATTCATGAAGCCAAATGAGTTTCTCTTTATTCCCTGCAAGTCCCTCTTCCCCAGCTGGAGACGGAACCCAGGGCTTGGCTCTTGCTTAGGCAAGTGCTCTATTACTGAGCTGACCCTCCTTCCTTTTTTAAAAGTCGTTTTGAGACAAGATCCTGTGCATCCCAGGCTGGCCTTCAGACTTCCTATACAGTTGAGAATGGCTCCTGCCTCTACTTGTTTGACTGCAGTATAGGATCACATTGGGTTTACAAAGAACTGCAGAGTCAAGCCAAGGCTTTCTGAGTTAGAAAACGGCTTACCACGTGACTCCAGTACTTAGCCATTGGCTTTCCTTGTAGTTGAGAAAATGGCTGTAGGGGATTATCTTATATTACAAGATGGGTTTGTGATTCAGCAACATATATTGAGCATCTACTGTGATAGATGTCATAGTGGGAAGGACCATTTATTTTTTATTTTATTTTATTTTTGAATTTGTTTTTTTCGAGACAGGGTTTCTCTGTATAGCTCTGGCTGTCCTGGAACTCACTCTGTACACCAGGCTGGCCTTGAACTCAGAAATCCGCCTGCCTCTGTCTCCCAGAGTGCTGGGATTACAGGCGTGCCCCACCACCGCCCGGCTAAGGAGGGACCATTTAGTAAATGCCCCTTTAAGCTGGGTACATTCTACTTTTCCCTTGCTAATCTTCAATCTTCTCAAAGGTTTTAATCCCTGACAAGAAAAATTTTAGTCCTAGTGTTATACAAAATGAAGCTGAGGGTTAGATTAGCTATCTGTCCAATATAATACAATAAAGTATAAAAATGCAAACCTGTAGCTCTTCAGAGACCATGGCCTTTTCTAATAGACTATGGGGCTACAGTAATATTAACAGGCTTTATACTATTACCCAAAATGAAAGTCTTGTTTTAAGACAATTGTTGTATTTTGAAACACTTAATAGTATTTAAAATATTTATGTTTTATATTTAAATATATATCCTTATCTGAAAAAAATAAAAATTAAAAAAAATCCTGGGTTAGTTGTTGATACATATACAAGCTCCTGTCTCAGAACAATAGTTAGTCTTCATGAGTTGACATTGCTGGTTCTTTAAGAACTCCATCAGTTATATGGAAAGTTCTTTGGCCAGGGGCACTTCTAAAACTGTAGCAGCAGCGTAAAGGGCAGGTTTCATCATCAGCGTTCTAAAACACATTTTCTTTACATCCACATTTAGTCAATTTAATTTCCATCACCAATTCAGCTGGTTCACCTGAATCACTGTAGCATGATCACTGCCATTGACTATAGTCAATTTTGTTTTATTTTGTGGAGCATTGCCCTCCCCCTGCCCCGCCCCTCGGTTCTTTCCTGTGTCTTTCTCAGAGTGATCACAGGTCTTTAGTCTTACCCAGCACACTACTGGACATACAGTAAAAAGGGTATACTTTTTAAAAGTAGATGTCAGTAGTAACTTTGCATCATGGAACACTGTAAAATTACCTGACATATAAAATATTTCTCCACAAACTTAAATGTGCTGAAGAATGGCGGGGGAGAGCATCTGGTTAAATATATATTCTGATAGGAAATTTCGGTAGATTCTTATAATTTACATTTGTCACTAGCGCCCAGAGAAGCCAATCACCGCTAGTCGGCGGCCCCCTTTGAGAAGTAAAAAGTTATGAAAAAGATTGGGCAAAAGGCAATCCCTTCAAAACATATTGCAGTGTTAAATAAAAATGTGGCTCAGAGCTGGGCAGTGGTGGAGCACGTCTTTAATCCCAGCACTTGGGAGGCAGAGGCAGGCGGATTTTTGAGTTCAAGGCCAGCCTGGTCTTGTCTACAGATTGAGTTCCAGGACAGCCAGGGCTATACAGAGAAACCCTGTCTCGAAAAAACCAAATCAAAAAAAAAAGGGGGGGGGGCGGGGAAGCTCAGAAGTTGCCAGCGGAGCTCTTATCCCGTCCCAAACCTTTCCTTTTCTGCTCCATGCCCCTTCCCTGTCCGGCTCAAGACCCACCTCCATCATAAGAACCCAACCATCAACAGTCCGAGCAACGGAAGACTGGACCAGGTAACAAAGAGAAAAAAAAGTCGTTGCACTTACTAGTGTAAGAGCCTGGGGTTTAGACGAAGTTCGGGCCTAAGCCTCTTCCACACCATAAAGAAAATTTCAAAATTAAATCTTTGCCGAGGAGCGACCAATCATAGACGTGGTCTCTACAGGGCTCGTTGTCTTCAAAGGATCAAAGCACATCTTGGACTACGATTGGCCGAACGAGCTTTACATCCTGGCCAATCAGAACTGAGGCGCTTCTTGTATGAATAAGGGAAGGCGGGCGAGAAGGGGCGGGGAAGCCAAAGAGAAAAGAAGGTGTGTCACGTCGCCTAGGCCCGCAGTGGAAGCTTTTATGTCATTGGCTGCTGCTGTTTCTGAGTGCACCAATCGCAAACTCTTTTCCAAGTATGAACTTGAAAGTAAGGAACACAAGGCAGCCAATGGAAAAAATTACATATTCAGCAGCCAATCCTCCTGCGGCGTTTTGTGTCTTTGTCCAACAGGAAAGTACGTTTTAGAAGGAGGGGCGTTACCCAGGCGCCAATGGGCGGGCGCCGACCAAACGGACGAGCCAATGAGCGCGAGACGTTGAGTGACAGCTGTCCAATAGAGGCCCTCAGTGCTAGCACGGCTTGCAGCTTAAGCGCCTCCGCGGTCTGAGGAATGTCAACTATTCAATATGGAGGCGGAGGTCGATAAGCTGGAACTGATGGTGAGTGGAGAGTGAAGGAAACCTACTGGGTAATTAATGTTCTCCACCGATGGCCTAGAAGGTGAGGCGCAATTTGGAGTCTCCTGAAACTGGGTTGTGGAGGCTGGAACCTGAATTGAGTTCCTTCCTTCTGCACCGATGGGAGCTACCGCCGCCTTGGTCTCTTAACCGCCGCGGGGGAAGGGGTTACATCCGGGGAACTTGTGAGGGAAATGGCGGGAGATGTTGAGGGTGTGGGGCCTTTGTAATTCCCTGACACAGGCTTTCTTCTCCATCGGCTCCAGGAGCCGCGCCTGGCACATGTATTTCTGCCTCCTTTGCCCAAGTGTGACTGGAACGGTCTTTAAATGCTCCGAGGAGGAGAGAGGTCGTTTACGTTTCCCGAAAAGGGGGATGGAGGATGGATGAGGTGGGGCAGGAGTCCAGGGGCGCGGAGAAATTCAGGTCCACTGCCCGTGCACCTACTCCCCGGCGAGCTGGGACAGTCTCAGAGAGGATGCTACACTTGCACGAGAAACTTGGCCGCGGTCCTGCAGACGCGGCTCTGCGGCTCGGAGGTGGCGTGGGAGAGCAGCCGCCGCGGGGACCGAGCCTGGAGCTCCTTCCCGGAGCGCGAGCGGCGTTGCGCCAGGCCCGGCGGTCTGCTTTCCAGATGCCCACTTCCATTCCTCTGTGCCAGGGGAACCCGGCAGAAGGACCTCGGCGGCTGCGGGCGAGGCTGGCGTGCACTGGGCGTCCAGCCGACGGGCCTTGTCTTCTCCATCAGCGTTCTCTTTATTCCCGCCCTCCCATCCCTGCACTGCCCGCTAGATCCCCGCGCCTTTTTTCTTAGTTTTCTTGTTCTGTCTTCAGGCTTCTTTTGCACGATCACTTTTCTTCCAGATTGATCATCGGACGCCGCCGCCCCTTTTAAAAAATCAAGATTAATATTAAAAAGTAAAACGCTCCTTCATCTGCAATCTGCCCTTCTTCTCTCTGCTTAGGTATCCGTTGTGTCTGAGCTACTCTCTCCAAGGAAAATCTTTGCGTTTGTAACTTCTGCTTTCGAAAAGACTCTGGGGTGATCCTGGAAGATAGCAAATACCACCCGCTTCCCCCATTCCCACCCCAGAAAGTGTGAGACCTCAGTTTCTTTTCTCTTGAGTTAATGAATTCTGGTGTTTCAAACACATTTTATTAGAAAGATTTCCCGTCGCATTTAACATTGTATTTCAAAACTTTCTTTGTGGAGGGAGTGTGGGGATGGGGGTGGGGCGAAGAGGAGAATTTTCTGCAGCTTTCCAAATCTTGAAAAATGAATATTTGATGGAAGGATTTTGCGTGTGTGTGTGTGTGTGTGTGTGTGTGTGTGTGTGTGTTTACCATATTAAAACGTACAAAATGCTAAATATTGGTGTTAGATTCTATCAATCAACCGGCATGTAAATTCTCCTGTCCCTTTCCCATATGAATTCCTTCCACCTAAATAGGTGGAGATATTTTTACTTGTTAGAGGCTAATTCTGGGTTTTTTTGTTTGTTTTTTAAGATTTATTTATTATATGTAAGTACACTGTAGTTGTCCCCAGACACACCAGAAGAGGGCGTCAGATCTCATTACGGATGGTTGTGAGCCACCAGGCGGTGGCTGGGATTTGAACTCAGGACCTTCGGAAGAGCAGTCCATGCTCCAAACCGCTGAGCCATCTCTCCAGCCCCCTCTAATTCTGTTTTTTAACAGGTTGTTTTTTGTAATTGGTTGATCAGTTTCTGACCTTTATCTAGCCCTTCTGTTACAATCAGTACTCAGACTTTTAAAAAATATTGAGCAAATTATCTTAAACAAAATACAAGTTAAAACATGCTGGAAAAAGTAAGTTTTAGGAAGGTATGAGGTTGTTGAACTTTAAACATGTTTTTGATATTGTATGAATTATGGTGTAGCTGTAAAATTTCTTTTTGCAGTGGATGAAAGGAAAATCTTTTCCCTTTGTGACGCTTCCTGAGTATATTCATGGTAACATTTACAATTTTCAAGTTCCTGAATTTTTTTCATAACCAAGGGCTTGAAAAACATTATTTTTAATCATGATTTTCAATATTAACTGCTTTTTATTGACTAGACAACAAAAGACATTTTATCTTCACATTTGCTATGTTCCTTTTTTTTTAAAAGTATCTGTTGAGAAAGTTACTTTGTAAGACAAAGATAAATGATTTCTTGTGCATTCTTCAGAGTTGCTAAGGAGCCCTTGCATACATGCGATTTAACTTTGCAAAGGCAGTAGTTATCTTCACTCTGTAAAAAGTCTAATCTTAATAAATTATTTGGTATTTTTCCTGTGTTAACATCTAATTCAGAAAATTAAATTTGCCTTTTAACATTTGTCTTTAAAACCCAGTGCTTGGTTAGCAGAGTTAAACATTCCCAAATTTGGGTTTTGTAGTCCAGGATTTGAGGATAAGTATCCCAGTTTTTAGTCTGTTTGATCTGCCTGAGTAGCTGAACTGGACCATTAAAGGAAAGTCAAGGAAAATAATGGGGATGTGTTTTTTCATCAGTCAGCATTACTAATGGTGAACTAAGCTCATTGTAGGCTAACCTTTGTTCGCTAACATTTCCCCTTCACTTACTGATTGAGAGGTATTTGTCTCCTGCCCTCCTTTTGAGATGCTACCTAGGATTGTTCACAAAGGCAGTGTAATAGGATACTTGAGTTCTGTTTCTTGGTTTACTTCTGACTTTTAAAGAAACATTTTTATCCCTCTCATTGTTTTTTTTGATAGTAGTGCATATACCATTCTTTACTACATAGGATATTTTAAGAGTGAAATATTCAAAATCCTCTTGTCTAATATTAGGTTAGGTTGGGCTAATATTCTGTTTAGAATATACTGGTTCTCTGATAATCTCTTCCCATATATAATAGCCCTCAATAAACTCTTGGGTTAAAAAAAACAAGATTTTTTTAAAGATTTATTTATTTATTATATGTAATACACTGTAGCTGTCTTCAAACACTCCAGAAGAGGAAGTCAGATCTCATTATGGATGGTTGTGAGTCACCATGTGGTTTCTGGGATTTGAACTCAGGATCTTTGGAAGAACAGTCAGTGTGCTTCACCACTGAGCCATCTCCCCAGCCCCCAAGATTTTTTTTTTTAAGATTTATTTATTCTATGTATGTGAGTATACTCTCTCTCTTCAGACACACCAGAAGAGGGCATCGGATCCATGTCAGATGGCTATGACACACTGTGTGGTTGCTGGGAATTGAACTCAGGACCTGTGGAAGAGCAGTCAGTACTCTTAACCTCTGAAATATCTCTCCAGCCCGCAAAACACAAGATTTAAGTGCTGTGTGTGATGCCCATATTAGTTACTAAAGGCTCAGAATGCTGGGCAGTGGTTGTGCATGCCTATAATCCCAGTACTTGGGAGGCAGAGGCAGGCAGATTTCTGAGCTGTAGGCCATTCTGGTCTACAGAGTGAGTTCTAGGACAGCCTGGGCTACACAGAGAAACTCTGTCAGAAAAAAAAAAAAAAAACCCAACCAATCAAACAAAAAAAAAACACATAGAAGGCTTAGAACATATTACAAAATTTCTTTACATCTGTGTATGTTTATGTCTGAATGCTTCTACTTACAGGTTAGTCATCAAAAACCAATTATCATTTTGGTCCTTTGCCCTTCAAAAAAATAAACTGTGGTATAAATGTTTTTAGGTTTTGGATGTCTTCTGGCAAGTCAACTTTAAGGCCTTTGCACACTGAACCCTACATTCCTTTCCTGCTCACTACTGCTAACGACTGCTCTGACTTTATTGCACTACTGTACTTTACAGCTAGCAGTGCAATAGTATTGTCAAAGCATCCGCAAGCAGGTCATACACCTTTCTTGGTTCTTCTCTTACATCTTCAGTATTTGTGAAAAGTTCTCTATAACTTTCAGTGCTAAAAACTGTATAACTTTGTTACTGTGTATATTTTTTAAAAAGTCACCATTTGAAAAAATATCTTAACATTAATCATTTTGCCCTGAAAAATTCATTACTGTACATTGTGAAGTAATGGCTTATCTAACTGAATAGTACTTTGTAATTTGCTTCTTTTTGTAACAGACTTGAATAGGTTCTGGCAACTCTTAGGTCTTACTATAGTGTATGAACTGGTGATAGTCTCTCATGTCTGTTTATTGTGGTAATGCTTCATGTCTTAGTGTCCATTTTAGTATTATATAAGAAAGGCTTAAATTTAACACTTAGGAAGGGGACAAGAGAAATGGTCCAGCTAAGAGCAGTACAGAGGACTGAGTTCCCTTCCCAGCACCCACATCTAGTAGCTCCCAGGCAACTCTAGTTCCAGGCAGTTCAGTGCTGTCTTCTGGTCTATGCAGGCACACAAATACATACACACACACACACACACACACACACACACACACACACACACACTGTTACATACAAAGAATAATAAAATCCTTAAAATTTAAACAGGCTTGATTATTGTAACTATAAAATATAAATCATTACTTTAAAAAAACTTTTTATTGGCTGTGAATTTCACATCATGCACCCCAATACCCCAATTCCACTTATCCTTCTGTCCCCTTAGTATCTGCCTTCTGCCCTTGTAATGTCCCCCTCAAAAAATAAAGATAGAATTAAAAAAAAAAAATCTTGTCATGGAAGTGTGTCACAGTGTATCACACAGTATATTCTTTTGTTTATACAAAAATCATCACTTTTTGGTAATAAGTTTTTTTTTAACTTTTTAAACAATTTTATGTAAGTAAAACTAAAATTTAAGTGTATATTATGATTAGTTTTGGCAAATGTATACATAATGTAACTAACTCCACTGAGATATAAAACATTTTCATTACATTTGATTACATTTAATTTCAAAAGTATCTCTGTGTCTGCAGTCTACTTTTAAACTGTTTTTTTCCAAAATATGAATAAGCTAGCACATTGTTCTTTTGCATTTGCATTTTTGTACTTCCTGTAAACTGCCTTCGCCATCTTGTCTTTGTTGCATGCGTTGAGAGTTGACTCATTTTTATTGCTGAGTATACTCCATCGTATAAAATCTGACAAATTGTTTCTTGGGTTGTTTTTAGGCTTTGCCTTTTATGAATAAAGTTGTAGAAGCATTGAGTGTCTTTGTGTGGACATAATTTCTTATTTCTGCTGTGTAAATACTGAGATATGGGACTATTAGGAGAAGTTGTGAAAATCAAGTAGGTAGCAGCACAGCCTTTAATCCCATTGATTGGGAGGTGGGGGCGCGTGGTGGTGGTGGTGGTGGTGGTGGTGGTGGTGGATCTCTTGAGTTTGAGACCTGGTCTGCAGTTTCAGGAACCCAGGGCTACACAGAGAGACCTTGTCTTGAGAAAAGCACACCCCCACACAAAAGGTAAACAATTTGAGAAAATCTTTTCCATAGTCCACTTAGTGATATTGAAAATTTTTCATGTGTTTATTTGCAACTGATGTCTCTTTTTTAGTGTCTTAAAATCTTCCTGTCCCTACATGGTATATGTACATATGTGCATGCACATAAATCACAGACACACATTATTTTCTCAATCCAAGTCACTAATTTTTTTTTCTTGGAGATTTGTGGTTTGGGGGCTGGAGCGATGGCTCTGGGGTCAAGGAGCTTCTTGTTCTTCCAGAGGTCTGGAGTTTGCTTCTCAGCACCCAGTTGGGCAGCTTACAGTTGTTTGCAATTGCACCTTGAGAGGATTGTATATTCTCTTGTGGCCTCTGTGGGTTTCTTTACACACATGGCAAGGTAAACATAGACACACCCAAATAAACAAACATAAATTTAAAATAATTTTTTGGTAAATTAATATTTTTATGTGTATGTATGTGTGTGCTTGCTTGAGTCTATATCCTTCATTCACGTGTGTACAGGAGCTTGTGGGAGCCAGAAGAGGTATTGGAGCTGAAACTTGAGTTAGTTGGTTTTGAGCAGTCATGTGGGTGCGCTGAGAATGGAACAGACTTAGATTCTCTGCAAGACTAAGAGCTCTCTTAACCACTGAATTCTCTCTCCAGCCCCTAAGGAAATCTTAACAAGATTTCACACAGCTCTACATAAAACAGCTAATGCACATGTGTAGTGTGCACGTGCCCTGGTGCATGTAGAGGTCTCAAGTTCAACGTGAAGGACTTTGTTGTTCACCAGGTAGGTTCTCAGATGGATGTAGCTTGGTGAGGCATTCAAGTGGCCCTGGGACTAGATCCTGGCACTGTCTGAAAGTGGAGGGACATAGGCTTCTAATTCCAGCCACCCCAGGGGGGTAAACCTGGTGATTTTCTGCTGTAGTCAGCCCTAGGTATACCTGGTTTACATTAAACCCTGTTGCAGAGAAAAAGAAACCTTAAGTCCTTTCACCATGTGGATCTTGGGATTGAACTAGGGTCATCAGGTGTGACTGCAGGCACTTCATCTGCTGATTCATGTTTCCATCCGGCAGAGCTGGCCCTAGTTTTAATAGAGTATTATAGATAATGTTTGTTTTATAAACTTCTTTGCTTTTGTTCATAATTTTTTTTCCCAGGAGACGGGGTTTTCCCCTGTAGCACTGACTGTCCTGGAACTCTTGGCCTCAAGCTCAGAGAGTTCATGTTTACTAATATATATTTTTGTTTACTAAATAATATATGTGTACTGGTTTTTTTAGTTCCAGAAAGCTGATTCTGATTTGGATTACCTTCAATATAGGCTGGAATATGAGATCAAGACTAATCACCCACATTCAGCAGGAGAGGTAACTGGGAAATAAGTAAATCATTTTGTTTTCTTTTGTTTTGTTTTTAAGTCAGGGTCTCATTCACATTGGTGTCCTGGAACTCAATAGGTAGACTGGTCTAGGTTCAACCTCACAGCCACCTGCCTCTGGTGCTGGCGTTAAAGGTGTGCACCACGTTTGTTAATATTTCTAATTGTAATCTAACAATTACTAAGTACCAAGCTTATAAGCACTAGGTTGTAGAGTTACATCTTTTGTTGTTGTTTTGTTGTTGTTGTTTGTTTGTTTTTTTGTTTTTTTTCGAGACAGGGTTTCTCTGTATAGCCCTGGCTGTCCTGGACCTCACTATGTAGACCAGGCTGGCCTTGAACTTAAATCTGCCTGCCTCTGCCTCCCAAGTGCTGGGATTGAAGGCATGCACTAACACTGCCTGGCACAACATCTTTTTTTGATGGAAGATTGCTTATGGTATACTGAAGCAATTATACTGATAATAAGTGCTAATTTTTAAAAACAGATGAAGAACTCAAAGACAGAAGGAAGAAGCCTCTGAAGTGCAAAGACTGAATATTTCTACTCATAGAATAATGGTTCTTAAATTGAGGCGAGAAGGCTTAGAGGCCATGCTATTCTTTGGCAAAGAAGATATGCTGTTAAGTTTAATTATAGTATAGGTATGAGCAGTAATTTTTGTATAAAGTTATGTAGTTATTTTCTCTTTTTTCAACTTGACATAATCCAGGGTCATCTTCGGGAACTTCAATAGAAAACATTGCCTTCATCAGGCTCCTCATGCCTGTGAGCAAGTCTGTACGAGCTTTTTAATGATTGATAGGTGGTGGCCCAGCCCATGTAGGCGGTGCCGTCCTTGGACTGGTGGCCGTGGGTTGTATAAGGAATCAGCCATAAGCAGCACTCCACCCCAGCCTCTGCTTCTCTTCTTACCTCCAGGTTTCTGGTTGAGTTCCTGCCCTAATTTCCTTTTTGGACTGTGATTGGGCTGAGTAAACTGTGTAAACCTTTTCCTCCCAGAGATTGTTTTGGGCAGTGTTTGATTACAGCGATAGAAAGCCAACTAGAACAGTATTAACATTATATTATTCAAGCCGGGCGGTGGTGGCGTACGCCTGTAATCCCAGCACTCTGGGAGGCAGAGGCAGGCGGATTTCTGAGTTTGAGGCCAGCTTGGTCTACAGAGTGAGTTCCAGGACAGCCAGGGCTACACAGAGAAACCCTGTCTCAAAAAAACCAAATCCAAAAAAAAAAAAAAATTATATTATTCAGAAATTACCAACTTTAATTTTGAGAAAGAGTTCTTACTGTGTTGCTTAGTCTCCATTTCTAGGCTTAACTGAAATCCCCTTGCTTCAGTCCCTAAGCTGCTGGCACTTCATCTGCTGATTCATGTTTCCATCCGGCAGAGCTGGCCCATGCCCACTGCATCGGAGTTCTGTTTATATACCATAAATTCGTGCCTTTTAAGTATAAACATCAGCCGGGCGGTGGTGGCACACGCCTGTAATCCCAGCACTCTAGGAGGCAGAGGCAGGCAGATTTCTGAGTCTGAGACCAGCCTGGTCTACTGAGTGAGTTCCAGGACAGCCAGAGCTATACAGAGAAACCCTGTCTCGAGGAAAAAAAAAGAAAAAAAAAAGAAAAAAAAAAACAAAATTCAAAAAAAAAAAAAATATATATATATATATACGTCAACGGGAAAGAGAAAATAATTTCCATGCATTGTCTGTTGACAGTATACTTGACAGCAGATAGGAAATAGCATATTTGAATTAAAAAAATTCTATATATTAAAAAATTTGTTTTAGGCTGGACATGGTAGTGCTCACCCATAATGTCATTACTTGGGAGCCAGAGGCAGGAGCATTGTTATAAATATTTAGCTAGCCTGTTTACCTGAGTCTGGGGTAGTCAGGTCTACATTAGTGAGACTCTGTCAAGAAACAAAAGCTAAAAAGCAGAATCTAAAAACCTTTGGTTTTGCAAGTTTAAGGCCAGCCTGAATTTTGAACAAACCAACTAAGTAAGGTATACAATTCATTAGACTTTAGTATCGGCACCCTTAGTCCTATAGCTGTTCCCATGATAATTTTTTAAAAAATATTCATTACTATTATGTGTATGGTATATGCATGTGTGGGTGCATTCCCTGGTCCACATGAGGAGGTTAGAGGACAACTCCTAACTCAGGTTCAGTCAGTTCTCCCTGGATTCTGCAGATTGAATGTAAACCAGAAGGCCTGCAGGGGAAGAAGCACTTCCACTGAGCCATGCCACCAGCCCTTGCTTTGAAATCTTAATTTTCAGTTAATTTACCCTACTTTGGAACATTTTTATCACCTGAGGAAGAAACCACATTCCCCATCCCCAGTCCCGCCCCCTTCAGTTCATGGCATCTATTGTGTACTTTGTAGTCCCACAGGTGTGTACTGTGATCATGGCTCAACAGTGAGGTGGAAGTATGTGCTTCTCTTGCCTCTCTCGTAGCATGTTTCCAGCTTTATTCCATGCTGTATCATGACCAGTACTTAATTCTTTTCTATAGTTAGAAGCTCTCCATTGTAGAACTATAGTGTTTTATTTTTTTTTTTAATCCACTCATCAGTGAAATATTCAGGCTGCTCCTACCTTGAGGATACAATGGATAGTGCCTTTGTGAGCATTCATGTAGAAGTTCTAGGTGCACATATTTTCATTTCTGTGGGTATATCTTGGCATGAAATTACTGGCCAGAAAAGCAACTCATACTTGATATTTTCGGGAACCATCAGAATGTTCAAAAATAGTTATTATTAAAAATTATTCTTTTCAGCCGGGCGGTGGTGGCGCACACCTTTAATCCCAGCACTTGGGAGGTAAAGGCAGGTGGATTTCTGAGTTCGAGGCCAGCCTGGTCTACAAAATGAGTTCCAGGACAGCCAGGGCTACACAGTGAAACCCTGTCTCGAAAAAAAAACCCCCCCCAAAAAAATTATTCTTTTTGTAACTTTGAAACAGAGTCTCACTATCAGTCTAGGTTAGCCTTAAAATTATGTAGCCCAGGCTGGTCTCAAACTTGCTATGTACCCCAGGATCCAGTCTGGAACTTCTTACCTGTTTAAGCCTCCCATTTGCTGGGATTATAGACATCTGCCATTGTGCTTGGCCATGTAAATCTTTTTGTAGTATACCATTCAGGTGCTGTAGGTACATTTGCTTTGTTAAACATGTATATCCACCATCCATCTTAGTGGGTTGTCTTGTCTTTTTCTGTTTTTTTCCCCCCTAAGACAGGGTTACAGGGTTTTTCTGTGTAGCTCTGGCTGTCCTGGCCAAGGACTGTGATTAAAGGTGTATATCACTACTCACTACTTGGCTATCTCAGCATGTTTTCATTTTTCCAAACTTAATGATGGAGGGCCATCATTACTACTACCCAACTCCAACTCTTTGTGAATTTTACCACTCTTTTTTTCTATATTCCTTTGTTTACATTCCAAATGATTTCCCCTTTCCCGGCTCCCCCTTCCCCGAATTTTACCACTCTTAAATCTGTATTTGTTTGTTAGTGACTGGCTTATTTCATCATAAATGCCCTCATATTCAGATTATGGGCTTTCCAAACAGGACTGACAACCTGAGTCAAATCCTTGAACTAGTGGAAGGAGAGGATTTACCTTTGAAAGTCATTCTGTGACCTCCAGTTCTAAAAGGTGGCACTCGTACATGCGTTCACGCACAAACACGATTTATCCATATTATATTGCTGTCAGAATTTCCTTTAAAATTTTAAGTATTTATGATTTTGTGTGTGTGTCTATACCTATGTGTTTGTATACAAACAAGGTTCTTTCTAGCTGGGCATGGTGGTGCACACCTTTTATAGTGTTTAGAAGCAGAAGCAGACAGCTCTAAGTAGGTCAGTCTGATCTATGTAGAGTTTTAGGCCAACTAGGGTTGCATAGTGATGAAATAAATATGTGGTAGAAGGTGTTGTATATATTAATATAAAAATAAGCTTAATATTTCTACAACATCATTCAATATATATTAACCTTACTTTTTTTTCTGATGTAGAAAAATGCAGGTACAATTTTAAAGGAATTATCAGCAATAAAGTCTCGATATCAAGCTTTATGTGCACGTTTTAAGGAAGTTTCTGTTGAGCAAAAAGAGACCAAGAGCTGCATTTGTGCTCTTTTGAACAAGACAATGACCATGATACAAGACCTACAAAAGCAAACAAACCTGGAGGTAATATTTTCAGTTTACAGGTTGGAATTGTGAAGTTGTTCCCTAACCCCACTATCACCCCCAAGGCAGGATTCTCTGTATAGTCCTGGATGTCCTGGAACTCACTTTATAGACCAGGCTGGCCTTGAATGCTGCCTCTGCCTCCTGAGTGTGTGCCACACTGCCTGTTGGATTTGTTGTGATTTAGTTGTGACTATTGTTTTAAAAAATAAAATCCCAATAAGTTGTGCCACATCCATTCACTGCTTCCAGGCTCTTGGACCTGGCTGGGGTGGTGAAGGAATGAAGAAAAGACAGACAGACAGACAGACAGACATTCTGGGATTTGGTACTCTGGGCTCTCTAGAGAAGCCTGAGCACACCAGAAGTGCAGAGTATTATAAAGAACTGAACAGGGAGGCAGGTTATTGCATATGGCTGACAAGGAGGTAGGTTATTACATGTAGATAAACTGGGAGGCAGAGTTTATAGAAGACAGGAGCCTTCTCTATAGGGGAGCAGTTTTTAGGCCATAAATGTCCAGGGAGCACTCGGACTAGAGGAAGGCGATGTCATCCCTCCAAGGGTCTGAGACACTGGGGTCCTGGACATGGCCGGCTCATGTGAACAGCACACCACACATTCACTCCAGGATTTCATTCACTCGCTCTACTTCCTACAATGTTGGAATTTAAATTTAGTAGTCAATTTAAACTATTGAGAGAAACAGAATTTTCTTGATTCCTCAAAACTTAATTGCTTTTCTCTTCAGTAAAATGAGAAAAATTAAAAATTGTGTAGATTTAGCATGGTTAATGAAAGCTGTACTGTGTGTCTTGGGTTTTGCAACAAGAAGAGAAAACTTAAACTTACTAATATTTATAAAATGAAGCCATTCCTTTTTGTTTTTGGAAACAGGGTATCATTCATTGTATAGCACTATTTTGGACTCAAAGCAGTTCTCCTGCTTCAGCCTCCTGAGTGCTTAATTACAGGAATGTGCCACCACAGTGGGATTCATCTGTGTTTGATGCAAAGCCAGGCAGAATGATAAATATTAATAATGCTAGCACTTGGAAAGTGGAGGCATGAATGTTATGATTTCAAGGCCAGCCTTGAGTATGTTTCAAGAGTAAGGTTAGCCTAGACCAAGGGAACAGTATCTCAAAGAAAAACAAAATAAATCCCCAAACCAAACAGCGTCAGCGGCAGCCATCAATGAAGTCCTCTCCACAAAAAGTTATAGGCTAGTGTGCTGTATGTGGTAAGTTCCAGGGCTAGGCAGCCCTGATGGGACCTTTTCTTAAAGAAAAACCCAACAACAAACTGTTCAAAGCCAGTCTGGGCTACATACTAAGATCCTACCTTAAAAACAAAAAGGACTGGAGATGTTGCGCAGTATAGTGCTTGTCCAGCATGGATGAAGCCTTGGGCTCAGCCCTCCAAACCTCATCAACTGGGCACGGTGTGCTTCGTGTGTTATCCCAGCTCTGTGGAGATCCACAGTGAGTCCCAGGACAGCCAGGGCTACACAAAGAAACCTGGTCTCAAGAAACCAAACCAAACCAAAGAAAAAAAGGAGAGAGGGAGGGAGGGAGAATCCTTACACTTGTGAACTTAGGTCAGTGATATATAAAGATTCCTTAAATAGATTTACAAAAACATCTGTTACTGAGCTAAGCACTAAGAGTTTGAACTGAGAACTGACTGATTTAGTAACATTTTTATGCAGTGTCAAAGAAAAGTTGGGGGTTCAGCAGAGACTGTAGAAGGAATCAAAGAACAAACTAGATTGTCTGGATAAAGACCTTCAATTTTATTTATAAGAGCTGGGTTCTCAAAAAACAAATTAAGATGTACTTTTATGTGTATGGGTGTAGCTTGCATGTAAGTCTGTATATCAAGTATGTGCCAGGTGTTCATAGAGATCAGAAGAGGGCATTTGATTCCCCAGAACAGATTTTGGTGAGCCATAATGGGATGCCGGGAACCAACCTTGGGTCCTCTGTAAGAGAAACTGGTGCTTTTAGCCACTGGGCCATCTCCGTAGCCTGGTCTCTGCCTCTGGAGCGGGATCGAATCCAAGGCTAGAGGTGTTGTAAGAACGTATCTCCCAACTCAGCCACCCCCATAGAGCTATTACTACCCAAGTCACAGTTGTTTCATTATTTATGATCAAAATTTGATACTAGGAACACATTTTGGCAAACAAATCTCGGAAATCATGATTCCATATGTCCATATCAATGTATCTACAAATTCATAAAAGTTTTAAAGTATAGAAAACTTAGGGTAAGTGAACAAAGAGAAAAAATAATATTGTGAATGCTTGCTATGAATTGCTGGATATACTAAACAGTACTATGATTTCTCGTTGAGACTAAAAACTGGTATAGAAAAGTAATGTTCTTATGACAAGGGATTCTCTTTGTCTTCCCCTCCCTTCCCCTCACACCGTCTCTCCTCTCTTCTCTCTTTCCTTTCTTCTCTCATTTTTTTCTCTGCCTTGTTGGAGATCACACTCAGGGTTCTTTGCAAATATTCTATCCCCAGTTCCTTGTGATAACATCTAAATCATCTAAACTATAAAATCAGTCACAAGTAGAAATGTCTGAAGGGAGAAATAATTGTGCCAGATGAGAAAAGCTATGGGAATGTTCATTTTTGGAGCAGATTATGCCAAGTAAGATCAACGATTGGAAGGCAGGTTACAAGCTCTAAAAAAGGAAGCTATATTTTAAAATCCATGACAGTCATATTGGAATATCGTGGATCTTGTACCCACCACTTTAAAAATGGGACAGGTCGATGGTCTGGGTAGGTTGCAGTAGCTGAGCAGTTGCAGTAGTGAGAACACACACTCGCCCCCAGGACCAGCCATGGCCGGCAGTTCACTAACAACCTGCACTAACTTCCAGTTGCAAGGGTTCTGTGTCATTTGTCCTCACATGTCTCCTCAGGTGTGGCACTCCCATGTACACACCCACATCCTTAAACACACATAATTAACAACTTTGTTTATGTTTTTCTGTTTATCTGAGACAGGGTCTCACTATGTAGCTCTGGCTGCCCTGAGACTTGCTTATAAACCAGATTGACCCCTAACTCATTCAGATCAGCCTGTGCCTCTGGAATGCTCAGATCAAAAGCATGTAAGGGTACTAACCACATGACATACACATAATTAAAAATGACAAAATTAGTGTTTTTAAAAAATGAAATTATTAGCTGGGTGGTGGTGGCACATGCATGTAATCCCAGCACTCTGGGAGGCAGAGGCAGGCGGATTTCTGAGTTCGGAGG
Source organism: Apodemus sylvaticus (assembly GCF_947179515.1). Classification (NCBI taxonomy): domain Eukaryota; kingdom Metazoa; phylum Chordata; class Mammalia; order Rodentia; family Muridae; genus Apodemus; species Apodemus sylvaticus. The sequence continues at coordinate 36,526,726 of NC_067481.1, read as the reverse complement.
ACAACCAGGCTTATACAGAGAAACCCTGTCTTGAAAACACTAAATCCAAAACAAACAAAAACAAAAACAAAAACAAACAAAAAAAAAAACAAAAAAGGGTGAGATTATTATTATTATTTTATGCATGAGTACACTACCATTGCTCTCCTCAGACACACCAGAAGAGGGCACCAGACCCCATTACAGATGGTTGTGAGCCACCATGTGGTTGCTGGGAATTGAACTCAGGACCTCTGGAAGAGTGGTCGGTGCTCTTAACTGCTGAGTTGTCTCTCCAGCCCCCTAAAAATGAGATTTTAAAGTTTAGTTAAATTATAGATGTGGCATTCAGACTTAGAGATGTTCAAGTTTAAAGGGGGCAGATCAATGACATTCTTATATTGTCATGATTGCCATACCAAGCTGTGTTGGTACAGATCTCTCTCTGTAGTAATAACCTCTATAAGTGGACATTTTAAAGCCTATCTGTTGTCTAAATGTGAAAGAAATGAAATTGGCGCCTATTAAAAGGTTGTATGGCCACAAATAGCTTTCACCTAGAGTCTTAAGCCATGCAGCTGAGCTTTAGTTAGAGCTCAGTGGTGGGTTACTGGCTTGGCTTATGGCCCTGGGTTTGACCCTCAGCATCACCAGAAAGGAATTTTTCTTTTCAGGGAAGAGGGGACAGGAAGGGGTACATGTAGGATAGAATTTATAAAGGTTTTTAAATTTTAAAAGCTTTTTTTTTTCCAGTAACAGGAACAAATGTTTGAGAATAAAGTCAAAGGTTACATTTAACCAAAGATTTACTGAAATGCTCTAAAATAGTCAAAAAGGCCTTTCCATTATTTTGTGAGCATCCTTGTGAAATTAAGGAAAATGGTGCATTATGTGCAACAGAAAGTAAAACTGCTCTAATCTTTACCAGTGACCGTGACTTTTCACTTGGAAAGGTAACACTGTATCTTTGAATTAACTATATTCAAAAGGACACTTAAATTAGTGATCTTAATAAATAGGAAGTCAAGACCAGAAGAGGAAGTGGGGAAGTGAATAAGTAGAAATATCTAAGATGTGGAGGCTTAAATATGCTCTTTTATAAAAGGTTATTACTCGAGAGATTTGTACCAAAACAATGGCTATGGCAATCATGCCTGTAAATGCAGTACTTGGAAGGAATGGGCAAGATTGATATGGATTCCAGGATAATATGGGCTACAGAGTAAGATTGTGTCTCAAAACAGACCAAAAAAAAAAAAAGTACCCAAAACTTTAAAACAAAAAAATAATAATTCTCAGGCTAATAAGAAAGGCTTTGCCGGGCGCTGGTGGTGCACGCCTGTAATCCCAGCACTTGGGAGGCAGAGGCAGGCGGATTTCTGAGTTCGATGCCAGCCTGGTCTACAGAGTGAGTTCCAGGACAGCCAGGGCTACACAGAGAAACCCTGTCTTGAAAAAAACCAAAAAAAAAAAAAAAAAAAAAAAAGAAAGGCTTTAAAAGAATGTATTGTATTTTATGGGAAGGTCTGTTAAGAAAAAATATTGCAGGGATTGGAGAGATGGCTCAGCAGTTAAGAACACTTGCTGTTCTTGTAGAGGTCCTAAGATTGATTCCCAGTACCCACGGAGTAGTTTACAGTTGTTAATAATTAGTTTCAGGGTGTTGTGACTCTTCTGACATCTCAGGTACTTGTTCGCTAGTATACGTTCACCCAGATACACGTACACATGAATAAAAAAAATCTGTTTTTGAGACAGGGTCTCTCTGTAGTCCTAGCTGTCCTGGAGCTTGCTACATAAACCAGGCTGGCCTTGAACTTACAGAGATCCCCTGCTTCCCCCTCCCAAGTGCTGGGATTAAGGGTGTATACTACCATACCCTGCCAAAAAACAAAATCAAAACAGTTGCGTCAAACTTCAGGCTAATTAATTGGGTTTTAATTTAGGAAAAAGTCTTTGAGGACTTACTAGTTGTCTGAGAATTTTTGTCTAGCAATCCTAGGAATATCAGGGATTTATTGAGAACGTGTTTGTCACATCACTCCCTTCGCTTGAAGCAGAAGAGTTCTGCAGCTGTTTTTGTTGTAGGGCATGAGCTTAAAATCTTACATATTTGAATATGTGGGCCCAATGTTAACCTGCCAAGGCAGCGGCATGGAGGAATCATGGGTTTGTGAGATTTTGGACAACTGGGCTATTCAATAGGCACACATGGTTATATAAATTTAAACATAATTACATAAACCTGAGAATTCAGTTCTTCATCTCCTGATCAGACAGTGCAGATAGAGATTGCTTCCAGCGTCATGGAAAGTTGGCCTGAGCTATCCTGGAGATGCTTCAGAAGTTTGAGCTGTAGCTTGAATGTTGTTTTCCCATATAATCTTTTCTCAGCTAACTTTTTGGTGTTCTGAAAAATCCTTTAGCATTAATTTTATTCCCTTTTGTTTCTGATCTTGCTCCAACCTGCTTTGTGTGGATAGTTACTTCTGGCTGTTTCCTAATCATCCATTATTTATTCATTTATTAAAGATTTATTAATTTATTTTCTGTATATGAGTACACCATTGCTCTCTTCAGACCCACCAGAAGAGGGCATAAGACCCATTACAGATGGTTGTGAGCCACCATGTTGCTGGGAATTGAACTCAGTACCTCTGGAAGAGCAGTTGTTGCTCTTAACTGCTGAGCCATCTGTCCAGCTCTAATCATCCTTTATTACATATCAGTACTCCCCCCCCCCACCCTTCCAGAGACATGGTTTCTCTGTGTGGCCTGGCTGTTCTAGAACTCATTCTGTAGATCAGGCCGGCCTCGAACTCAGAAATCAGAAAGGCATGCAACACCACGCCCAGCTTACCCCTTAGTTGATAGTTCAGTCCCTGGGAGTCTTGGGGTGTCTGGGTGGCAACTTATTTTTTAAAATATTTTTTTGAGATGGGGTTTCCAAAATTCACCACACATTTATATCTCTGGGTAAAATTTCTACTGTTTTGGTCCAAATCTCTTTTCCAAATATGGTATTGAAACATTCATTTAGTTCTGTTAAGTGATGCTCCTTTGTTTGATTTCTTGATCTTGTTTGTACAGCCTAATTGTAAGTTCTTTGAAAACTCAACCATGGTATATAAATAGCCAGATAGCTATTGTTTTCCCTTGCTTTTCAGGCTTCCAGACTGAATATGTAGTATAAGATTATGAAAAAATTTGTGCAACAAAGCAACGTTTAACTAATTTAACAACCTTTGAAGGTTTTGAAATAAACATTTTGTAATTTGTTTTCTAGCTAACTCTACTGACTGAAGAAGAGAAAGCTGTGACAGAACAATTAAAGTCTCATCTGCCAGACTTGATTTAAAAGGAACTCTGATGGAGAAAAGATCAGTTCCAAAGAGATGCAGCAAGATATGTAGAGGTTGGGGGCTGATGAGGAAGACTGAGATTTTCCTTGACTGAGAGGATCATGAGATCATAATGCATCTCATATGAAGGGTAGATATCATAAGACTGAAACCCAAAGGATGGGATGGGAATAAAGAAATGTAAATACTGATACCCAGAGTTCATTTTGTCATTTCAGGCAATGAAGTCCCCTAGTACAATTTTTATTTTCTGTTTTCTTTTTGTATAGTTGGCATAATTTTAGACATTTTGGGGTTTTGTAAAATAATATTAATGTACATTTCATTTAGCATATGAATGGGCAAAATACTTGTATAATATTCAGGTGGCGTTTGCTTGCTCTTTTGAGAGAAAGTCTCACTGTGTGGCTCTGCCTGGCCCTGGAGTTCACTATGTGGTCTAGACTGTCACTGAATCCTAGAGATGCCTGCCTTTGCTATCACACTGGGTATTGTCTGTCTGTCTGTCTGTGACAAGTCTTATGTGTATCCCAGGCTGGCCTCAGAATTGGTGTCAATGAGGACAATATTACTTTGGTACCTCATGAGTGCTGGGATTCCCAGTGTGCGGAAGCAGGTCTGGTTTACGTAGTACTAGGGCTCTAACTGGACCCTTGCTCATGCTGGGCTAGCACTGCACAGCTGAGCCACATCCCGACCCTGTATTTTTTTTTATGTATATTACAGTTAATAACATACTTGTGTGTATATGATGTCAAATATTTCCCAAAATCTAACAAATTAATAGGCTGTTTTGTGAGAACTTTAATTTTTTCCTTCCTATTGCATCATGAGCTTGTTTTCAAGTGCTGTTTTAGACTTTCTATCTGGTATTGCAATAATATGTTATTTTTCATGCTACTTTTGTAGTTGTTCATTCTATATGAAAGACTGAAATCACTGACGTATCTGATACTATCCAGTATGTGTGTGTGTGTGTGTGTTTAAGTTTCACCAATTTTGGAGTTCTGGGTGACAACTGCATGCTTAGAATGCAATATACCACTGAATTATGTCCCATTTATCTATCTGTCTGTCTGTCTGTCTATCTATCATAGTCCTCTGGTCCAGGCTTGTCTAGGCACTTTGATAACCTGCTTGCTTCGGCTCTTTAGTGTTGTGATTACAGAGATGAGAAACTGTGCCCATCTATTTGTTTTCCTCTTTAGACAGGACTTCACTATGTTGCCCAGGCTGGTCTGGAGCTATATAGATCAGCTGGTCTAGAACTCAGAGATCACTTGCTTCTGCTCTGGGTGCTGGTGACAAAGCTGGTCCTGTTTTCTCTTTAAAGATTTATTTAGCCGGGTGTGGTGGCACACGCCTGTAATCCCAGCATTTGGGAGGCAGAGGCAGGCGGATTTCTGAGTTCGAGGCCAGCCTGGTCTACAGAGTGAGTTCCAGGATAGCCAGGGCTACACAGAGAAACTCTGTCTTGGAAAACAACAACAAAAACAAAAAACAAAAAACAAAACAAAACAAAAAAACAAAAAAAAATTTATTTTTATTTTATGTACATGAGTATTTTGCCTGCATGTCTTCCTGTGCCTGATGTTCATGCCTGGTGCACAGGGAGGCCAGAAATGGGTGTCATATCCCCTGGAAATGGAGCTATAGACAGTTGTGAGCTGCTGTCCTGGTGCTGTGACTTGCACCTGGTGCACCTGGGTCCTCTGGAAGAGCAGCAGGTACTGAGCCATCCTTTCAGGCTTCTCTTGTTTTTCTGAGGCAGGGTCTCACTCTGTAGGCCATGCTGGCGTGGAAGTGGAGATAATCTCACTTCAGGCTTCTAAGTTCTGGGATTACAGACATACACTTTCTTTTTTTTTTCTTTTTTTTCTTTTTTCTTTTGAGTATTTTCTTCATTTACATTGTCAATGATAAAACCTTTCCCAATCCCCCCTCCCCAAAGCCCCCCTCCCCAAAGATTCCCAACCCCTCCTCCCACCCCCATCCCTTAGTTGGGGCCTCTATTGAGCCTTTACTGGACCAAAGACCACTCCTCCCACCGATGCCCAACAAAACATTCCTCTGCCACATTTTTGGCTGGAACCATGTGTACCCCTTGGATGATGGGATGGTTCAGACCCTGGGAGTCTTGGGGTATCTGGTTGTCTGAAGTCATTGTTCTTTCCATGGGGATGTAAACCCCTTCAGCTCCTCTGGGCCACCCTCCAGATCCTCTGTTGGGGAAAACAAGCCCAGTTCAATAGTTTCTGCCTCTATTTGTGGGGCGCTGGCAGGGCCCCTCTGGAGACAGCCATGGCATGCTCCTGTTGGTACACGCTTCTTGTTGCAGTGTCGGAGTTTGGTGACTGTTTATAGGATGTATCCCCAGGTAGGGCAGCCTCTGGGTGGCCTTTACTTCAGTCTCTGCTCCACACATTGCCTCCCTCATTGCTCCTGTGAGTATTATGTTCCTTTTCTCAGAGGAACCATAGCACCTCACTTAAGTCCTCTTCTTGAGCTTCCTGTGCTGGGTGAATTGTAACTTGTTTATTTTGAGATTTTGGGCTAACATCTGCTTATTAGTGACAGCATATCATGTGCATTCTTTTGTGACTGGGTTACTTCACTCAGGATGACACTTTCTAGTTCCATCCACTTGCCTAAGAATTTCATGGATTCGTTGTTTTTAATAGCTGAATAGTACTTCATTGTGTATATATACCAGTTTCTGTATCCATTCCTCTGTTGAGGGACATCTGGGTTCTTTCCAGCTTCTGGCTATTATAAATAAGGCAGCTATGAACATAGTGGAGCAGACATACACTTTCATACCTGCTTTTAAAATTTGTTATAAGCTCAGACCTTTGCCTCCTGAGTTCTGGGATTAAATGCTGTGCAACCACGCCACACCTGATAGATTACTGTTTTGAGAGCACGCCCCAGTATGTGGTTCATGATGACCTGCAAGTCAAGCACATCTTGCCTTATGCGCCTGTGTGAGGTTACTATCACCACCACAACCAGCTTAAAGCATATACTGAGACATGCATAGAAAAATCACATTAGTAGGCCTGAGGAGAGTCAATAAGATAATACAACCAAGCTGGTCATGGACTTCCAGGTGAGCCTGGGCCACACAGCAAGACTTTCTTCCAAACAGAATCCAGAAGTGTAAGTGCTTTCCCCTTAAGTTTGTTTTCCAGTACTGAAGGCTCTGTGACCTGCCAGGCAGTGGTGGCACATGTCTTTAGTTCCCAGTACTTGGGAGGCAGAGGCAGGTGGATTTCTGAGTTCAAGGCTAGCCTGGTCTACAGAGTGAGTTCTGGGACAGCCAGGGCTACACAGAGAAACCCTGTCGCAGGAAAAAAAAGAAAAAAGACTCCGTGACCCTCAAATAATGTGAGTAAAATTCCCTACCTCAACATCTAAATTGAACATAATGAGACTGCTAGTTCATTTTGTAGTTTTGGTAGTGGTTTCTGTTAGCTGGGACTGATACCTTTTTTTGGATTTTTTTTTTTTTTTTTTTTTTTTTTGAGACAGGGTTTCTCTGTATAGCCCTGGCTGTCCTGGAACTCACTCTATAGACCAGGCTAGCCTCTAACTCAGAAATCCGCCTGCCTCTGCCTCCCAGAGTGCTAGGATTACAGGTGTGCGTGCCACCACCGCTGACTTATCTATAACATAAAACTCAAAATTGGCCATAGTATCTAACCTCCATGTTATACTATCTTCATTTTTAATTAATTTAGAATTATTTCTCATCTAGATGCTATTTCCTGTTACTGTAGTTTTTATGTGATTTATTTATTAATTATATGGAAGTACCCTGTAGCTGTCTTCTGACGCACCAGAAGAGGGTGCGTCAGATCTCATTGTGGATGGTTGTGAACCACCATGTGGTTGCTGGGATTTGAACTCAGGACCTTCAGAAGAGCAGTCAGTGCACTTAAATGGCTGCTCTTAACCGCTGAGCCATCTCTCCAGCCCGATTTTTTTGTTTGTTTTGGTTTTTGGTTTTTTTTCGAGACAGGGTTTCTCTGTGTAGCTCTGGCTGTCCTGGAACTCACTCTGTAGACCAGGCCAGCCTTGAACTCAGAAATTCACCTGCCTCTGCCTCCCAAGTGCTGGGATTAAAGGCATGAGCCACCACTGCCTGGCTCCCCATTTTTTTAAAAAAAGATTTTATTTATTACTATAAATAAGTACACTGTAGCTGTCTTCAGACACCCCAGAAGAGGGCGTCAGATCTCATTACGGATGGTTGTGAGCCACCATGTGGTTGCTGGCATTTGAACTCAGGACCTTTAGAAGAGCAGTCGGTGCTCTTAACCGCTGAGCCATCTTTCCAGCCCCTTATGTGTTTTAATTAATAATATTTAAGATATTTAAGAACAGGCATAATGCATATTATCCAGAAGTAGTCGGCATTCAGTTTCTTTATTCATTTCTATACATATTCATATAGAATTTCTTTTTAGAAAAACAAAACAGGTGAGTAATCATACTGTAGTATTTAGTTTTGTCATTTTATATTATTTCACGGCATACATTGTACATTGAACATTCTTTTTAACATTTGTAACTACCTTATGGACATACCATGATTTTGTTTAGTTTCTCATTGATAATCTGTGTCATTATAAAAGTGATGACATTTGGGGGGATGTGTATTGTGGAAAAGGGCAGAGCAAAGTCAGTCCCTAAGTGCTGCCCCAGTTTTTGTGAGACATGGTCTTCGGCTATAGCCCTGATTGGCTTAGTTCGAATTCTCAATTTTCTGTCTCAAGCTCTCAAGTGCTTGCAGACTCCCTCCTCACCCTGGCACTGACAATTGACCTTAACTTGGCCCCATAGCAATTTAACCTAATATTACTAATTTTTATTAAAAACCCCTGATTGCAGTTTTCTTAAATTTTTTTTTTTTTTTTTTTTTTTTTTTTTTTTTTTTTTTTGAGACAGGGTTTCTCTGTATAGCCCTGGCTGTCCTGGAACTCACTTTGTAGACCAGGCTGGCCTCGAACTCAGAAATCTGCCTGCTTCTGCCTCCCAGAGTGCTGGGATTACAGGCGTGCGCCACCACTGCCCTGCTGAATTTTTTACTATTATGAATTAGACTGATAACTAGTTCCTTAAACATTTTGGGTTGTTAGGCAAATATACCATAATCTATTGGCTAGTGTTATCTGTTATACTAAAGGGCTAAGGTTTCTCCATATTGTTGAGAATCCCAAATGCCATACTATTTCCACAAATTTTTGATTGTTTTTTGAGTCTGGCTACTTAGCCCTGGTTGGCTTTGAACTCACTAAGTAGACCAGGCTATTCTGGGGACAGTGTCTGCCTAGTCATTAAAGGTTATGATTAAAAGGTAAAGACATGCACCACGATACCTGGCTCCCACAAATTTTTTGAGATAAAAATTACACAATGAAATTAACAATTTTAAAGTGTAAACAAAATGTGGTGGCATTCCTTTGTAACGTCCTCGCACTGAGAAGGTTAAGGAGGAAGATCAAGGCTGGCATATGCATCATAGCAAGTTCCAGGTCATTGCAGGCGACATGCGAACAGCAAAAAGGTACAACTGAGGACCTGCTAGGAAGGTTATTCCGCAACTATCAGCCTGCATCGTTCGAAGACCATGAATTATTTGAATGAAAACTTTTTCTCTTTTGCTTTTTAGTTTTTCAAGACACGGTATAGCCAGGCTGGCCTCGAACTCAGAGATCCACCTGCCTCTGTCCCTCAAGTGCTGGGCCTAAAGGTGCTTATCCGTGCCCAGCTTGTGAAAGCATATTCTATCTCTACTTAATTTACTTAAATTATACATGTGTGTAGATTATTTTGGGTTATATTCATATGTGTGCACGTGAGTGTGGGTGTTTTAGGTGGGCAGAACATCTCTGATCCCCTGGAGTTGGAGTATAGGCCAGATTCCAAAGGCAGGGTTAGAGAGTGGTCCTCCCCAGGAGGAGAAGGGGTTCTTAACCTCTGGGCCATCCATCCTACCTCCATAAATCTTGTTTATAGTTCAAAAAAATTGTTGCTAATAACTAAGCGGTTCTTTTTAGATCATCAATTCTCTGGATTGGAGTTATTAAGTAATTTTGTAATAAGCTTAAGAGAAGAATTAAGATTTACGTATTTGACCAATGTCTATTATCTCAAACCCTCCGTTTCTGCAAACTCCCTGGTCTCTTCAGGCAGGGAATTAGAGGCGATTGCCTAGGAAAGCAGAATACAGATGTACTCTTTTTATGTTAGTTCCCATAGCAGAAACAACTCAAGCAGCAAGAAAGGCCTTGGTTGGTGGGATGTGGGTCCAATTTTCTCACCAAAATGAGAAGACCTCTCCCCTGCAATCCTTCCAGGAAGCTTGGAAACTAGACTATATATCCAGTTCACTGTGAGCTACAGAAACCGCCGGTCCATTACAATTGGACCTTTTGAACTGCGTTTACTATGTAGGAGGAATAGGTATTAAAAATAAAATTAAATTAAAAAAAAAGCTTAAAGTCTGCGTTTCCTCCCAGAGGCGGAAAGCAAACACTCTAATCGTGGCTCCAGGGTTTCCTTAGGTGAGCCACAAACAACAGGCAACGCAAATAAGACTCCCGGTCCCTTCCTAACACTCGGGAGCGTGGCTTCCAATTAAGGACCACAGCCACACAAGGAGCCTACACCTCTGGCGGTAAAATGTGCGAGGCGAGGGGCACCGCGCCGACGCCGGACACGCCTTCCCGCTGCACCGCCTCTCCAAGTCTCGTGTGCACCGCGCACCGCGGGAACCGGGCGCCCGCCTCTCCTCCCACCCCGCCCCTCCCGCAACGCCGAGTGCGCGTGCGCACCGCGCCCGCCCCGCTGCCGCGCCTCTAGCTGCCCTGGTTACCGTTGGTGTTTGCGAATTCTCTGCTGCGCCTGTTCCGCCCCGGACTAACCCCGCAGCGGTTTTCACACGCGCGCGCCGGCGTCACGTGGGCCGGGGCTCCCACGCGGACGCTGGCCGGCTGCTGAGGCGGGAGGAAGGCGCTGCGGCTACCGCTAGCCCTTCCCTCTCCGCCCCAGGGCTGGCGCGCGGATAAAAATGGCGAAATGGGGGGTAGCCCGTGGGGAACCAGACGGGATGGGGCGCGGAGGTGGCACTGTTGTGGGAGCCTGCTGAGGTGAGCGCAGCTGACCTGGCGACCTCGGGCCGGCGCCTGAAAGCGCAGACACGGATTCCGAGGGTCGCCGAGGGCCCCGCCGAGAGCCGGAGGCAATGGATGAGCAGAGTGTGGAGGTGAGGGGCATTACTGAGGGTGGCGGCTGGGCTCCTTTTCTATCCAGGGCTCCACGCTCTCGCCCTCCCTGTGGGAGGCAGCCTCTGCGAGTCGCGGAGAGGGAGGCTGGCCCGGCGGGGCGGTAATGCTGCCCTCAGGGTGCCCGGTGCTGAAGCTGATCCGCAGTCAGGTGCTGCGGGGTTTCAGCGATGCCTTGGCACCTGCTCTCGTCGCTGTTTGCAGGCTGAGCCTTTCCAGAGCAGAATTGCAAATTCATCGGAAGGACTTGCCCTGCTTTCTCGCCACGACTTGCTCTTCCTGATTAAACATTTTTCAGCCTCAGCGGTTCATTTTGTAGGACACACACACCTCTCTCACACTCTTCTGACTTAAAGACTAGTTTCCAGCATTGATTCTTGTAAAAGATGACTTCATGGTTGGGGTATTTCCATAAAGGCTAGAAGCATCAAAACGATTGTTTTTGGGGTGGGGTGGAGTACCATTATGCGATGTGGTAATAATTAAAACCGTTCAGACACTGAACTACTACATGATTTTGCTTTTTAAAAGTAAGGAATAACTTACTGAGCACTGCTCTTGAGATTAACCCAGTTCGCCCCAATGGCTTTATTGTCTTCCCAGAGCCAGTTAAGAGTCCGCATCTCTCAGGTCCTGACCTTGCAGTCATGATTAGAATCATGAGTAATTTTCTACGTAATTGCTCTTGTGAAAGTTGTATGAAGGTTTTGTAAACTTTTCTTGTTTTTAGGAGGGTTTAATTTTTCTGGAATGGAGTAAAAACAAACGTCAGAAAACTTCCCTGTTTACATTTTTTTTAAGTTGTTCACTTGCTGTCAGAAAGGACACTTTTATAGTGGACGCCGACTCTAAGGCTCACATAATTAGTTGATTACATCAGGACAGAAATTCGGATTCTGAAGTAGTTTGCTTCTAATCTAAATATCTTTACAAATATTTATTTATTTAGCGTGTGCATGGGTGTGCATTGATGTGCCCATGTGGAGGTCAGGACGAGTTGGGGAGTTGCATCTCCTTCTACCATGTGGGATTTCTGGGATGGAAGTCAGGTCTTTGGGTTCGGTGGCAGGAGCCTTTGGCATGCGGAGCCACCTTGCCAGTTCCAGTATATCTTTTTAAAAATTTCTTTTTGTCTGGAGTTGGTGATGCATACTTTAATCCCAGCCCTTGGGAAGCAGAAGCAGGCAGATCTCTGATTTCTAGGCCAAGATGGTGAGCATAGGTGTTTCAGGCCAGCCCAAGCTACATAGTGAAACTCTCTTAAAAAAAAATCCCTCTCTCAATTCCAAAAGCAGTTCATCTCCATTGTGGAAATTGCAGAAGTAAAAAGTTGTCATTGTGTATTTAGTCATGCAGTCTTCTTTTCTTACTGATACACATATGGTTTTCTGAATTATAAAGTATTTCTGTGTGCTATGTGTGTAATTAACATAATTTAGTATTTCTAAGGGCTGTAGTCACATTCTTACTTTTATTACAAATACCCCCTCAGCCGGGCAGTGGTGACACAAGCCTTTAATCCCAGCACTTGGGAGGCAGAGACAGGCGGATTTCTGAGTTTGAGGCCAGCCTAGTCTACAGAGTGAGTTCCAGGACAGCCAGGACTACACAGAGAAACCCTGTCATCAAACCCAACCCAAACCAAACCCAACCCAACCCCAACCCCAACAACCCCTAACCCCAACCCCCCAACCAAACCAAACCAAAAAAAAAAAAAACCCAAAAAACCAAAACAAGTACTCCCTAAGTAAGAATATTTCTACATAAAGTTTGTTTTTTGTTTTTTGGATGTGTCTCAGGGTGTGTGTGAGAAACACATACCAAGGTCAGAGGAGACTCCTTGGTGATTATATTCCCCTGTTGTTTGAGACAGGGTCTCACTGGCTTGGAACTTCATCGGTTAGCCAGGTTAGTTGGCAGTGAGCTTCCAGGGACCGACTGTGTGTGTCCCTCCTCTTGTCATACCTGGGATGGCACGTATCACCATCCTGGATTATACCTGAATTCTGGGGTTCTCAGATTCTTAAGCTTTCCAGGCAAGCACGTCACTTTCTTAGTTCATACGTTTTTCTTGGAATCATGATCAAGCTTATTAAAAGACAAGCATGTTTCCCAGATGTTCTGACTAATCTAGTTTTGATAGGGAGTATAGTTAAAACTAAGGAAGTATTAGCCCCAAGTAAATGTAATGTTAAGTGAATTATTTTCTTCCCCCCTTTCCGTTTTTTCTTTGTCTTTTTCTTGAGACAGGGTCTTACTGAGTAGCCCTGGCTTGCCTGGGACTCTTTATGTAGTCTTAGACTGTTGGAGATTGTCTGCCATTGCCTCCTCAATGTTGGGATGAAAGTTGTGCATCATCATGCCTGGCCTTGTGTGAAGTCTTTTTATATCATGTTCCTCGGTGTAATCTGGGAACCTTATGTCTTTTGTTTTCAGAGCATTGCTGAGGTTTTCCGATGTTTCATTTGTATGGAGAAATTGCGGGATGCTCGACTGTGTCCTCACTGCTCCAAGCTTTGCTGTTTCAGCTGTATCAGGGTAAGTTGTTTGTCTTTTTATGTCTACTCAGTTTTTGTTATTATTAACCATCTTTTTTTTTTTTTTTTTGAGACAGGTCTTACAGTGTAGCTCTGGTTGGCTTAGAACTCAGTATGCAGACCAGGCTGACCTCAGACTTATAGAGATCCACCTGCCTCTGCCTCCTGAATGCTGAGACTAAAGCGGGCTCCACCATACCTTGTGTATTTGGTTTATATATGCTGCACTGTAAGTATTAACCATGCTCCCCCTTTGATGTATTTTGTGACCCTTTAAAATATTTCTTTAATAAAGGTTTGTCAATAGAGTACCATTTTTCAAATGTGTATTAAGTGTATGTTTGTATGTGTGTGTGTATAATGTGTGTTTTGCATGCATATATGTCTGTATAACGTGTATGGATTGTGGCTCTTAGAATCTTGAAGAAAGTATCAGATCTCCAGGCAGTGGAATTACAGATGGTTGTGTGTTGGGGGTTGAACCTAGGTCCTCTGGAAGGGCAGACAGTATTCTCAGCCAGTGAACCAATCTTCCACTCCAGTAGAACCAAATTTATTTGGGGATAGTGAGGAGGTGTTTTAAGGCAGGCTTTTTCTGTGTAGCCCTGGCTGTCCTAGAACTTACTCTCTAGACTAAGATGGCCTTGAGCTCACAGAGATATATCTGCCTGCTTCTGCATCTCAAGTGCTGGGTTAACTCAAACTCATTTTACCTTTTACAAATCTACATTGTGTTTGAAATTTAGAGATACTTAAATAAATGATAGACAATCCTCTTTGAAGGTGTTAAATCTGATTAAGAAAATCAATTTCAGTGATTATGTTGAAATTTGTATAGTATAATTTACCATTTTATGTGTAAACAAAAAAAAGTGGCTGATAATGACTTCAAAGGATATGAATAAAATTCATGATAATGACAAAGTGTAGAGATGAATATAATTGATTGGCTCTATGAGTTGAAGGAAGGGGAACATTCTTCAATAAAAATTTTGGAAAGCCTAAGGTATAAAACAGAATATTTTGGTTGTATGCCCACATCCAGTAGCACATATGCTAATGCATGGTTGAAACTGCCCTGCTCACATAATTTCCATAACTAAGAAAATTAAAACTCTCTAATGTACTCGTCACCTCAGATTTTCTATTTTTTGCCAGGTGGTGGTGGTGTATACCTTTAGCCCCAGAACTCAGGAAGCAGAGGCAGGCAGATCTCTGAGACTGAGGCCAGCCTGGTCTACAGAGTGAGTTCCAGTTCAGCCAGGGCTCCACAGAGAAACTCTGTCTATGAAAAAAGTTTTTTTCCCCATTTCCTTATTTTTTCCATAAAAAGACAGAGCGAGACTTAGGAGGTAAAGGTGCTGGATCTGAGTCCAGTCCTAGAGTGGAGGGGAGCCAGCTAGTTCAGGTGGTCCTGACTCTCACAAGCACACGAGCAAAGAGAAAAATGTCCCTTTGTCAAGAGTAATTTCTAACCAAGTGGTGGTGGCACATGCCTTTAGTCCCAGCACTTGGGAGGCAGAGGCAGGTGATCTCTGAGTTTAAGGCCAGCCTGGTGTACAGAGTGAGTTCCTGGATAGCCAGAGCCACACAGAGAAACCCTGTCTTAGAAGTATAGAAAAAGAAAAACAAGTAATCTTTGTTATACTTAAATGATTTTCTTCTAGTCACAGGATTAGCAAATATTGGAGCTGGTGTTGAATACAGTCAATTTGTTTTAAAGCCTATATTTGTTGCTACTATGATATACAGATCTAGGATACATATAAAACTTGTTTTCACACTGATAAAAGGAGACCTTAATTTTTCTTAGCTTTGTTTCCTTAGCCACAGGATTTAGATAAAACAATGTGCCTCTCAGGTAGTTGGGAAAAGAATGAAATGAGCTAGAAGATGATTAAGAAATTAGAAAATATTATCTATCTTGTGAAGTTTTACTCTAGTAATTTATCATTTAGTGTATATGGTATCTTTCAATTGTGAAACTGCAGTTACAGAGATTATGTGGTCTCCATTGATGTAGTAAGTATTTGTTGGAGATTGTATAGACTGGGTTTCTTTGATGAAGGGCTTGAGAATGCTTGAAAGTTTTGAAAGTGCTCCTGACCTCTGATTATAGTGTTGTACCTAACATTGTTTTTTCTTTGTTACCCTTTCCTTCCCTTTTAAATGTGTTTACTTACTCTGAGGAATTAGATTTACTTTTGCAGCTCTAGCTATCACCTATTTATGGGTCCTGGACCTCTTCTCTGTTGGTTTTTAGATCCAGGGCCTTGTACATGGTAGATGGCAAGTTCTTTACCACCGAGCGAGCCATGTTCTCTTTTTAGCACAGCATTGGCTTTTAGATGACTTACTTCATTGTCCTTCCAGAATCTTGAACTTTGGTCAAGATAAATTAACTATTCCTGTTATTTTCTCAAACTGAAGCTTTAGTTTTACCATTCAACTGGTAATCTTGACCACCAGTGATGTTTGTGTCTTGTCAGTTACTCTGTGTCCTTTATATCCCGTCTACTGCTTTCCATTGCTGTTCATGAGGAAGAACTAGATTCCTTCATCCATAGGCGATTCGTTTCCTCTTTCTTTGCCTTAAGTCTTTGTTTACCTTAGTCTACTTTCTGTCCTCTTACCATATCACTGTGCTCTTAAGTGTCATTTTCTTTTTCAGAGGCCTTGTAAGGTTGAAGGGTAAAGTTGAGGTATTAGCATCATGTTCAGGTTATCTTGGATGTGATCCTAGCCTTTCTTTCCAGGGCTGTGGTGTTCTCACTTCTCAAACCTGGGCTGGCCTTAAATGCAATGCCTTCTTGCCTTTACCTCACTTCCAAGTTCTAGGATACAGGCAGGTGGTGTTACACATGGATTATCGTGGCTCTTTTAAAAAAAAAGTAATTTGTGTGTTTGTGCTTGCTTGAAGGTATGTGGAGGTCAGAAGTGAACTTTCGGAAGTTGGTTCTCACCTTTCTCCTTGTTGGGCCTGAGTATTTTTTATTTTTGCTGCTGTAATCCAGGCCTCTCCTATTACCACAGAGATGCTGGAATTACATAGTTAAACTAGTGCATACAGCTTTTTTAGTGGATTTCAAAGATTGAAACTCAGTTACCAAGCTTGTGTGACTAATGATATCCCCTGGCACCACCTTGATTTATTGAATATAATATTCTTTTTTTTTTTTTTTTTGGTTTTTTTTCGAGACAGGGTTTCTCTGTATAGCCCTGGCTGACCTGGAACTCACTCTGTAGACCAGGCTGGCCTCGAACTCAGAGATCCGCCTGCCTCTGCCTCCCAAGTGCTGGGATTAAAGGCGTGGCGCCACCACTGCCCGGCTTTATAATATTCATTTTTAACTTAGTTGCTTGCCTTTTTGATATAGTACATTGACTTCCTGTGTGTATATGAATGGTATTTATAAGTGCTGTGAGGAAAAATAAAGATAAATAGGGTTACAAAGTCATTTTGTTAGCTGTTTTAAACATGGTGGTCTAGGAAGTTGTAAGGATATAGCATAATTCATATTTCAAAAGAGATCTGAATGAAATGTGGGAAGAAATTATGCAGATATCTGGGATAAGAAAATCCCAGACAAGGGATTTTCCCAGAAAGGACAAAGCGGAAGTTAGAAATATCCTAGATATTGAGAAAGAGTGAAGAAGATACTGTGGGTAGAACAAAGGAAGTAGTGAGCTGGGTAAGGTGTGAGTTTAGAGAGGAAATATAGGACATTGGTAAGGAATTTGGGTTTTAAATGTTATGGTAGCCATAGTCACTGAAGGCTTTTGAGTGGTATATGAAGTATTTTGTATTGTAAAGAGATTAGTGGTTACTTTGTGGAAAGTGAACTGTAGGCAGGTGGATAGGGAGTGAGGAGGAATGGTGCTGTAGATCAGACTATCCTCAGTTCAGGCAGGCAGTGTGGAACAAAGGAACGTGATAAATGAATGGATGTTTTACATTCTGAAATAGTTTAAAAAGAAAAAACCTTGAAAGGAGCAGGGTTAGGCAGTTAAATCCTTGCACACAAAAGGCTGAGGTAGGAACAGGTAGTGTTTGAGGTTAGTCGGAGCTACATAATGAGTTTAAGACTAGCCTGGGGTATAGAGCAAAATCCTGGCTCAGAAAAAGAGAAAGGAACTATATGGAGTTCATGAAAAGTTTTTGGAAGAAAGTGTCATATAAACTAAAATGTAAATATTGAATGAGATTTTTCTAGATGACGAAAGGTGTTGATGAATATGCTGAGTAGAGAAGGAAATATTTAAAAGATTAATTTTGTAGGATCATAGGCTGTGACTGAAGAAGTATAGCTGGAAGGGAGATATGGAAAGCTCTGTCTTTAGTAGAAGAGTGGTCTGCTCAGAGGAAGAAACTTGATCCCAGCCTCATAGCACAGACTGCTGTGAGGACAGAGTGGTTCCCACAGGGCCAGGCCTGGACACAGAGCCCGCTGTGCTCATCTCAGTGCAGTTTCCTCGCTCTGCCCCGCCTGCCTTCCAGGTGCATTTCCCAGCACCAGCTGTTTGGTATCTGGACCACAGAAATCTTGTTGAGAGTACTGATTCCTTTCCATTTGCACCTTCCTCCTTTCTACCTTTGCGTTCTTTGCATAGTAACTAGTCCTTTATCCTTTTCTTTGCTAGGGTGTCATATAACAGCCTGGCTTCTGACTCACTATACAGCCAAGCTGACTCTGAACTTCTGATTTTCCTTGTTTCTGTATCCTAAGTGCTAGGGTGGCAGGTGTGTGCCTTCACCACCAAGTCCAGTGTCAAGCAGCGTAGGAGACCAAGCACAGGTCTATTGCAGTAAATATTTTTCTGGGAGGATACTATGCCCTTTTACTTAATACCTGTGAGGGTACTTTCTTGTTAGTCCATTCCTCTGTAAATGACACAGAAACACTATCACTTATTTAAAAAGCTGTTGTAATTTATTAAAAAACTTGTAAAGAATGAAAAAAATTGTTGAGCTGGGCAGGCTCTGAGCTGTACTAATTCCTCCACCTTTTAAAACGCATACAATGCCAGTCAGTTGCCAATCTGTCTCCTGGGCTGCTTTCTCTCCGTCTGTAAATTTAGTACTACCTTAAACTCAGTAGTTTGTAATTATTTACAAAAAAACAACTAGTCACACTATTTTTGAGGATACAAACATTCTTTCTTTCTTTCTTTTTTTTTTTTGGATTTGGTTTTTTCGAGACAGGGTTTCTCTGTATAGCCCTGGCTGTCCTGGAACTCACTCTGTAGACCAGGCTGGCCTGGAACTCAGAAATCCACCTGCCTCTGCCTCCCAAGTGCTGGGATTACAGGCTTGCGCCACCACCGCCCGGCCACAAACATTATTTCTAATTAACAAGACTGCATCTTGTGAGAGCCAGCTACCCTAGAATATTTCCTTTCTTTTTTTTGTTTTGTTTTGTTTTGGTTTTTTTTGGAGACAGGGTTTCTCTGTGTAGCCCGGGCTGTCCTGTAACTCACTCTGTAGACCAGGCTGGCCTGGAACTCAGAAATCTGCCTGCCTCTGCCTCCCAAGTGCTGGGACTAAAGGCATGTGCCACCACCACCTCATTTCTTTTCCAATGGGAGAGTTGCCTCTCAATTATTTTGGGAAAAGTTCTGTCCCTTTGAAAGTTTGTTCCTGTCATGATAATGATGAGAGAGAGGTGGTAGATTGCCTGTTATTTCTGTATCTCTAAAATAAATTTAGGCACTAGAGAGTTAAAACTCATTAAATGCAGTTTATAATAATTAGATATATAAAGTAATATTATTTTTATAATCAAAATTTAATTATTTTGTCTCCATAGCGCTGGCTGACAGAGCAGAGAGCTCAGTGTCCTCATTGTCGGTAAGTGTTTTGCTGCTTATTGTGTATATGGAGTCAGAGGATGCCCTGGGATGTGTAAAACAAGTCTGTCTCCCTTTCCCTCCAACCCTGCAGTCTCCCACATTTCTTTTCCTTAGTGATAAAGTTGAATAGGAAATGACGAGTAGCTCTAGAAAAGAAGTGTAGAACCTGTATACCTGACTCAATTTTATGTTGAATGTATTATGTGTGATTGTTTTGTGACCTGTTTTTCTCACATAATAATTGTGTAACTTAATTTTTTAATTGAAACAAAAATGTAAGTTAGTATGAGGCCAAGCAGAGCAATTCAGGAGATGCCAAGAGAGAGAGGCCAGATTGAAGAACAGGTAAGGTGAATAAGTCTGCCAGAATTCAGAAAGAACGAGGAAGGGGGAGCTTATTCCGTAGTTGCCTCAGAGGCTGAACTGTTCTAGGCCTAGATGAGATTGTAGGAGGCTGGATGCTTCCAGGACTAGGCCTACGTTAGCTGACTGAGGCCGGAGAATACAAGTTACATTTTACACTTAGGTTCAGATTGAGAGATGTTTAGCTCGTTTCTGTTTCTGGTTACTTTAGGCGACAGTACCACCTTTTGCTGTTTTATTTTTTCACATTACTTCATGAGAAGAGCAGCACTCACTGTAAATGAGAATTTGTGGTTGTGATGCATGGTCTTCTACATCCAGTCTAATGTGGCCTATGGAGTGTGTCTAGTGTGACTAGTGATACTTAGTTTTTTGTTTATTGAGACAGAGTCTTGCTATGTAGCCGAGGTGGGTCTAGCCTCAGATTTCTGAGTGCTGGGTTATGGGAATGTGTCGCTTTTTTTGTTTGTCTGTTTTTTGTGTTTTTTGTTTGTCTTCTGTAAATGAGATAGCTGCATTTGGCTAGGGATTGTAATTGTTTTGTTGTTTTGGTGGTCTGTGGCTTGAACCTAGGACTTGTCTCCTACTAATGGCATTTACATGCTGCTTCTGCACTGTGCTCCAAGCCCATGTTTTGTACAGTCAAATTTTAGGCTGAGAAATTAAACATTTATAACTTGAATTATCATTGTTGCTATTTAGTTGGTACATTTTTTCACGTGTGTGATGTATGAATGTGATAAAAATAAGTTCCATTGCCTTTTTACTTTTTTGGCACAAACTTACTGTGTAGCACAGGCTAGCCTGGAACTCATTATTTCTGTCCTTGAACGCTTCAGTTTTGTAACCGTAGTGATAAGATTACAGATATGCTTTTTTCATATCTGACTTTTATTGTTTTTTATAATAATATTGTGCTCTGTGTTTAGGAATACTTGTTTTAGAAACATCATGGATGTCTGAGTTAGAATATACATGTACGGATTGTTTCTTCTTTCCAGTGCTCCACTCCAGCTCCGGGAACTGGTGAACTGTCGTTGGGCGGAAGAAGTGACACAGCAGCTTGATACTCTCCAGCTGTGCAGTCTCACCAAACATGAAGAGAATGAGAAAGACAAGTATGTGCTTGGGTTTGTGTTTACTAGTTAATAGAATATGCCATGTGCACTTTTAATGACACTTTGTCCATACATATATTTAAATAATTGGTTTGTGTGTGTAATTGCTCAGGGAAGTCTGTGTGTGTATGGGGTACTGGGGATTGAACCTTGGGCCACATGCAAAGTAAGTGCCCACTGACTTTAACTCCAAGGCC